>NC_046156.1:202223228-202523228 GCF_011064425.1 Rattus rattus | reverse complement strand
GTGTGTGTGTGTGTGTGTGTGTGTGTGTGAGAGAGAGAGAGAGAGAGAGACAGACAGACAGACAGACAGACAGACAGACAGACATAGGAAAAGAAAAGGATAGACGAAAAGGAAGGAGTGGGGATGTGAGTCTATCCGTACGGTGTTTGGTTAGCATGCATGATCCCCAACATTGCATAAACTTGATATGGCGGCCTATCCCAGCAAATAGGAGGTAAAGAGAGAAGGATCAGAAGTTCAAGGTCAGCCTTGGATTTGTAGCAAGTTTGAGGGTAGCCTGGGCTACATAAGACAGGGTCTCCAAACAGAAAAAAATAAAATAAAAAGAAAAGAAAGATTTTCTCCCCTGTGGTTAAAGTTAGTCTACTATACTATAATTTTGTACTATGAGGAGCAGCCTCCAGATACTCAGGCTTTCCCTTGTTCTTTGCTGTAGCTTCCTTACACCCTTGTGTAGTTTTTAGGACTTGACAAATGATATAGATTTATGGGGAACTCCTGGCTTGAGATTTCTTCATACGAAACGTTTGTATGTGGTGAATATGTATGTGTGAGCGCGTGTGTGTAATGAAGTTAAGAGGCTTTCCTCTTTAAAGAAAAGACTACAGGACTGATCAATAACATATAGAATGTTTAGTTGCGACATAGAATGTATTACTTCTACTTACTAATAACTCCAGTTTCTCCATTTGACCTTTGAATCTATTCTACTCAGGGTTAAGAGGCTGTGTCTCAATGCTGCCGGACCAGCATGAGGAAGTGTGGGAAGAGTTTGAGTTGTGTCTTTTGGCTTATGTCCTTATAGTTTGATTTAAGACTGTCCAGTTTTGACTTTCCTTATCTTGATGGTTTAATATGCCACCTGTATTTCCAAGGACTTCAGGGGCGTGTCCTAGCACATAAATAAGCACATTCCAGTGAGATCGGGCAAATCGATGGTATACAAATGGAAGGGAAGAATGGCCACCACCGTCTGACCCACGCTGTCCCTGTCCTTTACCATGAGGTGCCATTTAGCTTGAGTTAGAGGTGGGTTATGGGTTTTTTGGTTTTGGTTTTCCATTTGTTTGTTTGTTTTTGTTTTATTCTTTGACAACGGGAAATAATTAGAAGTATAGTTAATACAGTTTTCAAATTAAAAGAAACCTCAGTATAATCCATGTACTATCTGATGCCACCACCTTGAACTCCTTCCTGTCCTCCTGTGCCAAGACTGAATGCTTATTATATGGTGTGTCTCCTCCCTGTCCTGCACGTCTACCACACTACTGTGTTAGGTTTCTATCTCGCACCCAGCAAGGGAGGTGGGCCTGACGATTCACATCCTCCTCTCCTTGTTCAACACCAATTTCTCGCAGCAGAATTAAGCTCGTTGGAAGAGGGACCTTGCCTGTCTTGGTCTCCAAGACATTGTTTAATGACATGGTTCTGAAAGCACGATTTTTCCCATTCTCTTAAAAAAAAAAGTACTCAATTCTCTCTTCATTATAAATTAATATTAATGAGCAACAGATACTTTCCGATTTTCAGATCACCAGGTTAGGCTTTTTAATAAACTCAATTTATTTTATATTTTTAGATTTATTTTATTACTTGATGTGTCTGAGGTTTTTGCCTGCGTGTATACATGTATGCTACAAATGTGTTTGGTGCTCTTGGAGGTTGGAAGCTGTCGTTGAGTCCCCTGCGAATGAAGTTACAGATTGTTGTAAACTGCAGTGTGGGTGCTGGGGATTGAATCTTGTGTCTCCTGCAAAATAACAAGTGCTCTTAATCACTGAGCCAGCTCTCCAGCCTCATTCATTTTAGATTTAATGTCCGCTATCAAAAGAAATCCTATCTCTTAATTAACTTCATTTAAAAGCCATCCCAATAATCTCTCTCGAAAGGATAAAGAGGAAAATATAAATTGTGAATTGTGTGTTATTCCTGAGAAGAACGTTTAAACTCGTGAAGAAATTTCCTTCTGACAATTATAGTTCTTTAAAAACAACAGTTTTGGTCTGAGATGTGGCATGGAAGTAGAGTACCGGCTTGGCCATGGGTTCTAGGCCAAGATTAAAAAAAAATAGAAAAGGCCCAGTGGGATGGCAAGGTGGGCCAACCTGCCATGCCACCTCTCCAGAGCCCACGTTGTGGGAGGAGGGACCCGACTCCCCCAAGTTGTCTTCCGACCTCCCCGTTTACATAGGTGATGCCCCTCCCCCAATTTTTAAAATGCAACACAAGAAAACATCACGTTTTAACAATGGCATTTATTTTAATAATCCAAGATTTGGGTGAATCTTTGTTTGTTAAAATGAGAGTTTTTGTTTGTTATTTGCTAAAATCTCAGCTACCTAAATATGACACTTTGGCACAAACAGGTAGTGCGGGAGTAATTGTGATGGATCTGTGCTGTGAGGTCTGTGGAATTCAGTCCTAAAAACATTTGTACTTATACCGAAATGTGAAGCAAGAGGTCCTGACTCACTGTTGCAGAAATAAACTCACAGAAAGCACACATTTGTGTTTGGCCGTGCTAGGAGAAGCTTGAGAACCAAATGAGGTCATAGCTTGCATTGTACAACAGGACAGAAAGCACGGAGCCTACATTTGTTGGCAACTCACCCTTACTGTGAAGCTCATTGCGAATTAAATGCATTTTATATGTGCAGTGAGAAGGCTCAGCAGGTGACAGCATTGGCCTCCAAGCCTGAGTCCCTGAGCTCTATCTCCAGGACCCATGGTAGACGGAGGGAACTGACTCCCACAAGTTGTCTTTTATCCTTCAGAAGCATGCTGTGCCACACATTTGCCTCACCAGTGATGGAATAAATCAGTACACATCAAAGTTGTTTAAAAGTCCAAAATTTCATTCAAACAAACCTCATTCCCATTGTAGCCTACGGCTGGCTAGGAAAGTATCTGAGAAGGTGACATCACTCTAGCTGACTGGGGGTAGTCAGCAGCTTCTTTCTTCTTCTTCTTCTTCTTCTTCTTCTTCTTCTTCTTCTTCTTCTTCTTCTTCTTCTTCTTCTTCTTCTTCTTCTTCTTTCTTCTTCTTCTTCTTCTTCTTCTTCTTCTTCTTCTTCTTCTTCTTCTCCTCCTTCTCCTTCTCCTCCTCTTCTCCTCCTTCTCCTCTTCTCCTTCCTCTCCTCCTCCTTCTCCTCCTCCTTTACTCTATCCTTTTCCTTCTCCTCCTTCTCCTCCTCTTCTTCCTTCTCCTCCTCCTCCTCTTCCTCCTTCTCCTCCTCTTCCTCCTTTCTCTCCTCCTCCTTCTCCTCCTCTTCCTTCTTCCTTCTCCTTTTCTCTTCCTCCTCTTCTCCTCCTTCTCCTTCTCCTCCTCTCCTCCTTCTCTTCCTTCTCCTCCTCTTCCTCTTCTTCTTCTCTGTCTCTGTCTCTCTTTGTCTGTGTGTGTATGTGTGTCCTGTGAATGCATGTTCACGTGCCCATCCGTTTATGTGATTATTATGCATTTCTTCTTTTTTTAAATTAAAAACTATATTACATGCATGGCTATTTGCCTAAGTGTGTACATATATGCATCACATGTGTTCTGGTGCCCAAGGCTCCTGGAGGAAGCTATCAGGTCCCCTGGCACTGGATTACAGGTGCTTGTGAGCTACCATGTGGGTGCTAAGGATGCAGCTCAAGACATCTGTGAGAGCAGCAAGTACTCGTAACTGCTAAGGCACCTCTCCCACCCCGTTCATCTTTTTAATACCTAAAGTTATTTCTTCAGCAATCTGCCTTAAAAGTAGTTTCTGCAGGTAGGGAGATGGCCCAGTGGATGAAGAACTTGCTGTTTAAGTGTGAGAACTAAGTTTGGATTCTAGCGTGGTACTATGCCCTTTCTGTAATCCCAGCGCTCAGAGGCAGAGACAAACGGATCCCCTGGAGCACACTAGCAATCTAGACCACCCAAATCTGTGAGTTCCAGACTCAATGAGAGAACCCACCTCGGTAAATAAAGTGATTAAGGAAGACACCCAAAGTCAACTGCTGGCCTCTATATGCACTGCACACACATACACGCACGCACCCAAACACATACACATGTGTGCACACACAGCATGCACATGAACACATGCAAAAGTAATTTCCGATTGTGTGTTTGTTTCCTGGCCAGCAGATAGAAATGGACAGTATTGTTACAAATTCACGCCAAGAGAACAAGTTTCCGTGCCTCAGTGAACTGGCTCAAGGTCTCCCAGATGTGCTCTACTCCGTCCTGAGAGCTCAGAGCAGCCCTTCTCACTAGCTATATACTGTGTTTGTCCAGCTGCATGAACTCTCACCTTTCCCCTACTTTAGTGTGTGTTGTACTTTTGGACCCACCCGCTGTGCTGGTAAACCCGAAACCAGTACAGCAAAAACCGCTTATTTGATCTTCCCTGAAATATACTGTCTCTTTTTACCTCCTGTAGATAAAACCAACAGGTCCTTTTCCTGCTAGCCAAAACCTCTAACGAGAACCAGGTGGAAGATACAGCTTTAAAATGTAGTTTTAATTTGCACTGAGTTTCACATAGTCTGGAAGAAACTATGGGCCTCCCCTGATGACTCCATGGCCGCGCTTTTCCCCTGGCAAGCCCCTGTCAGAGTGGTGTGTGTCACTGCTGGAGAGGGAGCTAGCTGTGGACCTCTAAGGCTGCCAGAAACGCCACTCTCAGCCCTCTTCCTGTTTTCTTCACAGTCACGGTCTCTGGGTACCGTGGTCATGCAGGTCACCACTCACCAGACCCAGATCGTGAAGACCTGGGGACATTGGAGACTTGGTTTTAGAATTAATAGAAACTACAATGACTCCTTGGGTTCTTAAAATGGATACTTCAAAGGAAACCTCTGGGGTCTCCAAAATGGTAATTGACCTTACTGCTGTGTGCTGAGATTTCTGTTTTAGAACTTCCTCAAATATCCTTTTTTTTTTTTTTTTTTCGTTTTACTGTGACTGTAATTACAGTTAAATATTATGATAGAGATTTGGATGGGCTTCAGGAACCTCACTCTAATTGTGGCTTTGCTGCTAACAGCTGTATAGCTTCTCTTATGCCTTTTAACCAGGCCTTATCATCTTTGTGTTGATCTCTTTGATAATGTTTGTGATTCTGTGGTCCAGGGTTAAGAATTCAAAACTCTATGCTCCCCCACCCAGAGCTATCCAGGAACCAGAACTTCCTCTTTTCTGCAAGGCAGAGCTCTGTCTAGGCAAGATTACTCTTTAAAATCCTGTGGAAAACCCATCCCAAGAGTCTGACTGCCCACATGAGTCTGCAGTGTAGCCAGAATGAAAACTGAAGCGGTTCTGTGTTAATCTGTTCTAAACTCCCCAGCGGGTGCATGAGCACGCCTCACTACCTCACTATTCCTCTCTATGTTTTGAATTTAGAATGAAAGACACACACACACACACACACACACACACACACACACACACACACACGCAGCCTTATTTTTAATATGTCCTAAGCAGCTCGACAGCTGGGCCATTCCCAAACTTCTATATTGATGCCTCCCCTCCAATATTCCTGAATTATTACTTACTAAAATCTATATTTCACCTCTGCTACCCCAGACCCGGTTGCGGAGGGGCCCCTGGGGCTGCTGGTCTCCAGCTCTTACATGGCCGGTTCTCTGTCTTCTGCAGCTCCCATGCTTGCTTCCTATTCCTTTCCTCGCGTGGTGATTCTCCCCTCCCTCATGTTCCTTGCCCCGGAACCTCAAAGTCCTGCGGGTCTCCCTGTCTAGCCATTGGCCACTGGAGACTTTATTTACCAATTAGAACCAGCTGGGGTGGAGACCTTCAGCATCTCACATGCAGATGTGTGAATTCTCATCTCATTTGGGAACAAAACATAAGCAATAAACCAAATCTACAGCATCTCACCCTTCTTATTCATTAGAAAGACCTTTCATCTCAGATATATATTGAACATAGTTATCACAGTTATGTAAACTATAAGGTATGATATACACTAATAACATCTGGTCCATCAATTTTGTCAATTTAGGTACATTACTCTAACATCTATCCTAACTTAAAGAGTTTAAAATTCTATACCTGAATTATGTTCTGATTGTAACTTGCATTGCCCTCTGAAAAACCATCCTTTCAAATCTACATCACCTTCCTTAGTGCTAGACAACTTCAGTTTGGTACTGAGGCCATAACTAGTCTTCAACCCTGTCGGAGATCTGAGAAGAATTACATATTACCTGAATATATAGGAAACACGAAAACGTAGCTACCAAAACCTAACCAATTTGCAGAGACAGCTGACTACCTAGATAGTCCCCCATTCCTCGAAATGTTAGAGCATCTGTCTTCAGCCTTCTGGCCCAGAACCACCTGACAAACCGTAAGTGAAGCAGGAATTATTAAGGACTACCTTACCCTGTCTTGGCAGGGCTAAGCTGTCAACTATCATGCATCTTATGTCCTTTCCTGGACAGTATTTTTTTTGGGGGGGGGTCTGGGGATGAATTAGGGCAATTCTTGCCCAGTGGATACCTTGCCACAACGGAGCAACTCTATATGGAGGTTATGGTGCTCAATATCTTCTCTGAACCATGAAGGGGGAACTGTCAGGAGCTGACAGGCCTCTTAGTAAAAAACTACTAATAATGAAATGATTATAAACTGACGACTGTCTATATAAAATATATCTGAACTGTTAAACCTTGAATACTCCTAGCTATTTCTATTTGAATACTATTGGAAACACTTTATTATAATTAAATCAGAAGCTGATATAACCATAAATGTACTATCTGGCCCTTAAATTGCATTACTTAAAGAGTTTGTAATAGCAGCTATAGAAGGACTAGGACTAAGCCCTGTAATCTTAAATGAGTCATATAGGCACAATACCTATCTAACAATATTAATCTCCAATTTTGTATCAATATACAAAGATTTATACCAATGAAAACTTTTAGGTCTGTATCAATACATAAATTCTATACCAATGTAAGAAATTATAACTTTAATTCTGCATCAATTATAAAGATTTCTATCAATGTAAGATTATGGCTATACAGTGCTTTATTCAAGAATAAATTTAGTAATCCATCCCATCTATTTCCCCCTGTTCAAAATTATGACTGTTTCCAAATTATCCCTTAAGATGACAACCTGTGTATAATTTATAAAATGACCACAACAAGACACCCAAACCCAAGGGATCAGGATGACAACTCTCCACAACTTCTTTCTGCTGAACAGGGGTGATGAAAAAAATTTTAACGGGGTAAGAAAATTAGAAAAATTGGTTAGACTCTAGAAAGCTAGCTCTAGCATCCGTTATCCAGTCTCTGTATGCTTAGAAGGCTCAGGGCTTGGCTGAAGTTCCAACTGGCTCTGTCTGAGGGCTGGATGAACTGAGTCCATCGGGAACCAGCAGCTCCTCCTGACACTGTTTTGGGAGACAGGTGGCTGGAGCAGCAGGTCATTTCAGAGTCCTTGTGAATGAATCTTGTCAGAGCTGTACATTCTGTAATATACGAATCTTACAACCAAAATTTCAGATCTATTAAGATATTTGTATGGTGGCTTATGCAAGGTGCACAGTTAAGGATGAAATTTTGCTCCTAGTTTGAGTAGGTGAAAGACACCTCTCTATGAGCTAATGTGATCAATAACCAATTGTAGTAGATCTTCAATCATGCCATGTGAAGGATGACAGCATGATGAATCTTAAGGATTCCACAACCAACAAGAGTTATTGTCTAATTTTAGCTGAAGTTTTAGTAAGAGACATTTTTTACGTCTTAGCCAGTTACAGAGCTGTTCCCATGTGTAGGACTCCGCAAATCAAGTTACCTGTCCTGTTTGATATTTTTCAAATTTTTCTTTCCTGTAGCCAAGATCTTCAGGGGATCTTCCCCGATCCATATCACTCTGGAAGAGGTCCAAAGCCTTTTTTTCCCCTATTAACACAAATGCAGAGCCCCTCTCCCACAATAGCATATCCTTTGTCTAGTAGCCCAAAATCATCAAAGGTATAGTGATTCAAATTAGCAGCCTCCTTCAGTCCTGCCCTATTTTGACCTCTCTCCCAGAGGACTTTTAATATAACTATCAAACTTATAACCACATGCATTTTAACAATTAAAGCAATTCAAGGCAATTAAAGTAATCTAAGCAAATGTTATTATCTGTTGAAACAGTGCTCCCCCTAGTATCTTCTGCCTTGTTCTTATATAATTTTAATAGATCAAGGCCTAAATTTATTAATTCATCTATCTATATTAATTCTCCCTTCTATGGAGATTAATATCTCTGTGATATATATACATATACATATGTATGTATATATATCCATTTTCTCTTTATATAACTTAAATTAGCATTCTTTCCTATGCATTTACCTTTAATTAAATTCCCTTCTATATTTCTGTATGAGCCTATTTTAGGCTATTAATTTGTCGTACCAGGCTAAGCAGTCCAAGAAATTCCATGCAGACCATGTTCGAAAGATCCTGAGTGCTGCCTGGCATAGACTTTTTCAAATTTCTTGTAATGTGTTTTCCTCATTCATTCCTTTTATCTTCGTGCCTTTGTTTCCTCCATTTGAGATCAAAGGCCTGGATTTCTTTGTTCCATGTGTACATAAAAACACTTAAACAATTATCATTACACTCCCTTCTGTCCTTAAAAACAATTCATCAAATCTCACTCATCTCTATCCTATATCTATCTGATCATCTATCAATCAGCCTCCACAGTTGCCTCTCTCTGCCTTCAGTAGCCTTTCTGTTTGCACAGCAGGGGGCTCCCAGCTCCTCTGAGTCCAAACTCTCTTAGGCAGTCAGAAGCCTTTGAGAATGTTAATCCCTGCCACCCAGCTTTGTCTGGGTTGACTTGGGGTACTTTGCTGTGTCCCAGAACATGCCATGAGCCACAGAATTATGCACACATTTTGTTGTAGTTCCAAACCTGTGCAGCTTGGGAAGGAGCCACATGCGTGGCTAGGCTGGGCTGAGAAACCAATCCTATCCACGTCGTAATCTCACATCGAGGCACATGTCTTCCATTTTGTGATCTCTAATTAATTTTTAAAATTGAGTACAAACCTGACACGTTGAGCGCCATCCGAGTCAGAGTATATCAGTCAGCTCCAAACTCCCTAGTGGGTGCACACAGGAGGGGTCCTTGCTACCCATCCAAATGTTTTGGATTCAGAATGAAAGACATTTTTAATATGCCCTCAGCAGCTCAACAGCTGGGCCACTCCCACACTTCCGTGTTGCTAATGCCTCCCCTCTGATATTCCTGAATTATTACTTACTAAAATCTATATTTCACCTCTGCTACCCCAGACCCGGTTGGGGAGGGGCCCCTGGGGCTGCTGGTCTCCAGTTCTTACATGGCTGGTTCTCTGTCTTTTGCAGCTCCCATGCTTGCTTCCTATTCCTTTCCTCGCGTGGTGATTCTCCCCTCCCTCATGTTCCTTGCCCAGGAACCTCGAAGTCCTGCGGGTCTCCCTGTCTAACCATTGGCCACCGGAGACTTTATTTACCAATTAGAACCAGCTGCAGACGTGTGAATTCCCATCTCATTTGAGAACCCAATTAACATAATATAAGCAATAAACCAAATCGACAGCATGTCCCCTGAGGGTCTAGATTCCACGGACTCACTGCTATTAAATCTTCCCTGTGCCTTACCCTTTTGTTCTTGAGTCGGGACCACTTCATTCTTCAGGAGATGACATGCGTGCGTGCATGCGTGCGTTGACCATCAACTCAGAAACGCAGTAACAAAGGTACGGAGAGCATAAGTGGTAAATGTATTGTGTCGGTTTGGTCTCTCTGAAGGGCTGAGTCTCCAAAGCACAGCCCAGGGGCAGCAACAGCGCCACCTCCTGGAGCTTGTGAGAAACACAATACCCTCAGTTTCTTCCCTGGACCCTAAACTTCCAAAGCTTTCTCCGTAATTCTGTATGCTATTGTTTGAGCGTTTTCCTATAAATTTGGGTTTTCAGACAGTTGGGTTTTATTTTTCTTTTTGGCATGATGACATTATTTTTGAAATAGTCATTGAACTGATGTGGTTAGGAGGGCTCCCACCCCCCTCTCTCTATCCCTCTGTCTCTCTCTCTCTGTCTCGTTCTTTCCTGTAGTCTAGGCTGGCCTCACACTCATTATGTAGTGTAAGATTGCCTTTAAACATATGCTCTTCCTGCCTTCACTTCCCAAGAACTCAGATTGCAGGCTTGTACCATCAGGCTTAGCTGGACACTGCACATTTTTAAAATATGTATTTTAATTATGTGTATGTGTGTATCCCGGTTAGGATTCTTATTGTTGTGATAAAGCACAATGACCGAAAGCCAATTGGCTTATACTTCTTCCACATCACTGTTCATCATCGAAGGAAGTCAGGACAGGAACTCACACAGGGGAGGACCTTGGGGTAGGAGCTGATGCAGAGGCCATGGAGGCTTGCTTTCTCACTGGCTTGCCTCTCATGGCTTGCTCCGCCTGCTTTCTCATAGACCCCAGGGCCACCAGCCCAGGGATGGCACCACCCACAATGCACTGCCCTCCTCCTCCCCCCAACCCCTCCCTGCTTCCCCCATCAATCACTGAGAAACGCCTTACAGTTGGATCTTAAGAGGCTTTTTAAAAATCGAGGCTTTTTAAAAATCAGATGACTCTAACTTGTGACAAAGTGACAAAAAGCTGGCCAGCACAGTGCATGCTTCTGCCATTGAGTTTGT
Source organism: Rattus rattus (assembly GCF_011064425.1). NCBI lineage: Eukaryota > Metazoa > Chordata > Mammalia > Rodentia > Muridae > Rattus > Rattus rattus. The sequence continues at coordinate 202,512,522 of NC_046156.1, read as the reverse complement.
ACATGAGTACAGTGTCTGCAATGCCAGAGGAAGATGCAGACTCCCCGAGAGTTAGACTTACAGGTGGTTGTGAGCTCCCAGTGTGCATGGGTCCTCCAGAAGAGCATTACATGCTCTTAACTGCCCAGTCATCCCTGCCCAGTCATCGTTCCGCCCCTGGATGGTTTATTTTGTTAAAGACGTATTCTCCAGCCTTCCTGTCGTTTCACTTGCTAGAAGTTTTCACATTGGTTTCTGTGTTTGGAAAACTTATTTCCACTCTGAGAATTTAGCCTAAGCGTGTATTATCATGGAGCTAGGAGTACTTATTTCAGGGATGTACTATGATGTGCGGACATGAGTAAAAATGGAGGATGGTCACGGATAAAACCCTTATTCCTTTTCTTCTTCTGAGCTGGTTTATTTTCTATGAAACCTCCCAGATGCTGTTCTGCTTGCTTTAGGATAGTAAATATGTGTTATCTTTTAAAAATCTCTTTTAAACAAATGAGGTTTCCCCCCCGTAATAGACCCAAAATTTACTCTTGTCAGAGGGAAGTCTTCATTAAATGGAGCACTTGTTGGAAGGAGAACAAATGAGCTTACGTCAGGAGTTAAATGATGGAGAGGGGAAATGTCACCTGGCCTTAGGGGCAGAAACCGACCCAGAGGCCTTGGCCTAGTGGCAAGAGTTGACAGACAGCCAATGGCTGGTGCTTCTGACCCATGTCTTTGAAGGGACCTCTCTGCTGCCTTAGATTTCAGAGCATCTCTAATTGGTTGGACCTTTGTTGAGAGTTTGGTCTGAGGTGATTTCTTCCTTCCTTCCTTCCTTCCTTTCTTTCTTTCTTTCTTTCCTTTTCTCTCAACGCACTCTCAAGTTCTCTCAAGAACAACACACAGCTTTGTTTAGCTCCTCAAGCCCTTTCACCTCTGTCAAGTTGCACCAGGAAATTTAAGGTCTAGCCAGAGGCCCCCAAAGAGTTAAAAAAACAAAAAAAAAAAAAAAAACTCAATCATCCTACAGAGTAGAAGAAATTGATGTCAAAAACAGATGTGCCGCTACGGGCCTTGCTGAATTCATAAGTCAGGATAAAGCCGGTATGCATGCATCAAAAAAAAAAAAAAATCTTGGCCAGTGTTGGAGAGAAACGGAAGGTCTCCTCAGCTATTCCTCTTCAGGCCTCACTGGCCAGGAGCCCTGGTGAAGGGCTCCCGGGAGACAGGTGGCCCTGACACTCCTAACCGTTAAGTCAGAACGCCCTCTAATCCCTCGCTTTCCTTGTTGCCTGCACACAGCCCGCTCGCCCGTTTTCATTGGCTTGGGGGATTGTTATTGGAGTGGCTGACAACTGTCTGCCAGGCTGTCTGAAACTGCCTTCCTGTGCTCTCCACACCTCTCCACTTCACAGTCTATTGTTCCTGCTCAGCCTTTTCTTAAAATCTTACCCAGCTCTGTCCCGATACGGTGAGCCACTTAAATTGGCTCCAGATTGTTCTGTTTATTTTTATGTTAGATAAGTGATAGACTATAGTCCCAGCAGCAGGCCGAATGGAGGGTGGAAATGGGGGTGGGAGGGTTGGAGGGGGTCAGGAGGAGGGGGTCAGGAGAGGCTAGAGCTTTTACTGCACAAGGAGAGTTTCAGACAAAACTCGGAAGTGGCCTAAGGGTGACGGTCGCCAGTCCTGCCATTCATGTGTGACCCAGAATGGCCGGGCAAGCATAAAGTCTAAATTTGAACAGCGGCAAAGAAAAATCAGGACCCTAGCACAAAGCCTCACTAGACGGGAGCCAAACTATCTACTATGGGGAAAACACATCGGATCTGTCAGGTTGGTTTCTATGCCAGCTACCGCACTTGATGTTCCTGTCAGCGGAGACCCCTCCCACTTGGCGATGAAAGACTCTGTAGGTCCAAACCTGTCCACATCCTTTAATCTCCCTGTATGCTCGGCATCTGAAAACATTTGCTTCCCGTGCCTGAACTCAAAGCTAGAAACCTACAGCAATCGAATCACCGGTCATAACTGCTTTCCACACAGCTGCAAGTGAAATTCACAATGGACTTGGCCTCCTCTGCTCCTGCTGGCCATCTGTGCAACCACTTAACTGTGGCTGCTCCCCTGTGGGGCCACACTCATAGCAGGACCTCTCCACAAAGACCTTCCAACCGCTTAACAGAAAGTGGGCTTTAGCACTAGATTCTCTCCTAGGGTGAAGGCTTCACGATCTGTAGGAGTAAACCCAGATAGGAGAAATGAATGTCCGAATGCTTGAACTCATCTAAAGCAATGCCAGCAGCCTGCTGCGTTCCAATGGCCACTGAGTGCTTGTCTCTGGTAACTTAAGCCTCCCTAGTGAAGATAACCATGACTCACCTCAGAGCTGAGCCAAAGTCCTTGAAACCCTTTCTACCATGTGCAAAGACAGAGAGGCGAGAGCAGGGTCAGGAATAATATTAAAAAAAAAAAAAATGCCCCTAGGAACTGCCTCTCAGTTTCCTTTTAGGAAAATAATCTCACTGTATAATTTTTAAAAATGACAAAACCAACCAGAGAAAAATAATTACCCTGTCAAGGTCTCTTGGCCCCAGTGGAATATGCCTTTGGTCTCCATGAATGGCCAGCATGGAGCTGCCTGGCCTGCATGTTACCCCAGCGCGCAGCGCTCCTCCTCTTCCTGTGTAGCCTTGTTAGCTTTTGACTGTGTATAGCCGTGCATTTGCCCCTGGGCCAGGCTTCTCATAGTTATGTTCCTGGAAAGAAGACTGAACCTGTCTCCTCTTACAACCACACTAACAGTCGAAGGCCTAGGAAGCCTTTAATCTGGGCCTCTCAAATCCTTGTTTTCTCTTTAACTCTTACCTTACACCATGCACCTCTGCGCTTTTGTTTTCATTCAGACCCAGGCTTTAAAGCAGAGGCAGGTAGCACCTGTTCTCATTCTAACCAGGCACAGCCATCCCCAGCTAGCTGGGGTAAGCCAATCAACACTTCCTCACTGTGGCAGCTGAAAATGGGAGGCAGGAAGCAGCCTGTCATTGGGAGACAGACTTCATAGGGCAAATGGCAAATGAGGAGTGGACTCTGGGTTTTATTCATTCCTGTGATGGGGTGAGCTCTGCACGGTTGTTTTCTCTCCCCTGTCTCTCAGCTCTGGCGCATGAAGCATAAGGTAGACATCGATGGCGTTCTCCATTAGAGATTCCTACTTCTAATAGTGAGTGAAGAGATCAATAATGATCTGGAAAGCATGAGGCACTCTCGGTTCTCATCTCTGCTCTGCGTTCTGTGTATTGTGCTCTGTGGTCTGTGTTCTGTGTGTTGTGTTCTGTGCTCTGAGTTCTGTGTTATGAGCTCTGTGTTCTGTGTGCTATGTTCTGTGCTCTGTGCTCTGTGCTCTGTGTTCTGTGCTCTGTGCTCTCTGTTCTGTGTTCTGTGCTCTGTGCTCTCTGTTCTGTATTCTGTGCTCTGTGTTCTGAGTTCTGTGCTCTCTGTTCTGTGTTCTGTGTGCTATGTTCTGTGCTCTGTGCTCTGTGCTCTGTGTTCTGAGCTCGTGTTCTGTGTGCTGTGCTCTGTGCTCTATGCTCTGTGCTCTGAGTTCTGTGCTCTGTGCTCTATGCTCTGTGTTCTGTGCTCTGTGCTCTGAGTTCTGTGCTCTGTGTTCTGTGTTCTGTGTTCTGTGCTCTGTGTTCTGTGCTCTGTGTTCTGTGTTCTGTGTTCTGTGTTCTGTGTCTGTGTTCTGTGCTCTCTGTTCTGTGCTCTGTGCTCTGTGTTCTGTGTTCTGTGTGCTATGTTCTGTGCTCTGTGCTCTCTGTTCTGAGCTCTGTGCTCTCTGTTCTGTGTTCTGTGTGCTATGTTCTGTGCTCTGTGCTCTGTGCTCTGTGTTCTGAGCTCGTGTTCTGTGTGCTGTGTTCTGTGCTCTATGCTCTGTGCTCTGAATTCTGTGCTCTGAGTTCTGTGCTCTGTGTTCTGTGTTCTGTGCTCTCTGTTCTGTGCTCTGTGCTCTTTGTTCTGTCTTCTCTGCTCTGTGCTCTCTGTTCTGTGCTCTGTGTTCTGAGTTCTGTGCTCTGTGTTCTGTGCTCTCTGTTCTGTGCTCTGTGTTCTGTGCTCTGTGCTCTCTGTTCTGTGCTCTGTGCTCTGTGCTTGTCTCTGCTCTGTGTTGTGTTCTGAGCTCTGTTTTCTTAGCTCTGTGCTCTGTGTTTTGTGTTCTGTGCTCTGTGCTCTGTGCTCTGTGTTCTGTGCCATCTGCTCTGCCCCCTGCTCTATCTTCTGCTCTGCTCTGTCCTAAGAGCCTGAGGAATAGGCTTATGCCCTGTCCCTAACTGACCGAATGCCTGCACCAAAAAACAAACTCACTCTTCGACAGGTTTTTAGGAAAACACATTATTCCAAATGTTCAGGATATAATTCAGAATTACTCATCTCACAAAGAACTTATACTCAGAGCAAAGAATCTATACATAGATGACCATCTTCGAGATGGTTTAAATACTGGAATTCAAAGATAAATATTTTTATTTTAATTTTTATTTTAATCTCACACACTCATGCTTTGTATACTAATCATACTAATCTCCTACTTCTCTACCCACTCCCATCTACATCTACTTCCTATCTGTCCCCACAAATCTCTCTCACACATTCACATAATCTTGTGACCTGCCAAGATTAACCAGAGTCATGTGTGTGAGCGTGAACTTAAAGCTGCCTGGTGAGCCTGGTGTGTTCATTGAAGTGTAGACAACTAAAGACAGTGGCTCCCTCTTCTATAGAATCCATTAATAGCCAGTAGTTCAGAGGGAAAGGGTGGGTCCCTGTGAGCCCTGCCTCTTCCTTGACTGAGTACTGATAGGGCCTTGGGTGGGCTCAGCACAGTAAACACAGTTGATGTGACTTAACGGTTGCAGTACTTGTACTAGTCTAAGGAATGGTGTTCATAGCCCTCCTCCGTCTTCTGGCTATTACATACTTCCTGCCTTATCTTCCATAATGTCCCTAGTGCCGTAGAGGGGGTTGATGGAAGTGACTTGTTTAAGGTTGGGTTCTTATCCAGCACTAATTCTCTACATCTTAGGCAGCCCTGAGTCTCTACAGTCACCGCTGTTGGGTGTAGGCAGAGGCCCCTCCCTGTCAGACTGAAGCTGTTTCTGTGAGGCAAACAGTTGATGGAAGTCATTCTCCATGAGATGTCGGCAGCACGGTTGAATGAAAAGTGTTAATTCTCAGGAGAGAAACGGAGCTACAACCTAACACTAACAAACAAGCAAATTAAATCAACAAACAGAATCTAACTGAAGACTGCATTATTGAAATCTAGAATGTATTATAGTGGCCCAAAGGAAGATGGCAGTGGAAAAAGAAATCAGTGACAGTCAGGATAGGTCCCTGGGGTTACACAGCTTTAAATGCGGGATTAAATTTAAATGAAGGATCTGTATGACATTAGTTTTCCAGGAGTAAGAAATATCAATGCAGGAAATATTATGATGGAGAAACATCTGAAAATACTCCAATTTTAGTGAAAAGTCCATGTGTAGATTAAAGAAAGTCGGAGAAACACCTACTCAACCAAAGAACGCCCAAATCATAGACTGCTGAAAACGAATGAAAGGAAATGTCTCAGAGATAGCAATCATGCTTTTTAAGTAATGTCAGCCCCGAGGCTGAAGGTGGAGCTCATGTGGAGCTGCACGAGCATCATGAAGCCCTGGGTTTGGTCCCCAGCACCACTCAAACAGCTGTGGAGGTCCATGCCTGCAATGCCAGAACTTACTTGGAGGAGGAGAGTCAGAAGTTCATGGTCATCCTCTACTACTTGCTTTGGGGTCAAACTAAGATATATGGAACCTTGTTTCAATCGACTTTTTTTTTTTTAATTTAAAGTTTAAACTTTATGCTCGTAGGATTTTCATTCAGTGCTTAGCGTTGAGCCCAGGGTCCTACACATACTAGGTAAATGCTCTACCACTAAGCTACATGCTAAATCCAACTTCATTGATAGCACATAAAAAACTGTAAGCAACTAGGGGCTTCCCAGTATACAAGGAATGCTTACCACACACACCAGTGTGGAGGGATTGCTAACACATTATGCAGATAGGAAAAGAAGACAGACGAAGAGTATACCATGTGCGTTTGTTTGTTTGACAGTTTGTTTTATTATTATGGTGATGTGACATACAAAAACCAAAAAAAAATTTGTTTGAGTTTGTTTTTTTTGATTGTTTGATAGTTTCTTCGAGACAGGGTTTTTGATGGCTCTGTGTAGATGTACCAGTATCCATGTCCCTGAACTCCCTTTGTAGCCAGGTTGGGGCATGGCCTCAAACAGTTCAATGTCCAGATCCACCTGCCTTGGAGGAGTGCCTTCCAATTTGCACTGGGATCAGCCATTCTCAATGTGCTCACTGTGAGGCCTGAGGACTAACGGTTGAACATTTCTTTAGGTGCGATAGCTGGAATACTGAAATGAACCCATTTTAATAGGTTATTTGTCACAGTTCTTTGTATATTTTGCCCTCCTGGGGGATGGTTTAAATGTGTCCATAGAACAATTAGATTTCTAGATGCATAAAGTTTGAAAAATTTTAAAAAGAAAGAATAGGGAATGACCACCAAACATAGTACACAGCAAACCAGTATCTCCTGTCTGAGAGGGTTAAGGGTTTTTCACAGCTGTGTGAGGTACAGGAAAGACTTGTGCAATCCCTTATCTATCTTGAAGTCATTTTCCACTTGATTCATATTTAAACTTCTTTCCAAAGAAGCCAACGATGGAATAAACAATGAGGCAGTCTCTCTGGCAACATGAAGCTTTCCAGAACTGAATCCTGTGTTTCCCGTGCTGATGCGTATTTTACAGGGTCAGCTTGCCCGGAAAAGGCTCCACTGAGAAACGGGGTTATCAAAGTATAGTTGGTAAAATTTAGAGAGACTCACGGGCTCCAGGACATAGCCGCTGGTAACACATGTGTGCACATGTGTGTGTGTGTATGTGCTTTATTTATAAGAAGCCAAGTCAAAGTGATGGACTAGTGAAAGCATGAAGAACTGGCCGTGTCTGGAAACCTAGGGGTTTTGGTAGTTAGGATGGTTTTTGAAATACCTGTCCAGAAGACTCCACCCGGTGCCTCAAGATTCATCCTTATGTGTTCTGAACGAGGCAAGGCAGAGTGATGAGCATGGGTGGTTTCCATGAAGCAGGCTGTGTGCATTCCTATGACACTAGGGAGAGCTTTGCTACTTGTGAAATGCCCGCTCTCAGTGGCCTGTCATCGAGACAAGGCTAGCACGCTCAGGATGGATGCTCCCTTGCAGAGGGCCCAGCAGTTGGCCAGAACTGCACTCTTTCCTTTTGAAGCCACATCACCTACCCTGCTTCCTCTGAGCCTTTATGGGTCTTACTAGTTCTTATAGACAAGCGTAGTGTCCCAAAAACTTAGCTTGAAGAGACCTTTGACCTATCCCAATGTACAAATTATTTTATGGTTTTTCTGTAAGAGTTTCATAGGGTTTGTTTTACTTTTACATCTTTAATCTGTCTTTCCTTTTTATTTTGTTTATGGGCTGGTTAGTTTTATGTCGACTTGACACAAGCTAAGGTCATTTGGAAAGTGGGAAGCTCAACTGAGAAAACGTCTCCATCAGACTGGCATGTGTGGAAATCTGTAAGGTGTTTTCTTGATTAATGATTGATATAGGGAGGCCCTGCCCACTGGGAGCAGTGCCAGCCTTGGGTAGCTGGTCCTGGGCTGTGTAAGAAGTAGGCTGAGTAAGATATGAGGGAGCAGGCCAGTAAGCAGCCCTCCTTCATGGTTCTGTTCCAGTTCCTGCCTCCAGGTTCCTGCCTTGAATCCCTGTCCTGATTTCCCTCAGTAATCAAAGTTTAAGCCAAATGACCTTTTCTCCCAAGGTGCTTTTTATTAGTGTTCTTAAAGATTTGATTTTAGTTGATGTGTATAAGTGTTTGCCTGTATGTGAATGTATGTATGTATGTATGTATGTATGTATGTATGTATGTATGTATGTGTAGCTTGCACTCACTGTACCAGTGGTGGCTAGAAGGGGCATTGGAGCCCCAGGAACTTCAGTCAGAGGCAGGTATGAGGCAGCATGCTGGTGGTGAGAAAACCAGGTGCTCTGGGAGAGCATCGAATGCTCTCCTGACCACAGAGCCATCTCTCCAGCCCTCAGTCTGCGTATCCCAGCAACTGAAACCAAACTAGGACATCACGCAACATTGCTTATTGAGGTATAATTCACGTGCCATGACATTTTAAAAGGGTGCAGTTTCTTCTTTCTTTTTCTTTTCTTTTCTTTTCTTTTTTACTAGTTTCTAGAATTGTCACAAAGCTGTGCATTCACTGTCATTATCTAGTCCCAGGACATTTTTATCTGCTCTAACAGAAATCCAGAAATCCTGTGCCCATTATCAGTCACTCCCATTCCTGCCCCTCCCAGTCCTGCAGTCACTATGTTCTTTGTGTAGATTTTCCTGCTCCGGACGTCATGTAGGTGAGACAGAAAGTGGTCCCTTCTGTCTCAGTTTCCCTTAGTGTAATGTTTTACCGTGTTGTAGCACGAGTCTGTACTTTATTGTGTTCTGCGGTGACATAAAAGTAACTAGTGTATCTGGAACCTTTCTGAGGAGCCATAGTGATGTGCTAGGTTATAATTGCTGCATATTGAAGCTGTCACGTGTTTAGTGTAGATGTACTCTACAGTATAAGCGTGGTGTCACCGGTGTGTTTGGTTCATGCCTACTTGGTAACCAGTGATGTTGAACCTCTTGTTATGTGCTCATTGGCCATTTATAAACTTTCTTTGGAGTGACGTCTCTTTGCACCTTTTGCTCCTGTTTCAACTGAGTTCTTGGTCTCTTTGTTGTTGAACTATAACATCACCGCCTTTCACTTTTCTAGTGTATGTCATGAGGTCAGGATCAGTCAAGGTTTGTTTTGGTTTTGTCCTGATGTTTGGTTTATTTTTTACTTGCTGCAAAAACTGTTTCTCTCTGTCAAGCTCAACACCTTCGTTAAGATTCGAATGCTCATACTTGTGCAGAGTAACCACAGATTTCAGTGTTCAGACTTAGAAATGCAGTGCGTAACTTCTTTTCTCCTCATCGGTGAACTCAGGACTGCCTGGGTTCCTGTTCTGCTGAGGGGGGAGGGGGACCTCATGTTATGGTGTGTGTGTCCCTTCCCAAAGTGAAATTAATGGCCACTGTGTCTGTATTTGAGAGACAGGAATTTAAGAAGTGATGTGGCTATGGATGGATTAAGGCCGCGACTGCAGGGGTAGCTTTGTTGTAAAATCTCTCTCTTCTGTCTCTTCAGTCCTCGTGTTTCCTGCCATGGGTTTATGTAGCACTGAGAGAGTCCCTCACTGAACACAGGGGCCTTTTTGCAGCCCCTAAAAGCTGATGCCTTTGTAAGTCATTTGGCCAGTGAGAGTCTGTGTTAACAACAACAGCAACAACAAAACAATACCCATTTTCAGTCAGTGCAGGTTATCTCAGGGGCTCCTCTCCTGGCTCCCCTCCAGCTAACTGGAGCTGGGGGCGGAAGGAGTCCTCCCATTTTTCCCATCAGGACCATCCTGGGCCCTCCCTGTTGCAGAGATTCATTGGACCACCCCACATGCATCTGTGTGCTTCTCAACAACAGAAAGAACATTCACGAGTGGTCCCGAGCTTCCACCGTGCTCTGGTGTGGCCAGCTTCCCTTCTCCCTGTGCACCCGTTAATATCTGATGCTACCACTCCGCACGTGGTACCTGAAACTGCTGCCCCCTCCTCTACCCCCAGTTTCCTCTGAGGCATGAGATAGCCCTTACCACTCTTCAATTTCTATGATCATCATTCTACGTTGGGGTGGGATTTCCAGAACCGGGGGACCTAAGTATCTTCTTAGGGATGCAGCTGCATTCTCTTGCTTTTTCTGCCATCCCCTTTCCTCCTCTAAGTAGCTCTGAATGACTGCTCCAGTCAGATGTCAGCTCAGTCTTCTGCCGACTCTGTCCCCAGAGGACAAGCATTGACTGCCCTGATTGCTTCCTGGGTTGAGATAACAAGGAATGAGAAGCATCATGGCAGTGGAGATAAAGGCCACCAAGGCATTTTGTCTGGTTGATGGGTAATTCTTTTTTGATATTCAAGTCTAATATCTCTTGACTCTGGTATGGATGACACATGCATAGGAAGACAATTCTGGAAGCGACATCTGTGAAGATTTACCTATATTGATACAGATAGAAACTATGATGTGAATATGGAATATAAAATGTTTTCTCTTAGTCCACACTCCCCTTCACTGTGCCCTGAGCCTCTCGCTGTCTAATGATGGAGGGCATTCACGCTAACAGTTTATTCTAATATGTTTCATATAGTAGTCTCCTTAATATGCAGGAAGGGGATCACTCGATGTTGGCAACGCAGGCACAGTGCAAGGCTTATCTTTAACCCTCAGGTCTTTGCCGTCCGTCTGTCGTTCTTCTGGGAGACAGTTTCCTGCTTTCCGATGCAGATGTCAGCCTGCTCAGAGCCGGGTCACCACCCGAATCGGTAGAATCGTGTGTGAGACATGCCAGGCCACGCACTCCCGTCTCTGCTAGGCTGGACCCCGTGAGCCTGTTGTGACTACGCAGAGACATTTGTTTTGCTTCAGTGGATTGTTTGGTCTTGCTTCCATCCTGGTTTGTGGCTGCTCACAAGCCTTGGCTCCCTGCCTTGTTTACCCGCCCTGCTCTTGCTGGGCACAGAGTCCAGCCAGATTCTCACCTCCTCTTTTCCAGTCGTCTTCCCTACAGCGACTCGTGCGCTTGCTTGGGATTTCCAGTGTCACCAAATCTCACCATCACTCCCGGCGGCTCTAGCCCGAGGGCTGCCTCTGGCCGCGTGAAAGTCTAGTATTCTGGGGACCCAGAGAGTTCTTCGTTTGTCTTTCTGGCCTTGAAGCAAGTGTCGTCTGGAGATCTAAGAGCAATCTTTTTCTTGCACTCAGTATCTCAAGTGTTTGATCAGACTCTTCATGTTTGGGCTTATGGAGTTACTTTTGTGTCTACTGTTGAATGTTTCCTCCTCTATTCTTCAGACAGACGTGCCGGCCAGTTCTTACGTTTGTCTGCCTGCCCTGATGCTGACCACCAACCACCAGTGGGATCCTTTAGCAATCGGCAAAGCTTCAAAGAAGTGCTGGGGGGGAAGGGGGAGATGGAAACACAGGGTCACTCGGTTCAGTTCTCACTGACCTTTTGAAGTAAGCCTGAAGAGATTAAAATGCTGGTATCGAGAGGGCTAGTTAGCAGCAATCTGCAGGTTTTGACACGTGTAGTGTAATTTATATTGCTTATTTGGAAATATAGAAGCAAAATAGCTGTTGCTTGCCGAAACAGAATGGTCTAGCCTCCTCTGACTTAGCAAACTCTGAGCCTCACTGGCCCCACCCTTCGTTTTCCCTACCTACCGTGTACATAGGTAATACGTCTATTATTTTGAGCCACTGGTCTCTTTTCCTGTCTGTTAATAGCATTTCCGGCGTCTTGCTGCTGTCCTGAGCCTTCTGAACCTTCAAGTACTTCTGCGGTAACCGGCTTATTGTTTCTCGATTTGGTTATTCCTGAAAACTTAAGCAGCAGTCTAGTGGAGACTCACCTGACCATCAAAAATGGCTTTTAGGTTTGGAAGAGGGGTTAAATGATTGGTCAGTAAACACTAATACTTCTAAGAGACCCTCAAATGTAGTTTGCCTGGAAATTTGTAAAAAGGATAAAAAGAAATAAATAATTTGAAGTTGAGCACTTTCTGTAAGATCTAACTATAGGAAGGGCAGAAGATTTTATGGGTTTTGGTTTTGCTTTTGTTTTTTTCTAGAACACACATTTGAGTCTTCTGCTCAGTTATCCTTCTGAACTGCTTCTTAGAGGATACAGCGTACAAAGATTAAACCTAGCATTAGTGTGCTTTCCAAGAGCAGGCACCTTTTGTGCTGATCTCACAACTTCATCTGAGGAGTCCCCAAATCTGTGGAAACCCATGATTTAAATTACGAAAACGTTATCGGAGACCAGAGTGTTGTAAATTAGAACACTTTTCCGGTCGCCAATCCCATCATGACTTTCAGAGAACAATTGTTTTCAGTCTTTCAACAGACTTTTGTGTCCTTTTGCCCTTAGTACATTTCAAAGAAGAGATAACAATCTCAGTGGTCTCTCATTATTCCAAGAAGCGACATTCCTACCGTCAGAATGAACAAGTTGCTTTATTTCAGCACTTAACAATCCTTCTCTTGAATCCCACCAGTCCTGGTTTTGGCCTTTCCTCACATCCATCTTCCTTTATCTCAGCTCTCTGGTGGCCAAGTCAGTTATTTGGTGAATGGCTGCCAAATCACCCACCTTCCCAGAATCCTTTTGGAGCCTCTCAGCAGGATCCTCCCTTGCTGGCTGCTGTCAGGGTGGAGAAAGAGTAAACGCTGGGAGGTCAGGATCTCAGGACTTATCTTCCTTGAGTAAAGAAACCACCGCCAACCCCTAGAGATACCCAGATGAGCATCTGGATAAATATTCAGTTTCTGATGATTCATTTGAATCTCAGGCCGCCATTACTAAATCACAGTTAACCGATGAACTTCATATAAACCTGTGGAAATAGAAAAAAAGTCCTGAGTTTTCCCCAGTAACAACAAAACCCACCATAATTCATTCCACTCCTGCTTTCGAATTGCTCCCAGCATAGCGTGTGATCCAGCAGGGCTCTAAGCACAGTGCCTAAGAAGGTAGCTTCAATCCCTGAGTTTACCCAGCCCTTAATGCCTGTTTAGCGCTTCCGTGTCAGACACCGTGTTAAGGTGGGTTTTGTTATCTTCGCTTCCCAGGCTCAGAGATGGAATACCCTGCCCAGGTTCACAGCCTTGTTTCAGCGAAATTAACAAAGTGGAACTAGGCAGCTACTATCATAAAACAGCCAGGTGACTCTTGCCCCCACCTAGTCGCCATTCAGCTCTCCATTTCTTACAAATGTAATTCAGTGGGCCGAGGGCATGGTTCAGTGACGGACCATTTGCCTTACATGCACAGGACTCAGTTCCACCACCCCCCAACCCCCATATACAAAAAGGAAAAGGAAGAAAGATGACTAATTCATTTTAACTAAAAGAGATCTTGACCGTAATGTCAAGAACCCATGTAATTGAAAAAGGACCCTTGCACTGCCCGCTCCCTGCGTCTGGGTTTTCTGTTTGTAATGGTCATGTGACTGCCCTTCTGGTTTCAGCTTTAAAAAAAAAAAAAGTTTTCGATTTGTTTATAGCTGCATGGGTCGTGAGCTGCCTTAGCTGGATACAGAGAATCAAACCCAGGGACCCCTCAGAAGCAACAAGTGCTGTTAATCACAGAGACGTCTGTCCAACTGTCTAGCTTCATCTCTTTTGACCGGCCAGGTTATCACTTACAAAGGAAGAAGGGATCTTGTCTCTTTGTCTTGCTTATACCATGAGAGGAGTTTGTATATCCCATACGTAGGCTGCCGTGTTCTAGAGCGAGGCTGGCCTCAGCACATGGCAGAACTCAAAAGAGGTTTGTTAAGGTGTGGCCTCTCTCAGGCCAGTGGCTTCCAAAGTGCTCTCCCGCAGCCCCCTCAGCACGACCGAGCAGGTACCAGGTGGGACAAGCAATTCTTGTATCTGTAGGTTCCATACTTGCTTTCTTTCACCCTCACCGGGGCCCTGATACCTCACTTGTTAGTTGTCTGTCTATTAGGGTAGCATCCTCTTTCTGTAAGGTCAAGGTCAGGCAACGACTGGTCAGGGACTTAGAGAGCCCCGTGGTGTCCAGGGTTAATTCTCAGTGTCTTCCCTCTATGTTTGGAGCTGGTGGCCTTTTCCTCCTGTATCTGTTCCATTTCTGTTAGCTGGTCCTCAGTGAGATTTTGCTAACACAAACAACGAACTTCATTCTTAGCCCTGAGGAAAGAGGTATGAGGAAGAAAAAGCCACAAAGAGCCAATAAAGACAAGTAATGCAGAAACGATGGGGGGAAAAGATGTGGTCTAGGAGAGGTTTGGGGTACTAAGTAACAGGTTCACAAAACCTGAGTCCAGCAGAAACGAAGGAGGGCGTGCTTATGTGAGTTAGCCTGAAAGGCCGTGGAGTGCTCTAACAGTGGGAGAACTTAGTTGTGCATGATTGAAGCATAAGCACTCAGGCGTGGGTACCCACAAAGCAGGTTGAGGCCATGTGTGTAAAGGACTCTGTCAGTGGAGTGAAGTCTCAACTTTCCCGTAACGGCCAATCACCTGGGTCTTTAACCGTATGAGGCCTGAGGAGAAGATCTTTATCTTTACACACACAACACACACACACACACACACACACACACACACACACACACACACACACACACACACACACACACACACACACATACACACACACACACACACACACACACACACACACACACACACACACACACACACACACACACACACACACACACACACACACACACACACATAACACACACACACACACACACACACACACACACACACACACACACACACACACACACACACACACACACACACACACACATCCGTGGCAACTGAATAAAACCTGTTTACCACAGGAGCCCAGCTGAAGGGCAGGCCTTACCCCAGGCAGTAGGTGATGAACTGGAGAACCAGTTTGAATTTATCAGTGGCAGAGTCAAGAGTTCAACGCAGGCAGACATGCTTGAACGTGAGGAGACGAATGTCTATTTGAGCATCCGGTTTGATGGTTACTTTCTCAGACTCTTTTAGCACGAGAGTATTGAATTTCCCTAGACCTTTAGATAATGCTAAGACAAAGGCTAATTCTCCATTTTGCATTTAGTAATGCAGAAAACGAATCCAAAAGAGTTGGCTATCAGCCAACAGGTACAGCTCTGGGACAAAGAGGCTTCCTCTGCACCTTTGCAGAATGGTGTTTCTCCACATCTACCCACCACACCCACAAGGTCGCCCCTTGTAGAGAAGCCAGGACTCTGCCGAGAGGGTGAGGAAGGACTCTTTGCTTTTTGAATCAGCAGGAGGAAGAGGTCTTGGGGAAGCCCCGGGCCACACCACAAAGCCACTAGACTGTGGGGGTGTGGGGGGGCGGGGGAGGGGTGTGGGGGGGAGGTCCTAAGAATCAGTGTTGTCATGGCTCCGTTTTAATTTTTATCAGCTAGATACAGATGAGCTGTCAGTTTCATAGACTTGATGTTTTTGCTCAGATCTTTGGCTAACTGATGGCTTTTCCATGATTTCTGACAGTTATTTTTATTCGATAATGAATAATAAAGTGAGATTTACAGTCTACATCTGACAGCATTTGTTTTATTTTGACAGTTCTTTTCTAGACAGCAAAGGTTTTATAATTAGGTTTTGTGTCTGCCAAAATGTTGCTGAAAGGAAAAAAAAAAACATTTCTCTGGAAAAAAAAAAGTTCATAGTTTCCAGACCGTAAAGCTGGAACCATCTTATTTTGATTTGGAAGCTTTTGCATAAGTCAGTCAGGAAATGAAACCAAATTTTCTCTTGAAAATGAATTCTTAACAAGAGAAAATTAACCCAGGCCATGTAGAGATTTAGGAGGGAGAATTAGAAGAAGTATGCCTGAAATCTGGTATTTCTATAGTCCTTGTAAAAACCGATCGTCTGGATCGGTATAGGAAACTCCCTTTTCCACTGTGGTTTATGAGAGCACATGCATTCTTGCAATGTAGAGGTGCCACGCCCAGGGGGCGCTGAAGCCCCCGCTCTGCACATCTGGAAGAATCAGGTGGAAATCACAGGTGTGGCGATTGACAATACTTTGTTCTTAGAGCAGTCTTGAAAAGCTGACAGAAGAGGCCATGCTGCTAACTGGAACTGGGAAAGCTTATCATTGCTAATGGCAGAAACATGATGGCGAGCTAATCACAAAAACAGCCCTACTCACTGCCTTGGCCCCCTGCCGACTGGTGTGTGGAGCCCCGTTCAGTTCCTGTAGTAGCGGCAGTGGCCGGATTCGATTTACAATGTTTTCCTCTCTGACTCACTCCTTCAGACTAGGATCAGATTCCAGACACAGCCGCCCTTGTCCCCACCACCTCTGATCTCCACCGCTACCACCAGCCAGTATTTTCCATTGAGCACAAGTATGTGGAACCGATAGACACATTAACTAGTACTTCAAAGAGCTGGGTCCGCTTAAAAAAGAGACACCAGCCCCATCGTCTATGGCACTGTATACTGTATTCTGTTTACACTGTATAGACAACGGAGGAAAATAGGATCTGTGCCTCCCCAGCCATTCATGGCACCAGGTTTTAAGTTTTCCCTTCTTATGCATTTTTAAAAATAATTTTTTTGAGCTTAGAGTATAAGTTCATGCCCCCTACCCCCCCCCACATTCCTCACAGCAAACTCTTCTGTATGCCCCTCCTTGCCCTCTTTCAAATTCACAGCCTCCTTTTTTTCATTCTATGCATATATTCCTAAATATATAAATATAGCCTCAGTCTGTGTAGTGTTATTTGTAAGTATGTTTTCGGGACGATCGCTTGGTATCGAAGAACCAACTGGCGTCCTCTTCTCTGAAGAAGACTGTTTCTCCCGCTCTCAGTATTCCTCAGCTTCCGGTGTATTTTTGAGCGCGTGTAAGTAGGGTTCCTTCTTTAAGTGTTGGTAGATCGGCTCTAGAGTCTAACACCGTGAATACTGAAGGTGGTATGGAATGTGTATTTTTATACACTTGCATGAGTGATTGAACCTTGAATTTGGGGTGGGGAGAAAATGCCATCCGGGACGCATAGAGGTGAATAAGTGGTTCAGAGGCCTTCCAGCCCTCGTAGAGGACTGGGTTTGGTTTCAGGAATCCACACAGCAGCTCACTGCTGCTTGTAACTCCAGCTCTGGGAGGGCCAAATGCCACCTTCTGAGCTCTGCAGGCACCTGGGCATAAACTCACAGAAGGACCCACGTGTACACACTTAAATATAAAAAAGAGAGATCAATGGAGTTTGAAGAAAAGGTTTGATATACCTTTGATATCAAATTGTGAGATCCATTGTCACCAGGCACGTGTTGAAGGGGTGTTACCTTCATCTAGCCTGACCCAAGACCCTTCCACATGCTTCTCTGAGAAGCAAAGAAAGGAACGTGTGTTAGAGACTCCATGAGAAGCTTGTGTGACAATGGGGCCTGAACATCTTCCCTAAGAGCAATAGAAGGGTGGGGGGAGACTCCTCTGTCTCATGGGAGGAGTGTGCTCCCTCTTTGCTAGGCTGATTTTGCTTGTGGCTTGCTCAGGGAGAGGAAGCTGTTTTACAAGGCCACACTACACTAGGAGTGTCAGGCCCTGGCACTATAAGGCAGAGACCTGGAGCTCAGACAGACCTCACTAGAAGCCTAGCTTTTCCATTCTCAACCGTTTTCAGCCCTCCTTCTCCACTTCTCCAAGTCAAGAGACCATTATAATCCAGACGTTTGGGATGGCTGTGATATGATAAGAATTATTACTGTTTATTGAACACTCAGGCATTAGAAGCCTTGACAAAAGTAGTCCTAAGTGGTTTAATTTCATTCTAACTTTAAAACAGGAAGGAAGGAGTTACAGTCTTCATGAGGAAAATGGGGAAACTGAGTCACCAAGCTGGTCACCCAGCTAGTGAGCAGCTGCCCTTAGCTGTCAGTTGCATCTCTGTCCCATCTTAGGCTTTGAGATCTTGTGGTACCTGATGTCGAGTTAGTACTTAAATGTTTTGAGTTATTGCTTCCCATAGACGCACCCTGTACTGTATCCTGGAGTCCCCCGGATTCACTGCTTAGGGCTCTACCGTCTCAGTCCACTATGTCCACTTCGGCCTGAAAATAGTAAGTGGAAAAATTACAAAAGAAATGGCTTCCACGTTTTAAACTGCACTTTCTTCCGCATGTTGACTTCTAGTGCAATGTAGACTTCTGTCCTACCGGTGGGTGGAATGTTCCTTCATGCAAGTGCACCAGAGAAACTACAGCCACAGTGCTTTTGATTTTGAGGTTGGGTCTTTCTGTATCCTCTAGGCAGGTCTCAAATGCCTAGGCTGAGAAATATCTTCCTTCCTCTGCTGGGACAACAGCCTGTGCCATTGAACACTTTTATAATAACTTTTGTAACAGTATATTATAATTGTTCTATTTCGTTGTTATTGTTGTTGACAGCTACTGTGCCTAACTTAGAAACTGAACTTTATGGGGCAGGAAAGATGGCTCAGCTGTTAAGAACACCGGCTGCTCTTCCAGAGAAACTGGGTTCAGTTCCCAATACTCCCTTGGTAGCTCATTGGCATGTAAATGTTGCACAGACATACCTGCAGACAAAACACCATGTATATAAAAAATAAGAAAGTAAAAATGAAAGGGAAATAAATTGAACTTTACTATAGGTGTATGTATAGGAAAAAAAACAGAGTGTGGTTACCAAGGTTTAAGGTATCCATGAGATGTCTTATGCTACCTCTCCTGCCCAGGACAAGAGAGTTCTATGTGGAATGTTCTATGGATCAAATAGTTATTGGATGCCTTAGGCCACCCACCCCCAAGGACCAGAGAGTTCTGTGTGGAACGTTCTTTGGAGTAATCAGTCCTACCACCCTCATGTGATTCACTTGAACAATAGTGGTTTTAAAAAGTAATGTGTAAGTATAATATGCATGCACATAAAAGTTTTGCATATATCTGCATATTTAAGTATTTGTATAAAGTTACCTTAGCAGCTGGGTACTTTGGAAAGAAATATGACTCTACAAATGTATTATACAAGAAATATCACTGCTTCTTTTCTGTAGTTCAAACTCAACGCTTAACTCTGAGTCCTCACCGGGCTCATAAAATACTGAAGGTCCTTCTGAGGCCTCACTGGGTTCATATGAGGAGCAAAAGCCTTCACTTCCTGGTATGATGTGAATGAAGGGAGAGATTGGCACCACTTTTCCCTCCCGACTGCACTGTTTGTAGGACTCTGAAGAAACCATTGCTTTTCCCAATTAAGAAAGGGCTCAGGTCACCAGAGAGTGGACTGGTAATTCAGATACTAGTTTCAGTGCTGTAAGTTTTCTTCCAGGATGACTTCCCTCTTCCCCTGGCTCTGTGTGTGTGTGTGTGTGTGTGTGTGTGTGTGTGTGTGTGTGTGTGTGTGTGTGTGTGTGTGTGTGTGTGTGTTTGAGCTCTGGCTATCCTGGAACTCACTGTGTAGACTAGGCTGACCTAGAAACCAAAGATTCACCTGCGTCTGTCTCCAGAGTGCTGGGATGAAAGGCACGTGTCACCATGCCCAGTGCTCCAAGACAAATCTGAAAAGGTCTGCTGTCTTCTGAAGGAGCGTTGAGTCACCAAGTGAAGCTCCCCTGAGTTTTCTTTATATGAACTGTGAACCCCAGCTCTCATCTCCTTCCATGTACATTGTTGTCCAGTTCACATACAATTCATCCATGGCTTTGCCTAGTCCTATCCACACTGGAACTCAGAGGATTAAGGGTCTTTTATCAGTTAAGTGTCATGTTGGAGCCTGGCTATTTCTGGTACTGGAGCACAGTGTCCAGTGGGAGAGGAGTAGAGAGTAGGGGACAGGGAAGAGTTTTCCCCACTGTTCTTCCAGAACCATTTAACAAGAGTTATGTGAAGCCCTTCTATCCTTGAATGTATTCTAAGAGATAACAGCTGGAAATGTACCAGGCCTCACTTTTTAGTGTCTGGCCACTCTTAGGCAAAAATCCTTGAAACCCTTACTACCATTTGGAAAGATGCGGAGGCAAGACAGGGTCAGGAGTAATAAAGGAGTTAACATCCAGAAAGATACTTAAGAATGTGTGCTGCTGTGGGAGGAGCATGCTGGAGGGATGGCTCAGAGGTTGAGAGCCTTGAATGCTCTTCCTGGGGACCCAGGTTCAATTCCAGCACCCACATGGCAGTTGGCAACTGTCTGGGACTCCGGTTCTAGGTAACCTAACATCCTTTCGCAGACATACAGGCAAGACACCAATGCACATAAAATAAAAATAAATAAATAATCTTTTTTTAAGATTTATTTATTATATATAAGTACATCGTCACTGTCTTCAGACACACCAGAAGAGGGCATCAGATCCCATTACAGATGGTTGTAAGCCACCATGTGGTTGCTGGGATTTGAACTCAGGACCTGTGGAAGAGCAGTCAGTGCTCTTAAACACTGAGCCATCTCTCCAGCCCATAAATTATCTTTTTTAAAAAAAGAATTTGCACTGCTCTTGCAAAAGACCTAGTTCCCTTTACACATAGGATGGCTCACCCACCTGTGTGAGCGTCTAACCTCCACTGGTACCTACAGTCCCACACATGCAGACACACACTCACATATAATTTTAAAATGTTTTTATAAAAGTGCAATAAAGTTGTCATCCCTCCCCCAGCCCCCAATTAACAGAGAGAGCCTCAAAGATCATGAGTTTCCATGAAAGCAGAGAGCACTGCAACGGGAACATGTTCTCTTGGTAACCATGGGCACTTTTGAAGAGGTTGGCACATGGGATATTTTTAGATGAAAACTGGGGAAGATCGCTTAAGTTATCTTGAAGCAATCATCCTTGGCCTCAGAGATGAGCAGCAGGAGCAGCACTAGGCTAAGACGGACAGTTATTGGGTGGATGTCCTTGCTGGATTATTCTTGTATAAGGTACCATGACCTCTCCCACCACTGCCCCCTGAGCTTGATCTTGTTGTGTGGTATATGTGCACGAGATCCCCCTCTTTCATAACCTTAGCTTCCCCCATTATATTCTCATCTGTTATGGTGTGACGCAAGTGACTCCATTTTGATAGCTTTCATCCACCCATGCCAAGGCTTATCTGTGTTTCAGACAACGGCGGGCAGACTAGGTCTGGAGGCAACAACTGGCCACTTCGAGGAAGGAAAGGGACCCTGTGGGAAGGCGGCATCCGAGGAGCAGGCTTCGTGGCAAGCCCCTTGCTGAAACAGAAAGGCGTGAAGAACCGGGAGCTCATGCACATCACCGATTGGCTTCCGACGCTGGTGAATCTGGCTGGGGGAAGCACCCATGGAACCAAACCTCTGGATGGCTTCGACGTGTGGGAAACAATCAGGTATCTGCACATCTTGCCCCATTCGTTGTCAGGACAGAAACTCCAGCATCTTAGCATGACGGACGGAGAATGGCCGCTTCCCTTTGTAAGATGACAGGCCAGCCAAGCGGCTCCTAAAAAGAAGTGAAGTGTCCTCCAAATACTGCCATTACCGTTTTGAGTTTTACACTTGGGATTTGGGTTCTGTGTTCCGTGAAGGCTGAGATGTCCCTGTAGGTCTGTAAAGCTGAGGGTTTTTCTTGGTGTAGGATAGGGTATGGCTGGTTTTCTGCAGGAGGCGGGGGCATCTGCCCCCATGAGTGCTAGGAACGTGGAGGACACCGTACAGGAGCAGGGCCTGCTCTCAGCTGTAGGGATGGCCCTACTCATGGTCCACTCCCACAGCGTGGAAATGCGACCTGCGAGGAAGGAGGTGCGTGCCCTTGAGGCTGGAAGATGCTTCATTGGAGCATGGGAAGGAAACTTGAATCTAGCATCTGTGTCATAGTATGTTTTATAGCATACATGTTAGTATAACATACATGTTAACGTAACATATATGTCGTGTATGTCTGTGGTCTGGTACCCAGATCCAGTTTATACATAAGATCACATACACTGGAGGCACTGCTTTTACTAAAACAACAAATGCTGTTGTTGTGCCTTTCAAGCTCTTTCGTGTGCTGAGCTCTGTTTGGGACTGGCAGGTTGACGGTCCTCCTTGTGGTCTTCTTTGTGTATCTTCCATATTTTCCTTTCTCCACAGCACTGTTTTTCCCAGTTCAAAATGGTAGAGTTTCATGTTTCTATGTATAGGAAATCCGCAGTAGAGGACTTGTAAAGAGTGGTGATATACATGGCTCATAAAATAGTTGTGTGTATGTGTACTTTGTGTTTGGGGTGGATTCAAACCTCCAATATTAGCAATCTGAGAAGATGGGTAAGGAGCATAGATGTTCTTGTACTATGATTTTTTATAACTTTTTATAGATTTGAAATTATTTTCAGATAAAGTGTTTTTTAAAATAGAAAAGTCTGGCAATATTTGGCCTGTATTTCCGCAAGACTAACCAGCGAATGGAATCAGATAGTGGCAATCTTCTTTAGACGAAATGTTGACCCTTTTAAGTCATCTTTCTCCAGTGCTCCTAGCTGCCCTCTGGCTGGCTGTGGTCGCTGGTGACACCTACCAAGTTCCTAGCCAGTAACCCATGTTCACAGAGTTATGGTACCAATACTGCACGTGCTCAAATGAGCCAGTCCCCAGCTTCTAGGCATGTTGCTTCTCTTAATATTCCTATTTTTTTCTGTAATTGTTTTAATGTTTAAAAGATGCTTGCAAGCCTGACAACCTGAGTTTGATCCCCAAGACCCATGTGGAATAGGAGAAAAGCAACTCCTATAAGCTGTCCTCAGACCTACACACACACACACACACTCATACATATACACATACACACACATACACACACACATACACATACATATACACATACACACACATATACATACACACACACACACACACCTACATTCTCACATACATGTGCACACATATACTGTGGCATACACACTCTCCCAACCCACTCCACACTAAGTAGATACATAGATAAATATAATTCTTTTTTTTATTATTAAATGTATATTTTAATAAAGCCAAGTTATTTTACTTATAGGAGCTTTAAAAGTAAGATACAAAATGTAGAGTTCCAGTTCGGAAGGTCACAACTAGTCACATGATGTCCTGCTGATGCCGAGCAAGGCAGCCATGCTTGGCCGTGCTAAGGACACTCACACATACATGCGCTTTGGAGAGATGCCTCTGCCAAGCGCAGCACCTGGAATTACCAGTGTTTAGAGCAGGTGGTGTGCAGAGATAAATATAATTCTTTTGTAAAATCAGAATTTAGATTATTTCATGAAGAGAACGTTTGACTGCCCTTAATGTGTGAACCATGAAGTTTAAAGTTTAAAGTTTTGGAAAGATGGAAATTTGCTCATCTCAGCCCTCCCACTTCCCAAACAGTATCTCATCTCAGAGGGACGACTAGGGGCGATCTCTGCTTTCCAAACCCAAGGAAGAGCTCTTTCTATCAATTTTATGACTTGGTTTAAGCGGTTCTGCTTCGCCGAGTTCCAGGTTTTCCCTGGGGAATGTATAAAAATGTAAGAATCACTATTCAAACAACAACACACAAGGACTGGCCCACTTTTCAACTTTTTCAACTAGAGATAACCCTTGAACAGCACTGGGTCTCAGGCCACCCCTGCACAGGCAGAAATTCATGTTTAATTTTAAAACTTCTTGTAGCGGCCTGTGTTCTCATGCTAATTAAGTTACTCAGAAACCTGTGTGCAGTGTCTTGCACGTAGGACTAAAGGAAGCCTGCCCCCAGTTGTTTTTTTTTTGTTTGTTTGTTTGTTTTTTCCTTTTCTTTTTTTCGGAGCTGGGACCGAACCCAGGGCCTTGCGCTTGCTAGGCAAGCGCTCTACCACTGAGCTAAATCCCCAACCCCCCAGTTGGTTTTTGACTGGTCAATAAAGTTACCTACAGCCAAAGGCTGGGCAGGGAGACAGAAGCGGGACTGTTAGGATTCCAGGGAAGGGACAGAGGGGAAGAGGGGATTCAGCCATGATGAGGGCTTAGGAGACAGACCCCACTGGAAAGGTGCAGGAAGAATGTGGCCCCAGGAGGGCTTCACAGCAGGGTCCAGGGCAGCAAAGATGAAATACAGACTTAGTAAGTATTAACTCAGGAATATTGGAGGGAAGTGTGTGTTAGCCACATGGAGTTAGGGGGTGGCCCAGTCATTGAGCTGCTTAGGGCATATTAAAAACAAGGCTCTCTCTGTCTCTCTCTCTCTCTCTCTCTCTCTCTCTCTGTCTCTCTCTCTCTCTCTCTCTCTCTCTCTCTCTCTCTCTCTCTCTCTGTCTCTCTCTCTCTCTGTGTCTGTCTGTGTGTGTATGTGTATATGTGTGTATGTGTATGTATATGTATGTGTGTGTATATGTGTGTATGTATGAGTATGTGTATGTATGAGTGTATATGTGTGTATGTGTCTGTGTGTGTGTCTGTGTGTGTATATGTGCATGTGTGTGTATATGTATGTGTGTGTATGAGTGTGTGTATATGTATGTGTGTGTATGTGTGTGTGTATATGTATGTGTGTGTATGTGTGTGTGTATGTGTATATGTATGTGTGTGTATGAGTGTGTGTGTGTGTGTGTGTGTGTGTGTGTGTGTGTGTGTGTTTCATTCGGTAATCCAGAATATCTGGTGGGTGCTGAGAAGCATGTGCACCCTCCCACACACACACCTGGGCGTGTAGAGAAGATTAATAATCACCACTTGAACTTCTTATTTAACATCTTTTTTAACAGGTGTTTTAACTAGGCCCTAAAAAAGTTCTAAACTTTCATTATAGATTAAAAATGAATTTCGGTTTTTTTAAAAACTCAATTTGGTCATTTCTAAAACAATATACATTGAGAAAAGCAAGGCCTTGTTGTATTATGTCCAAAAAGAAACATCTTTAAGTAAAAACAACAATAATGAAAACGCCCCCTGGGGCACACACAGAACAGGCGACCCTGGTTTCTGCCAACAGGCCAAAAGCAGGCCTGCCACTGCAGCCTGCTCATTCCTCATTGCAGGGTCACCGCTCTCTGCTGGGTAGCTGGTGGGAGAGATGCTACACTGCTCTCTTCTCTTCTGGCTCTGTTTATCCTTGGGAGCAGACAAGCTCGCAGCTGGTGGGGCAGCTGTCTGTCACATTTGCACCAGGGACTGAAGCCACAGGGAGCTGTGTTCCTGACCTCAGGGTTCATCACCCTGGTTTTGCTTGATCTCTCTAGGCTGCCTGGAGAGGGAAAGGGCTGCAGTATTGTGGTCTGTAATCCCCAGCCTCTGCGGTATTATGGTCTGTAATCCCCAGCCATCACAGCATATCCTGTGGCACTGGCTTACCTGGCTGTAATCTCCTACACTACAGCCTGCACAGGGAGGTTGACACATGAGTTCTCTGTATGTAGGGGTCCTTCACCTGAGTTAGGGCCGGCATTGCTAGTCTTAGAGTTAGAGGGTACTCTATAAGAGCCACCCCATTCCTTTTGTTTCCTTTGCTCACTCGTGGTAACGCCAGTGGTCTGAAGGACCATGGATGTGGATAACATGGAACAGCTGTTACCTTACATAGAAACTCTACCCCTGCCTTTCTCTGCCGCCTCCACTCCCTTCTCACCCTCTACTCACCCTACACACCCCTCCATCTCCTGCTGTGCACTATTTCCTCATGTAAGGGTCCATGGTTAGCCAAAAAAAACAAAAAAACAAAAACAAAACAAAACAAAAAAACCCGACACCCATACTCACTGTTTTTCTGTGTATAAACACAGAGTGTTTTATTCTGCAGAAGTCCAACATGCTGGGGTCTCCCCATTACCAGAATACAGAGATCATCAAATGGGCTTCCAGGCCTGATTTAAAGCACATTAGGGAATTCCAGGGTAGGTGACTTCTATGTTAGTCTGTTGGGTCCATTTCTATGGTCATTCCATTACTAGGATGTGGGGGCCGGAAACTTGCTGAGGAGTTCTGGAAACTGTTGCTGCGGAGGTCTGGAAACTGTTGCTGGGGAAGTCTGGAAACTGCTGCTGACCTGTCGTCCTTGCCTCACACCAGGTGTCGGGACAGCTTCCAAGGCCTGGACTTGCCTGGAATTGCCCAGTTATTGGAAACCGAGATTTAGGCCTAGTCTCCTTGCCTGGCAACTTGAAGTCTGTCATGGAATCAGCCTGGCCTTCTCACTTGGTTGGTTTTTGTTGGGCTGAAGAATAATCCATCTTTCTCAGTACCTCTCCTGTTGCTGAAAACAGTCATTTCTCATACTGAAGCATCTTACTGCTCCCCAAACCTTTGTCCCAGCATCAAGTACACCCACAAGAGGCTCCTGCACCTGTCTGGTGCACAGCTCAGTGACTACTGTGCTGAAGGTGGGGGTGACAGACAAGCCTGTCTGTGTCATGTGATGAGGTGACTACCGCTCACCTCTCCTAGTCATTGCCATGGTGGTACTGCACTACTCAGGCTCTCTGGGGTCTCTTCTCCACAGCCTTACAAATAGTTTGCTGCCAACCAGAAGTCTTACCAATGACTTAGCAATCACATAACACATTTTGTGCTTTATGTATTAAATGCCATAAAGATATACCAAAGAACCACAAGAGAACACGTTTTACTGCCATTGCCGATTTGTGACAATTTGAAAACAAAACAAAACAAAAAAACTTGCAAGTGAACTGTAGATCCTAGAAATATTGAAACTTCTTTTTAAAACCCAAACATTTGCCTTTTAAAAGGTTCGTTGTAGGGGTAGTGATTATTTAGTATGTGTAGGCCCCAAGTCCGATCGTTGGTGGCGTGTGCACACCCACGAATGTATTTTTTCACTGTTTTTCTGCACCCTTTTTCTCATTTAACAGATACGAAGTCAATTATGCTAAAGAAAAAAATAATCATTTTTATAGTCAATCGCTACATATAAAGCCAGCTCTTTCTTATGTCATCCTGCTAATTCTAGCAAATACTATTGTGCTATATTAACCATTGCCTGAACTTTGAAAATAGATTTATCATTTATTTTCATTTCATGTGTATATATGTATATAAATACCACATGTGCAGTATCCATGGAGACCAGAAGAGGGCATCAGATCCCCTGAAACTAGAGTTACAATTGTGAGGCACCAGGCCAGTGCTGAGAATCAAACCCAGGTACTCTGCAAAAACAGAGAGTGCTCTTAACCACTGAGCTACTTTTCCAGTCCTAGCCTCCTGATGTTTTAATCAATAACACTGAAATGAACTAAGCCTGCAAAAAAATCTTTGCCTACATTTAGCATATTAATGTATGTATATATGTATGTATATATACATATACATAATCATACATTTATATATATTTATATATAAAATTTAAGTAAGTGTGCTAAAGAAAAATGGCCACTTATAGACATGGTTTTTATATATGGAAATATATATAACCATATTGTTCTCTAGGTGGGCTATAACACTTTTATTCCTTCATGATTAGAAATGTTCATTTTCAACACAGCCTTTCTTATATGGTCTTTGAAAAAAATCTTAAACGTTTTTCCATTTGTATTTTCCTTTTGAAAGTATATACTTTTACTTATCTAAAAAAGCCATTTCTAAAAAATATTTATGTTTATGGGTTTTGCCCACATGAATGTGTATGCACATGCCTGCTTCACATGGAGGGTAGAAGAGGGCGTCAGATCCCCTGAAACTGGAGTCTGGTTGTGAGCCACCTTCTGGGTGCTGAGACCTGAACCCAGGTCCTCTGCAAGAACTCCAAGTGTTCTTACCTCCTGAGCTGCCACCTCACAATGCAGGAATTACATGGAAGAAAATCAAACCACAACACTCAGAAGAAAATCTCGCTTCCTGAACAAACAAACAAACAAAAAAAAAAAAAAAAAAAAGGAGAAGCTGATCTCACTGAGAGACATAGCATGTAAGAATGTCCAAATAAATTATCCTATGCTAGTGCATATAGGAAAATATAAAACAGTTCTGGACAAGCCTATGTCTCCCTTGCTTGTCTAGTGCAAAAACAAAACATTTCACAATGAAAAGGAAATAAACATCTAAGCACAGGGCTGGAGAGATGGCTCAGTGGTTAAGAGCACTGACTGCTCTTCCAGAGGTCCTAAGTTCAATTCCCAGCAACCACACCATGTGGCTCAGAACCATCTGTAATGGGATCCGATGCCCTCTTCTGGTGTGTCTGAAGACAGATAGCTACAGTGTATTCATACACATAAAATAGATAAATAAATCTTCAAAAAAGTAATATCTGAGCACACAGTGCTGAACTAATGTCTATCAGCCACTTTAAATGTGACAGTCACTGAAGGCTGACAAAGAAGGAAGAAAAGCTGGGTGCAGAATACATGGGATCCCGAGGTAGCTAGATGGCAAATTTCAGGCTAGCCTGGGCTACAGAGTAAGTCTCAAAAAAAAGTTAGATGATTCAGTGGGCAGAATGCTTGCAGCACAAACATGAACTGAGTTCAGACCCTCATGGGCATGTGCCAGGGTACACAGTGGTCTGCTTATAACCCTAGCACATGGGAGCTGGTGACACAGGGCATCTCTGGAACAAACTGAATCAGCTGGCCAAGGGTTCAGTGAGAGACCCTGATTCACTGTCTAAGCTGGTATGGTAGTCTGAATATGCTTGACCCAGAAAATGGCACTATAAGGAGGTATGGCCTTGTTGGAGGAAGTGTGTCACTGTGGGGGTGAACTTTGAGAGAGCCTCCTCCTAGCTTCCTGAGGATGCTGGTCCTCTGTTTGCCTTCGGAAGAAGATGTAGAACTCTCAGCTCCTCCTGCACCATGCCTCCCTGGATGCTGTTATGTTCCTTGATGATAATGGACCGAACCTCTGACCTGTGAGCGAGCCCCAATTAAATGTTGTCCTTGGCCCATGGTATCTCTTCCCACCATCCAGGGGATGTTAGCTTTGGCTTTCACACACATGGGCAATGTATGCATTCACACACATTTAAATATGCACATACACACACACTCATGCACTCCACACACGAATACAAAATCAGAACAAGGCAAATGTGCTTGGTTCTGATGTGGTCACACTGTGGTGTGCTAGGAGCTCAGTCGGTTTTTATTTTTGTTTTGTTTCATATCAGAAATGTACACTTGTTCTGTGGTATGTTTTGATCATTCTGAAAAAAAAATTCCCTTGTTCCTGAACCGTGGACTATTATTTTTGGCACTGTCCAGATCTGTATCACTAGATTTCAGGTTGTAAACTCACATTTCACTAAGATGATCTCAATCGGGAGTGACCTTTAGAGTCTGGCTTCTATCTGCGGAGAAATCGGCACGGTATGTGGTCACCATTTAATTCGAAGTTGCTGTCCTCCTTTAGCTCTAGAGTGTTCTCTTGGTGATAAACTCCTTAGGGAACCAAAGCTCTGGGTCCTTCAGGACTGTTTCCAAAAACATAGGCCCAAGTACGGCATATCATAAGTGGGCCTCCTTTTCTGTTGTTGTTTTTAAGTCCGATTTGTGCCTATGGTTTAATCTGTAGACACATTTCCAGGCTCGTTCTGAAAATCCAGCAAATTCCTATCCCTTAAGTGAAGGATGACTTTCAACTTTATCATTCCAGAAAAAAAAAAAAAAAACAACCCCCCCCCTGCTTCTGCCCCTGGCTCCATGCAGGTTTTTCCACATCAGTGGCAGGGCATCTTGTACCCGGCAGCAGGTACCGAGAAAGCAGCCAGTCACCTTCCCAACCAGCAAAAAAACAAGCGGCCAGCCAAGTGTCAGAGTCACTTGATCTATGCCCAGAGGATGGGAGATTTTTTTTTCCCCAGAAATGGAAAAACCATTTTTTAAGACGATGTCGGTTTTTTCAGCGTTCAGCAGAGGCGCCTGAGATGGGCATGGCAGTAATGGACGGAGGCCAGCGATGGCCAGTGCTGCAGAGGTCTCCGTCAGTGTGCAGACATCAATTCTTCTTAATCTTGCTTCAAACTGTTAAACTGCTATGAGAAATATCAGAGTTCCAGGGCTGTCCTAGATTGTTTTCTATTGCTGGGATATACCACTGTGACCTAAAGAACCTCGGGGAGGACAGGATTTATTTGGTTTATACGCCCAGATCACAATCCATCACTGAGGGAATTCAGGGCAGGAATGTGGAGCTAAAGCCATGCTTGTTGCTTACTAGGTGCTCTCTGGATGATACTTCGCAAGCTTTCCTATACAGCCCAGCACCATCTTCCTAAGGATGGTGCTGCCCACAATGGGCCTGGCCCTTCTGCATCAATTATCAATCGAGACAATACCCCAGATATGCCAGGAGGCCAGTTCTGTAGTGGAAGCTTTCCTCTCGGATGACTCTAGGTATCAGGTTCACAGTTAAAACTAAGTGGAACAGGATGTTGTTTTTTTTTTTTTTTTTTTTTTTTTTTGGTTCTTTTTTTTTTCGAGCTGGGGACCGAACCCAGGGCCTTTGCGCTTCCTAGGCAAGCGCCTACCACTGAGCTAAATCCCCAACCCCGGGGATGTTGTTTTCAAAAGCAGTAGTTTCTCTTCCTTCCAAGAACACTCATCACTTGGACCCGCCGTGTTCAGCAGAGGAGACTGGATACCATGTTGGCAAGGATGTGTGAAAGAGGCAGCCGTTCGTTTCGTAGCAGCCAGTAGCAAGAAGAGGGCAAGACCAAGACATAGTCTCGAATGCACTTACTCAGAGATGCTCGTCTGCAGCTGAGGCCCTACCCTCCAGGCGAGCCTCAGTCCCCAGTAGTCTCATCAGACTTTGGATGGTCAGTAGATTAAACCATTTGCTTAGGTCAGAAGCCTCATGATTTAATCTTCCCCGAAAATACTGAGAAGTGTGTGTGTGTTCCTAATCTTCTAGATATTTTTTATAAACCCAATCACGTTTACAACTAAGGCTAATTATTACGACCTTCAAGTGTGTCATCTTCTCTCAATATCCAATCACCAGTTAAGTACAGCTGGACTGTTTTCCATCTCATGCTTTGGCGCTTTTACTTCTAAGAGTTAAACGCTGGTCTTTTAACTTTAACTCCTTGAACACCTACGGTGTCATCGCTGCAGTGCAGCAACTGTGAATTAGCAAACAATTAGCAGCATTCGTGTCTCCTCTGGGTGGTTGTGACTAGTTGGTCAGCCTCTTTGCGGGTCCTCTTCGCATGCTGGTTGATCTTTGATTCAGTGTCAAGCATCACAGATTTACCTTGGTGGCTGCCAGCCTTTCTGTGTTCTTCTGAATCTCGCTTTGGTCAAAGACTCTGTCATCAGTACATTTATTTGAGTGATGTGTTTTTGGAAAATACATTTTAAAGTTTACTCTTTTGAGAATTTCATACATGTACACAATGTATTTTGATCGTATCTACCCCTCAGTCCCCCAGACTTCTAAATCCTTACCAGCACATCCTATCCTCTCAATACTTCATGGCCTTCCTCCTTTTATATAATCCACTGAGTATGTTGTTTTGTCTATATGCTCAGGGGTGTAGGGCCGTCCATTGGAGCATGGTCAGCCTACCAGGGGCTGATGCGACTGACTCTTCCCCCTCCAGCACTCATCAGTTGCCAAAAGCTCCCCAGATAGAGATGGGTTCTTGTGGGTCCCTCCCTGACCCATGCTGGAATTTCGACTGGCTTGATTTTTGTCCATGTCTTAGGCAGGTAGCCACACCTGCCATGAATTCATAAAAGCAAAACTAGTTATGCCCAGAAAACACTGTTATGGCAAGTTATGTCTCAGGCCTTCCCAACCCCTTTTCTTCCAGTCTTTCTGCCCTCTCTTCTGTAACGTTCCCTGAGCCTTGACGGGAAGGGTGAAATATAGACATTTGAGATAAGCCTGTTGCGTGATTCTTGCATGAACGTTGTGGAGGTAACTGACTGCCTTCTGACTGGGTTTCAGGCCTAGTCCACAGGACAGAACTTATACCCAGTACTGTAAGCATGGCCAAGAACCCATGGCTGACAAGATCATAAGGAAGATATAAGCGAGAATCTCCTACTCTCGTTTTCCACATGGTCACAGAATCAAATTGCCTTCTGAGTAACTTGTGATGGCTTGCATATGTTTGACCCAGGGAGTGGCACTATTAAGAGGTGTGGCCTTGTTGGAGTAGGTGTGTCACTGTGGGCGTGGGCTTAAAAACCCTCATCCTAGCTGCCTGGAAGTCGGTATTCTGTTTGCCTTCAGATGAAGATGTAGAACTCTCAGCTCCCCCTGCACCATGCCTGCCTGGATTCTGCCATGCTCCAGCCTTGATGATACTGGACTGAACCTCTGAACCTGTGAGCCAGCCCCAGTTAAATGTTGTCTTTATAAGACTCGCCTTGGTCACGGTGTCTGTTCACAGCAGTAAAACCCTAAGACGGCACTCATCTTCATATCCACGGATTGGTGCAGCTCTCAGCCCCATCAGAGAAGCTGTTTTTTCCAGTGATTGCCAGCTAATGCTAAGTAATGCTTTTGTGACTTACGTGGGTCTGAGACAGCACTCATACTAGGGCAGGTTATACCCTAGCACTCAGTCAAAGCCTTCTGTGCCCATTGCTGGATGAGTTATGAGCACTTCCAGCCTGGGACACCACGAGGTTCTCACCTGGTGAGCATGCTGATCAGGGTCCCCTTCGACCTCTCAGATGGGTTTCTCCCTGGCGGTGAGTAGTGGATAGCAATACTCTGAGGGATCCTCTGCATAGCTCCCAGATTCTACTTGTACAGCTTTCTCTTCTCTGGAGCTCTCTTCCTTGGACTCTGGGTTTTCAGCTCTGTGTCTTTAACTCGGGGAGTCTCCCAGACCCCCCTCAGCTGTCTTTCTCCCACTAGCACTGAGGAGCTCCCTCAGGCCAGGCAGTTGCACGGCTCAGCTTTACCCACCCATCGGGCAGCATTGCCCTCGACTGCTGTCCAGCGTCTTGCTTTGTACGTTCCATCTGGCTTTCGTTCGTTCATTTTCGAATTGTTAGGAATCACGGTAAATAAGTCCCACTCTCCCGTTTCTCTGTCTTAGCTAAGAACAGAAACAACCGATAAGAAATCGATCGTGCCTTTGATTTCCTTGTGTCCACTTTATCTTCCATCTTCCTGAGTTCTAGCTTCTCCCTCCCGCAGTCAGAGGAGCTGCTTTCGGTGTCTCAGTCCTTTGAATTCAAGGACCACGTCCTGGGGGAAGGTGGTGTGTTCTGTAGCGACTAACGATAGTACTCGTTTTGTTTATCGTCAAATCCGATCATGTTTTACTCTAGTGGGTAAGGTTTATCTACATGTATGTTACAACACTTGAATCCTTAGCTTTGTCGTTGTGCCCAAAGTTCTACTTTTACCTCGTATCTGTTAGCCATGTCAACATTTAGAACAATTTGTATTTTCTTCGGTTGCTCGCCAATATCCTTATATTGTTTGGTAATAGCCCTCTTATCCATCCACTACAACTGTCTCTTCGTTGGAAGAATTTTCCTTGGATAAATTTCTCAGGATTCTTTAGATTCTTATATGCCTATCAGAAAAACATTTTCCATAACCTTAATAATTAAAATATCTCAAATGATTAAAAAAAAAAAGACACCTTTTGTCTCGTACTGTCTTTCCTCGGATTTTAAAACCGTTATCTGCATCTTTGTCTGCTTCATATTTAATTTCCTTGGCAAGCGACAGGTCCTTTCATTTGGAGGCCCAGGGGATTGTTGTTGTCACCGTTGTGACAAAGACTGGCCATTTATGTCTCAGGGTGACCCATTCTGGGTCAGATACAAAGTAGGTTCCTTCAACTATACCTCCAGACCTTTGGTTCACGATATTTACAGTCGGGCTTAACCCTGTCTTCCACGTTTCATTTTCTTCTTCACAAGCCTCCGCTGTAGGTATTTGGATCTACCCGCAGTTTTCTCTGAGCTTTTTAAAAATTACCTTCTCTTTTCAGTTCTCTTTGCTCTCTGCCTTTTAGTTATATGTCATGGCCCTAGTTTCTGAGAGGTTTTTTTTTTTTTTTTTTTTTTGCTTCTGCTGCTGTTTCTCTCCTCCCCTTTCACCCCTTTCCTTTTTGAAAAAAGTTACAAATACTTTTTTAAAGATTTATTTATTTATTTCATGTATGTGAGTACACTGTAGCTGTTCAGACACAACCAGAAGAGGGCATCTGATCCCATTACAGATGGTTGTGAGCCACTATGTGGCTGCTGGGAATTGAAGTCAGGACCTCTGGAAGAGCAGCCAGTGCTCTTAAGCGCTGAGCCATCTCTCCAGCCCCTTCTCTTTTCTTTAGATAGTGCATACGCTGTGGTCCTGCCAGCCTGGGACCTACTGTGTAGTTGATGCTGGGCTCAAACAGGCTGCAGTCCTGATGCTTCAGCACTGGGTTACAGGAATAGGCCACCATGCTGGGCTTACTTGTTTATTCCATTTTCTTCCCTTAGGTCAGTACCTAAGGTCAGTACCTGGGGATTTAGAATTTCCAATGCCTGGTGGTTTTGGGCTTAATTCTGCTCAGAAGGTTGGGAAGCGATACTACAGCTTTTATATATTGACAGGTACTGTGTTGATTATATTTGCATAATGCCAAAATATCGTGTGACGGTTTTGCTGGGCTTGTGACTTTCTCTCCATAGTGGGAAAATAGTTTTCATTTGCCAAACGGTTTGAATTCTCCTTTGCTGAGTCTTTTTAAATTTCCCTAGAAACTCGGGATTCGTGGCAGATTATTTTTGTTTTCCAAATTAATTTCTTTAAATCAAGGACCCAGCAATACCAGCTTGTTAGTCAGTGTAAACGTTCCACACAGGGTTTTCTCAAGAAAGCTGAAAGCACCTGATTCTCTTGCCAAGTCATCAGATTCAATAATGTACAGGCTTAAATCTGCATTTTTAAAAATTGCCATTACACTACTGCATAATTTATCAAATTGTAAAAACAATTCTGCCTGACTTAAGGGAATTTAATATTTAGGACATCAGCTGAAAGACTTAGGTACTTGGTTATATTTTTAATTAATTACTTCAACAAGTAGCCCGTGTATAAATATTAACAAAGCAGAAACTATTCTTGAAAAATGGAAAATTAAAAAATTAAATGCTACAGCTAAAAGCACTGCACTGCTATTATATAACCCTGTAAAACTCCATGGTAAGAACATCTAACCCCACTCTTAAAAAAAGTAAACAAAAAGAAAGAAAAGAAAAGAAAAAGAAAATCCATGCAAAGTCCAGTGGAAAAGATAAAGAAAGCAGCTGGAATGAAGTGGAAACTTCTCTCGGTGAAACATTACGTAGAAATAAGTCAGTCAATTACCTCTGCTTTCCCTAGATGTATCATCGTCGGATCCCGCTAGTTTAATAACTGAGTTGTTAATTTACCGTCGAAGCCATTTCTTTTTTTTTTTTTCTTTTTTTTTTTTTTTTTGGTTCTTTTTTTCAGAGATGGGGATCGAACCCAGGGCCTTGCGCTTCCTAGGCAAGCGCTCTACCACTGAGCTAAATCCCCAACCCCCGTCGAAGCCATTTCAAATGGGAAATGGCTCCGTTACTGCACCGGATTGCTACAAGCTCATAAAAAGCTGCTTGAAGCTTAAGTTAAATGTTGTCCAAATTTCAATAATTTCTGGAAAGTGAGCATTACCCTGGTAAAGTAAGTTTTCTCTTTTTTTTTTTCATAATGCTAAGGCAAGAGGGCTTGAAGTATCAAAGAGTCCACAGAAAATGGATGCCCCAGTAATATCTTTTTTAAAACATAAACATTGTATAATATATATTATATACATAAAAAGCTAGTGTAAATGCTTCCATGGTGTGGGGACAGATTTGAAAGATGCCTCCTTTCAGCTGTTAACCATCTTCCCGTTTGCAATAGGTTTAAAAAAGTTGGTTTTATTTTCAGACATAACGTGGGTTTTCAGAATGACGTTGCCAACACTGACTGATGTGGTGATGGGGAGGCAGCTTACACTGCTGATAGGCACAGGGCGTGGCTGGCTGAAGCAAGATGTTACCGGCAGAACTGGTTTATGCTCCTCCAGAATACAATGGTCTTCACCTTAACTCTGTCTCTTCTGCTTTACGGGGTCCTTCGGTTGCTGCTGGACTGGATGACCGTTTTCCACTGCTGTTCCTTTCAGCAACTGATCATTCTGAGAACGGACACTGAGCTGTTTGTCCGGAATGTCCTCAGTTTCTTCACTTCAGCCATCAGGTTCATCGGTATCAGGGCCGAAAGCTCTAACTCAGTATCTCTTTCAGGCTTAGCATCCACAGTGTCTTCTGCGCAATCATCCTCTCCAGGTCTCAGCTCCGTTTCCCTGCTTAAAGTAAGGTGGCAGCCCTCATCCAGGGAATCCCACTTTTGTAGCACGGCCAGAGCGTTAACTTCCCTCTGAAGAAGTAATGAGTCACTCTAGACTGCTGAAGCTCGATGCTCTGCTACTGTGATGCTTTCTACGAGCAGATAAATCAGTAAAAAAGACTCTGCCCGCTCAATATAGCGTGCTGCTGGTGTGGCTCGGTACCATATGAGCTTGCACCTAATGACAGCATTAACGTAAGGGAGATAATCTGATACACCGATGGGCTTAGTCGGCCCTCCTTGGGGAGCAGTTGGCTGGACAAGATCGGTTGTATGGCAACCTGTTCGGGAGGATCGGGAAATTGCACCCCATTTTGAGATAATGGGTCAGTCACTAAAGAGAATAATTGGGTCTTCTTTTGTCCTTCTCTGACCTTCAAATAAACGCACTCTTCCGTTTCCATCCCCACTGTCCAGGTTCATCAGCATCGCAATTGAATTAGCGATTACGTCTCTGGGTTCTGAACCAATGGCATTTATACAAGAGCCCCTGGTGTCGTGGCAGATCCTTATCTATCGTCTTACCCATATTCATGTGTGTTTGCTTTTTCCTCAGACCTGCAATAGCAGGCTGTCTTCTGGGGTGGGATCCGGTACTTTAACATCTTCTTCACTTCAGAAGAAACCTCAGAGTGAAGTGTGGAGGCCCATGCCTGTAATCTCAGCACTGTGACAGAGGTCACTGACCAGTTGAAGGCAGACCGGGTTATGGTTTTAGGATAGCCTCAACCGTAGAGTGAGAGCCCACTTGAAAACTTCAAGGAGAAAAAGGACATTGCCTTCCAGTGGCAGAACCACGTGGTTTCTGTGAGGATGTTGCCTCCTTGCTGACGGTCTGACGCGTAGCAGAACCTGCTCCAGCCACCTCCTGCTTTCCCTTTCCCACCTGTTCTCCTCTCTTCTGTCACGGTGGCATTGGTCCATCACCGAGATCTTTTCCTACACTCTCCAACTACCCAATATCCAGACTCCCTGAGATTCACGATCTGTTAGATCTGTGTTACCATTTTGTCTCTTGAAGTGTGACTTTCCTTTTCCTATACGCTGCCATTTTCCTGGCTTATCTCTACCCCTGCGTGGGTTCGGTCTTTCTCTTCAGTTTCTGGGTGGTATGTCCTTACTTCCAGCTGGGGTGGAAGGGTACCCAGTTTCCTGGTGTGCTGGGGGGCTGACATTTGGTGCTCTGTTTTTACCAATGAGGCTTCAGAAGGGACTGCGTGAAAATATTTAAATTTAGATGGTCATTGTTGTTCGGCGGAAGCGTGGGGATCCCTGTGTTCCTGGGTTCTTTCACCACCCTCAGATAAAACAGCCCCAGGAATCTTAGACTAAATGTCACTCGCAGGATTCAAAGACTACCAAGTATATATTTCATGAAAAGAAAATGTTCGAGAAATTATTTGTTATTTTACTCCTTTAAGTTTTTTTTTGATTGAAATATAAT
Organism: Rattus rattus; assembly: GCF_011064425.1. Lineage (NCBI taxonomy): Eukaryota > Metazoa > Chordata > Mammalia > Rodentia > Muridae > Rattus > Rattus rattus. The sequence continues at coordinate 202,475,043 of NC_046156.1, read as the reverse complement.
TTTATGGCTTCCCCTTTCTCCCCTCCACACCTATCCCTGGGCTGCGCTCTCTGCCCCATCTCTGTATCCTTCCGATTTTAGCGTGTGTGCTGCCGAAGCGAGCACTCTGCTGTTTCTAGTCCGTGGCCTCCTTTTCCTCGTGCATATGTATGTGAGTGTGTACTTATTCCTAAATACACACACCCACCTTCTCAGCCTGTATAACGTTACTTGACTGTATGGCTTTTCAGGGCTGACCATTTGCTGTTGGAGAACCATTTGCTGGTTCTTCTCTGGGGAAGACTATTCCTTCTGCTCTCAACATTCCTTGTTTGCCTATAGTCTTTTTAAAAACTTTTTATTGATTCTTTGTGAGTTCGACATCATGTACTCCAGCCTGCTCATCTCCCTGTCCCATCTCTCTCTCACACACACACACACACACACACACACACACACACACACACACACACACACACCATAGAAAACATCTCAGCATGGAAACTGTGGTGTGTCAACAGTGTGTCTCATAGGACACCCCTCTGTCCACACATCCTTATGTGCACATGTTCATTCCAACGAGTCTGGTCTGCTTCAAGATCCCTGACTTCTGTGACACGAATCACTAGAGCTCCTCCCAGTTATCCTGTTGGTGCTTTGCATCATGGAGATCCGAAGTCTTGGATCAGCAAGAACTGGCCCTTTCACACATCCCAACGGTTCACAGATGATACAGATGTGGGGATAGGTCAACTCAGAGCCCTGGATCTGGTCCTGCGCGGTAGTTGAGCTGGTTGGTCAGCACACTGGCTCTCCCTGATCCTCACCATCACTGCTCTCTCTCTCCAGCACTGCTCTGGCTAGGCCACCCAACGCTGTCACCAGCAGGAGGCAGGGCCAGCTCTCCTGCTCTCCTGCCCTCAGGGTGTACTCACCCACACCCATGCCTCCAGGACCAGGTTCACTGGGTTACCCAGACAAGGGGCAGGGCCTGCTACTGACAGTGAGGGGGCAGGGCTAGCTCTCCACTCTCAAACCTTTGGAGCCAGCTCTCCTGATTACCAATGGTGGCAAGAGGGGAGGGCATCAGCCCCACACCACACCATCAAGCAGACAAGTAGCAGGACCAGCTTACTCTCAGCCTTGGGGCTGAATCACTAGCATCCCCTTGACCAGGGCCAGCTTTACTGTGCTGTCTAGGTGAGGCACAAGGTATCTTCCAAGTGTAGACACCCACCACCCACCCCCATGACCATGAGCAGAGGTGCCAGCTATCCTGAATGCCACAACCAGTGAGAGATGGGACAAGTTCTGCACAGTCCCTGACCATCCATGTGATTCCTGGCGATGGCCCCAACAAGGGGCATTCCAGTGTTCTCTAGTGGTAGCATGACCCATGGACATCAGCACTGACCCTGCCATGACCCAGATATGGCTCTCAGTGGCAGCTCAGGGCTGGGACCTCACCATGGCCACTCACAACAGGCTCCTCCTCTCCGCCTGCGAGTCTTCAGTTCCATCTCCCTTCAGAATGCCCAAGCTGCTCCACTTCTTTTTCCCTCCCATCTGACCACCACATTCTCGGACACTGGTGGCTCCCACTGGAGGCTGACTATGCAGCTGGTGGGCCACTGGGTGACATCCTCCATCCATGCTGCACGGTGTGACAGCAGGCAAGTGTCTGTGGCCCTGCTTGTGCTGTGCACCAGAGGGCATGCCTGTGGATGGCATGATGATCTGTCAGTCAGATCTGTCTGTCAGTCTTCTTCCTCCCATGCTTTTAGGTGTGGTGGCATGTCTCTCTGTCATCCTCCTCCCAGGCTGCACTGCCTGAATTTGATTTGATTTGGTTTTTGTGAGTCCTAGGCATAAGACAGCTTTGGTCACCCCAAGCCAGGCATCAAACTAGGATGAACAAAGGACCGCCATCCTCTCTGCCCCTGACTGACATAAGAACAACACTGACAGCAACAAGGTGTCTCTTTGCCCATTGTCGGGGTGGGGTGGGGGGTGGGTTGCTTAGAGTATGTTGTTTTGTTTGTTGTTACTGCTGCTGCTGCTGCTGCTGCTGCTGCTGCTGCTGCTGTTGTAGGATGGAGGCCTTGTGAGATTTTTCCCTGTCCAGGTCGCTGTGTCTATTGGTGGTGGTGTTCAGCTCATGTTTGGCAGCTAAGCTGGTGAGACTTTACATGTGTAGCTTCTGTCATTCCTAGGAGACTCGATCTCACAGAAAACTCCCTGTTCTTCTGTCATGTGCCGTCTTCCCACCCTCCCGTCCACTGTCACCCTAGAGCCTTAGGTGCAGGAGTCGTACGTGGGGCGGCGGACTGTGCCACCAGGCAGAAGAACTGGTAAGGGAGTAGCAAGTTCAGGACCCCAGTAAATCTCATAATTGAGAACAGCAGGAGTTCAAACTAACTCCCAACCAGGTTCCTGTCCTGCAGTACATGATAATGACACCCCACTGAGAGGACCAGGACAACTGGTCCAGTGACATGAAAACCTAGAGTTCTCCATGCTAATGAGGTAGTTAGATAGGCCCCGAGCGTGTAGCCAATGAGTGTCCCTTCCCGGGCATCCCTTCCTGCAAAAGGTATTTAATCTCTGGTTCACCCAGAGTAAGACGTGTTCATCCTCATCTGCCGTGAATAAAACAGTTTGGACAAGGCAAGGACTGTCTCCTCCTTCAAGGATCTAGGTTGAGGAGGGCGTTGATCGTACAGAGCTGTGCCTGTGTCCCATTGAAGGCCCCTCTTCCGGTCCCTCCATACTCCTGGTACTTACTAGGAGATAAGCCAGATTCCCCCGTCCCAGCAGCGTCTAGGTACACAGGAGTTAGAGAACCATGCCCCATCCTCTGTCTCAGCCCCTGCCATTTCTCACCCAGAGAGACACAGGCTGACAATTCTATCTTAGACCGCATTCTGCCTCCCCTGAGGGGTGTCGGCAGCCCACGGTGGCAAGGAAGAAACAATGCCAAGCACCCCTGCGTTTTGGCATGTTGGTATTGTCGGCATCCTCAGCAGTGAGGGAGAGACGCAGAATGACAATGGCGTTGATTGGCTATTTTGATTCCCTTCTACAGTACGGTGCCTGGTAAACGTCCCCAGTCTGTGCCTGCAGCATGCTGTACTTTAAGGGGCTTTCCTTATAGTGCAGTCTGTATCACATTCTTGGAAGCTACACGGCCTGCCATTCCCTTCCTTGTTCCTTTGCCATTTGCTGTCTGTGTCAGTATAAACAAGGGAGCCACCAAGAGTGGATACAGAGCTACCATCTCTGAGAACAGTCTGTGGGCAATCACTGCCCATTTTTGTCTTGTGTAGCTCCTACTTGGTGAGGTCAGAGAAAGACAAAACGGATGCCTTTAAAAAAAAAAAAAAAAAAAAAACCTCTTTTTGGATCGGGTTTCGATCCTTATTGTAAAACCAAAATCTATGCTGTTAGTCTCGCCAGCATTGGCGTTACTGAAGTCCCCTCAGGACCCTGGCAGCTGGTCTTCTGCCTGCTTGCCAACACTGCTGCCGGTTCTCATCTTCTGAAAATTCTTCATGAGTATTAAAATGGAAATTGGAAGAAGGGGTCCTTATCCCCTATGGCTTGTCCTGCTACCAACCCAAGAGTCTGGCCCGTTGCTTTTTTTTAGTAAGCAATAGGAAAAGATTGTATTAAGAGTACGATGTTTTGATAATTACTTTTTTTCTTGAGTATTCTACTTTAAAAACTTAAAAGTTCCTTAACAAAAACAAGCAGTAATCCAAAAGGATCTCCCCATCCTCTAGCAAATAAAGTCAACTTACATTTCCTTACCAGATTTTGTCTAAATTTTATAATCCCCATGCCTAACCTCTTTTCTCATGGTAATGTTTGCACGTTACAGGGATTTTCAAGGAACATGGGTCTTGCATAGAGCCAATACTCACCCACCCGCCCCACATGCGGTGAATAGAATAAGTCCTGGTAGTGATTTCCCCAGAGTAATGTTTTCAAATGTGTGCTTTGTGGTCAGCTCTGGTTCAAATCTCATCTCCTATGTTTATTATTCATATGCTTACTAAAATCTCCAGGCATCAATGTCATCGTGTGCAAGACGGGACAGGGCCTGGGAAGGATGCTCAATAGTACAGCAGCTTCCCGGCATGCAGGAGGGCTCCCGGTTCAATCCACAGCTCTGCAAAAACCCCCGTCAGTTAAAATAATATGTGAGCACAGTGTTTCCCATCTTGTTAGTGCTACATGAGAATCTGGGAGGAATGTTTGAGGGCCTGAGTGCGGGAAGAGCTCAGCAGCGGGGAATGGAACTGGTGAGGAAGCCATCCACGCTCACACATGCATGGGAATCACCCCTGCAGGAGTCCCCATGTTTTTAGCAGAAACTGGTGTGGGTTTATTTGTTTCGTTCAAAATTTCTCCTCAGAAATTCTTGCCATTGCTGTTTCCCTTTCTAGGATGTGTTTTTGTGACAGATGGCAAGCATCTGTGGATAAGAGGAGGGGTCATATAATCACACCTCGGTTTTATGCGGGAAGGGTTTGCCCCCTTACCCTTCAACATGGAGCACCATGGAAATCAAAAGCTAGGAACTTAGCAAATGGATACCATGTGACCACAAGGTGTGAGAGGGTGGAGTCCTGTTAAGACAGGTCATCGCTGGGCAGCGCCTCTTATGTCAAAGAAAGCGAATATAGAAAATGTGAACTTTAAGGTGAGTTTAAATGAAATATTGAAAAGTCACCAACGACGGCAACATTTTATTTTGTCCGTCACATGAGAAAAAAAAATGAGGAAAATAATCAATGCGTTTGTTGATTTGCAGTTAGAGGTGAGGGTTTCTGATGCTGTGATAAACACCATGACCAGAAAGAAGCAAGTTGGGGAGAAAAGGGTTTTATTTCATCCTATACTTCCACTTCATAGCCCACTATTGAAGGAGTTTAGGGCAGGAAGCTGAAGGCAGGACCTCTGATGCAGAGGCCATGGAGGGATGTTGCTTTCTGGCGTGTTCTCCGTGGCTTCCTCAGCCTGCTTTCTTAGAACACCCAGGACCAAGAACCTATGAGTGGCCCCACTCGCAGTGAGCTGGGCCCACATTAATCATTAGTTAAGACTATGCCTCTCAGGCTTTCTACAGACAAACTGGTAGGGCAATTTCTCAACTGAGGTTCCCTTATCCCAAATGACTCTAGCTTCTGTCAAGTTGTCATAAAGGTAGCCTGCGTAAAGGTATTTGTTCATGGAATCATAAAAATAAACTAAATGGATGGCATAACACGTTCAAAAGATCCTGGAGCTATAGGTAAACGTTTCACTATGGGATATAGTATAGCATAGAGGTTAGGGGTGGAGATTAGGAAGTCCATCAGCCTGACTTTCAGACCCAGTTCCAACATCTGCTCAAACAGGGGTCTTGTTAATAACTGTCTTAATTAAGGTTTCCATTGCTGTGAACAGACACCATGACCATGGCAACTCTTACGAAGGACAGCATTTAATTGAGACAGGCTTACGGTTCTGAAGTTTAGTCCATTATCATCACAGAGGGAAGCACGGTGGTGTACAGGCAGACATGGTGCAAGAGAAGTTGCTAAGAGTTCTATGTCATGTTCCACAGGCAGCAATATTCTACACTGGGCATAGTTTGAATATAGGATACCTCAAAGCCTGACCAGCAGTGACACACTATCCCCAACAAGGCCACGCCTACTTCAACAAGACCACATCTCCTAATAGTGCCACTCCCCATGGGCCAAGCATTCAAATACATGAGTCTTTGGGGGCCATACCTATTCAAACCACCCACAGTACCCCAACCAACTACCCTAGCCAAGGTTGGGTCTGTGTTGTTGAGGATTAAATGAAATTAATATATGTCAAGTATGTTAAACATTTATAAATTTGATTGTATTATTAATATTATTGGTGGGTTTTGTGTGTGTGTGTGTGTGTGTGTGTGTGTGTGTGTGTGTGTGTGTGTGTGTGTATTCACATATGTATGTAAAGGCCAGAAGAGGGCATTCAATACCATGGAACTGGAGTTACAGGTGGTTGAGAGCTACCCAAGATGGATGCAAGGAACCAAACAAGTCTCTACAATATTACTAAGCATTCTTAACTGTTGAGCAATCTCCCCTGGGACAAGTCTTTTAATGTCTGTATCGGTCCTAGTTTCTAGTATTCAAAGCAAGCCTTGCCAAATAATCAGGAGCCTCAACTAGCCCTAGTCTGCTAGTCCAGGGCATGGAGGAAACATCCCCTGCTTGGTTGAGGGGCAGTCCTCAGGAATTAGAGGTGAACAAAGTATCCTTTCTCTTTGTCACCTTCCTGCTGTAGCCATTCTCACAGGCCCAGCAGGGGTGAGCACAGCACAGTCCTGTTCTCTGAGCTCCACTGTAATAAAAGCAAACATTGCTTGGAGTCACAGATTGGGTATATGATTTAAAAAAAAAAAAATTCCCACAAACATCAGCAGCCGTGACTGAAGGATGGAATTTCCCAGATGAATTCCTAGCCTGTTGAAGACAATATTACTTAAGCAGCTTCACTACCTGTTCGAATGCTTCCAAATAAGGGAGAATCATAGGTAGCAGATCACATCTCCTCTTTTTAACTATGTAGTTTGTAACGAGTAGGCTGCATTAACACTGATGTCTTCCTCCAAAATGGGAGGTGCTCTCTCATCTGAGAGAGGGCATTCCGTGTCTTAGAACTAAAGTTAGCAGCTGTCTGGCTGTCTTACATAAAGGGAGCGGAGAAGTTACGACCCAGCTTTATACCATATTAGATCTGCGACTCAGAATATGGTCTTGGGCCGTAGGTCATTTTCTCTCACAAATGCTCACCCACCATCATCTCCCAGGGAAAACGTATAAGGCTTGCAGGAGTCTTTGAGATTCCACCACCCTTCCATCCCAGGCCCCCCACCCACCCACAGATCCATGCCCATGTTCTAGAACGTGTGTGCTCTTGGCCTCTAGTCTCTACAGAAATCAGTCAGATGGATTTTAGATTGGGTTTTACTTTTATGCACTGAGGTTTTGTATGTAGCTCAGGCTAGCCTTAAACTCATGGCCTTTCAGCCTCAGCCTTTTGAACTGCTTGGATTATAGGAACATATTCTACCACACCCAACCGTGGCCTTCCTGAAAGGACACTGTTTAAAGAGAGTTCCTGCAATGCATCTGTGCCGATAATTTACTTTATAATTACGGATGGAAACTACGCCGCCCCACCCACCACCACCTCTCCTCAGCCCTGTTTTCTCTCTGCCTCCCTTGGAATCGCTTCCTATCCTGTTCCTCTTAACTCCTCCCAGCCCTAAGCACGGAGACCCTGAGTCCTTTACTGAAGGCAAAAGAAGTGAATTCAGCAATGGAGCTTGAGAGCGTGTGGCCCTAAAGCCATTGCTATTTCTAACTACAGATAAAGACAATCTCGTTCAAAGACCCACAAGGAGATTTCAAGACTCCTGAGAGGGAAAGCGCACTTAATAGATTATAAATAGGTAGAATACAACTGAATTCCAATATTAACGAGCGCATTCTGACGCCACCCATACGTAATTGTCCTGCCTTTGACCTCTTAGAACACCCGAGCACCTGAGTTTTCACCTTGTTCCTGTTTCAAGTGCTGTATCTGTGCCGTCGAGGGCATTTCCACGGACAATGCATTTATTGCGGTTATCGCTGCTGCTGCTGCTGCTGTTGATGTTGGGGGGGGGGTTGATGTACAGCTCAGGTTGACTTCCAGCTCACATTTCTCTTTCCCAGCCTCCCAAGTGCTCAGTATACTTATTCTTGATGGCACCTGCATTTGCTAACTGTTTAAAAGCACAGTGGAAAGTGGAAGTCCTCTATAGTTTGACTGTACTCATTCTTCATCGTAGTTAACAGTCTGGTATATATTTTTCCATATTTCTGCAATTACTGTCCCCCCCCAGCTCCCGACCCTCCCCCGTGCATGGCAGCATTGCCTTTGTGCGATGCTGGGGACAGAACCTAGGGTCCAGTGCATGCCTGACAACTGCTCTGTCACTAAGCTTCACCCCACCACCTCTCTGTGTATCCTGGGACCTATCTGCCGTGGCAGCCTCACTTCCTGGCCACGGGGGAGCAGATCCTTGCTCCTGGTAAAGCAGTCGTCCTTGGGCTGGTATTGGAGTCTGGTGTGCACAAATAACCGTCTTGTTAAGAAGCCCTGGAGTGCCAGGGCCTCGGGCATACCTTCCTAAACTATTGTTGAAATGTTTCTGAACATTTTTAAGTAATCATCTGTAGGTCTCTAAACCCTGTCCCTTTCCAAAGGGTTATTAGCACATCCGAGTTATCGTACGGTGAAACATACACGACATATTTTATGTCTTGAGGTATTACATGGTTTTAAGATGAGGCAACCCAAGATATATATTTTACTCAGTTCTCATAAATGTCGATTTTCAAAGACAGTCTGGAGTCCCTCAGTGTGTTTGGCATTGTTTCCAGCATTTGTCTCATATTGCATCTTCTTGGCGTGTCTTCTAACCACATCCTCACTAGAGTATCTTGATTAGCATATTTTAAAAGTGGAATCATAACACCCTGTGACAGTCGGGGATTTGGAGGTCCCGTTGGCAGCATGAGAATTCTGTGTGTGAAGAGATTTCCCAAGGAATAGTCAACAAGGGTTGTCCTCCACCTCCAGGGCTCAGAAAGTCACAACATCTTATTCCGTTGATAAGATTCATCTACTACAGAATTAATTAGAAAAGTCTCCTTGACTTACTAGTGCCTGGTATTTTGGAATAGTCAGGGAAGCTCCAGTTTTGAAGATGAGAGGTCACATAGGAATAGAGAACCCAAGGTTTAGAGGGATTTTTTCGTCACTCCTGCCTTCTTTTGAATTGAATGAACCGTTCATATTTTCTATACCCAGAAAACACACTTTTTTTCCCTAAAAATATAACATATAAATTCTACTCAGTTCTATCTAAATTTAGCCAACAATCCTTTTCCCAGACCAATGCAGACGCACTGCCTTCTTTCTGCCCCGCACTCCTCCCCCAACTTTCTAGCTATCGTTATTCTGGAATTTCACTCAAATTGCTTGTTTTATGCCCAAGACACCAGCACCATCATTCTGTTCATTCTCAAAGGTTTATTATTATTATCATATAAGTATGTGCACTTGAGTGTAAGTTCTCACAGAGGCTCTGCCTTGAAGCTAGAGATCTGACGTGGTTGCTGGGAATTGAACCCAGGTCCTCTGGAGGAGCAGGGCAGGCTAATACTTGCCGGGCCTCCTTTCCAGGCCCCCGTTCACAGTTTCTTTGCACATCTTCCCTTCCTTGTATTCAGAGCCAGTAGGAACTAGCGATCAGCTTCCCATCTATAGGTAGGCAGTTACGTGTTTGGGGAGAAAATGGAAAGGGAGTGGGGTCCTAGGAGATAAACCTTGCTCTTAACACCAACCCATCTGCAACGTGGACCCTAGAAACTGAGGACTGGGGACATCCTACAAGAGTACTGTCCCTAAAGCCTAGAGATGTCTCCAAGTTATTTACCTTCTACTCTCTAGAGGGGCTGTGCTATGGGAGTGAAGAAGAACAATGAACTCTTGTAAAATACTCTCATTAAATATATGTAGGTTGTATCCCACCCCCTTTTGGATGAGTGTGCCTATATGTGCGTGTGTGTGTGTGTGTGTGTGTGTCCATGTATAGGGGTGGGTGTGTAAAATTAACATTATTTAGGAAACAAAGGCAATGATAGTCGAAGTTCTTTTGATTTGGTTTTAAATTTATTAATTACATTTTAACATTTTCTTGCTTAAAAAAAATACCAAGTTGCACATTGACAGATCACACCTTTTGAAGTTCTGTTGTCCTTGAACTCTAAATTAACTATTATAAATAACTGGTTGTGTGTTTGGGTGTAGACACTGGGCCATCTGGAAAAATGTGTCTTCTTGGTTATTTAAAAGCTTTATCGTTTACTGTGATGGTGACAGTGTTTTCCCGCCAGCCATGTATAGCAGGGGTCTTGGATCAGCAAGTATCCTCAGCTGTCTGCTGGTGGTCAGCAGTGATTCGCAGTTCCGTCAGGCTGAGACGATCTGCCAGGGTGTCTATGTTCCTTGTTTTTAGAAAACCCTGCTTTCAAAATTACACAGTCCAATATTTTCCCAGTAACTCAACGTACAATTTCTCTCCCGTCCAAATGATATCAATTTGTTCTTTATTCAATAGAGGTTGTGGCTATGGTTACATGCCATTTCAAGAAGGGTTTTAAAGGCATTCATTTAACACATACTTCTGTTAAATCTGTGATCCATGTGTGGCGGCATAAACATACAACCCTAGAACTTCTGCAGGAAGAGCAGGAGTCAGAGACCAGCCTTTGCTCTGCAGCAAGTTCCAAGTCCGCCTGGACCACAGGAGACCCTGGCTTAATCAATTAATTAAGTCCCACTGGCTGTGAGCAAGATGTAAAGATCGTGACAAGACTAATTTTGAGGAAGCCACGACATCTGCACTGTTGGCGTCGCCATCCTGGAAATCATTCTTTCTTCATTTCTTCATGTAGTCAGCATGAGGTCACTCCAGATGACTTAAGTCCTACGCCTACTTCCATAAGGAATGGTCGCATTTAAATACAGCCACAGTGTCATCATACGTCTGACACTGGCATTCTTATGTGGAGTTTTCAGTGATTATTATAACATAGACAAATGCCACAGTGGCAGATTCGGTTTTGTCTATAGACACAAGGAAAGGGAGTCATAAAATAACGCGTACCCATTTGAGAAGAATTAACGCTTCCTGAAAATTCTTTTCCAGTGAAGGAAGCCCATCCCCGAGAGTGGAGCTGCTGCTTAACATCGATCCAGACTTTTTCGATGGCTTACCATGTGAGTACGCAGCCATTGCTGCCATGTTAATTGTTGGTGGTTGTTCTAATAGATACTGTAACTCTAGTTGGTAATCTCGTAATGGCATCAGTCCGTGGCTGTATGTAGCAGGAGCCTACAAGACCCTCCCGAGGCCCTTTTCCACTGCCAATCTCATGTCATTGCCTATGTCACCTGAGAGTTCCAGAACCTTTCCCCAGAGAATTCACCATCAAACAAGCCACTGTCCAGCTCAGGGGTCATGTGAGCCACCATAGCATTGGAACGGCAAGACGATACACAGCTCTGGCTGAAGCTCACAGGTGTGAGCCTCCTAACTGCCCCGCCATCATTCAGCTTCGTTCTGCCCACTGCCTGCCGGAGCTTTGTCCTTTCCTTGGGGGGTACAGTGCCATTCTTAGCACTCACATGGGGTCCGTACCAGCTCCCTCCAGATACTGCCCTGCCTTGGTAAACTCTACTTCTTTGTCCTTTCCAAAATATGTAGCAAGTGACACAAGACTCCACCCCTTAGACAAGCCTGACTGTGTCACGTGACACCTAGCTCCCTGTCACCTCTCCTTGTCATATTCTTACCCAACATTGCTGTCCTCCTTGCCATCTCAAAGCACATGGTTGGTTATACCCTCCCTAAACTCTAAATACCTGTTTCCTGCCTCTCTGCAGTTTCCAGAGCATCCCAGAAGCCAGGAAAAACAGCTGTCCCTTCCTTAGTATCCCTTTGTGCCTCTGAATAGCACCAGCCACAGAGTCTAGTTGGGCGTGTGTTTCCCACTGACAAGAAGGGCCTGGGTGACCCTCATCAGTTAACAGAAATGCATAGCACTTGAAAAGCACTGGTCATTATTTGATCCCAGAGTAGACATTTGGATGAGAGCTTAGATACAATTAACAATAGGAAATTTCCAGGAAAATGGGTGACTCTGGAAATTATTATGTTAAGCAAGGTAACCCAGGGTCGCCGGATGGCATGTTCTCTTTCATGTGCAGATCCTAGCTTTTAATGTTTAAACCTATGAATATATGTCAGTGTGGGTTTAGGGTATAAAACTGGAAAGAGGACCATGAAAGGGAAACAAGGGTTGTGAAAGGGGGGGAGAGGACCATGAAAGGTGTCAGGAGATGGGGAAGAGAGGAATGGACAGAAAAAAAAAATGATGTTGACAATGACATATGAAACCTAATACCCAGTATGCTAATTTTAAAAAGCTAAGCACCATCACCACCAAACCCCACTGGATAGATTAAACGTAGAAAAGGAAAATACCCTGCTAACAGCAGGAAATGTTTCTTCTATTGGAGTAAACATACACTAGGAGTATTAGACATGGGAGAGCGCCAGAGTGGGCTAGGTTTGTGCTGTCCATGGTGGTAGGCACTGGCTACATGTGGCTACTGAGCCCTTGAAATGTAGCTGATCATGGGTTCAGATGCCAGACCTAAGTATAAAATACATATCCGACTTTGAAGACTAGCTACATACGTGATGCATACGTGTTGGAATGGCGGCCCTTTGACTATGTCAAATTGAACATATTACTTTATCTGTTTTCTTCTTCCTTTCTTAAAGCATGACTGATGGAAATATTTTAATTATATACGTGGCTTGCATTATAGCTGTTGGTCTTGAAGTTCTTTCTAGAAGGTTCTGGGGAATAACCTGCACAGAGACTGATTAGTTTCTGTAAGCTACAGTGCTTCATATTACCTACTCCAGGATGTCCAGAATGTGCTTCTCATGGACTGGTAGTAGACTTCTGTCTGCTAAATCCTTGCACAAAAACAAACAAACAAAAACCCTTCTCTCTGTACACTCACAGTGTGGTTTGGCCTTAGAAGTGACAACCTGGAGCCAGATCCTTACATGGCCCTCACAGCCCTGTTTAGAGCAGGGTCTTATGATTACCTTCCATTCCAACCCTTTGGCTGTCCTCCCTGAAATACTCCTATCAAAATAACAATATGGGCAAGAGGTTCCTGTAGTGTGCAGATTAGTAAGGGTGTGGAGATCAGCACCGAGAACTCTACTCCTCCATTGTAAGGATGTTTATGATGTGTTGTTTAGTGGATGTGCCAAGCCCCATCATGGTGGTCATTAACCCAGGGACACTTTTGTCCTCTGTTGTCCTTTGCACCTCACATAGAGAAACCTACTTGATGTTGGGACCTAGCAACAACATAGAGCCCACTGGTTCACAGGGCTGAGTGGCCTCTGTTTTCTGTGTCTACAGGGAGCTTCATGCCCACCTCCTCACACAAAGCAACAGGACAGATTGGTTTCTGCTAAGTCTGACTCACTTCAGGCTTCTGTGAGACAAAAATCAGAAAAAAAGAAAGAGAAAAATAACTGTCTTTAGTGACTGCTGCTTTGTACCATGAAAATCCAAACCTACTTTCTCTCCTACGTAGTAGGGGAAAAGTCAATCCAGTCAAAAGAAAATATTAGCTTAGAGCCCCACACAGTTGGCTCCCGAGTCTGGTGTCCCCCAGACTGATCCTCAGTCATTGGCGAGAACAGTCAGGGGTTAGCTTAGTTAACCCTGCTTGGGCACACCTGTTAATGAGCAGCAATGTTGCTACAGGCACAGTCACAAGTGAGTGAACAGAAAAGAGACCCTTAGAAGCTTTGTAAACAACAGGCTAGTTTGTACTACCACCGTCACCTCACATGATGATATGACCAGGTACCGAGTGTTACCCAGAGAGCTGGCCTTCTATAGACCCCACATTCCCTCAGAACCTGCCTCTTAGATCTATCAGTTACTCCTTCCACCCCATCTTCAGAGTAGGGGTAATATCCAGGGTCCCTTTGTTACCAGGAAAACTGGGGTCCCCCACGTAGGCGCTTAGTCTCATTAATAAAAACAGACTCGGACAGAAGTTCAGGGGCCGTTCTACTCGAATTTGAAAGAAAAACAACATAGCATTTTAGCTGTGAATTTCCGAGGCTGCTGAATGGGGGTAGATGGAGAAAAGGGAGAGGGCAAGTCGTGACCTCTGAGTTAGGGTCTGTGAAAGCTGGTGTGTTGGCAAACATCTGCAGGACAGACGAGTGGGGTGCAGGGCCTCAGAGAATGGGTAAGAAAGCAGAATGCCAGGAAAGCATGCTTACTCAGGGAAAACATGCCTGGACTTTAAAAAAAAAAAAAAAGGCACAGAAAAAGAAGGGAAAATTATACTTTTTGAGTTTAGAACTCAAAAAGCCAGCAAGCTTAGCAGTGAAGGTGTGCAAGCAACTGTCAGGGGAGGGACTCTGGGGATATAAGTCAGTGCGTCATCTCATTGAGGGGGTAATTACTCCCCCATCTCCTCAGTGTGTTATTAGGTGTATCAGCTTTCCTGGGGTATAGACACTGGCTATGTGATTGACAGGCCCAACTGGATTAACTCTTAAGGGAAGAAACAACATAGAACATAATATTCTGATCTTTGGAGGGAATCAGAATGTTAGGTCTCCACTCAGGACGGGATGTATTCCATCCTTCCAGAGACCTAAGGAGAGGTATTTATGTTTCCCTTTCTAGTGTGAGCAGGAGACCAGATGGGGTCTGTCTTTGTTAGCGTTTTATTGTTGTGAACAGACACCATGACCAGTGTAAGTTTTATAAAGGACAGCATTTAATTGGGGCTGGCTTACAGGTTCAGAGGTTCAGTCCATTATCATCAAGGCAGGAGCAGGGCAGCATCCAGGCAGGCATGGTGCAGGAGGAGCTGAGAGTTCTACATCTTCACCCGAAGGAAGCCAGGAACAGACTGAGCATCCTCAGGCAGCTAGGAGGAGGGTCTCCAAGCCCACCCCACAGTGACACACTTCCTCCAACAAGGCCACACCTTCTAATAGTACCACTCCCTGGAACAAGCATATGCAAACCATCACATTCCATTCCCTGGCCTCCATAGGTTTGTTCAAACACACGAGTCTATGGAGTCCATACCTAAACATACTATAATAAATACTATAATATATATGTATATTATAGTATAATAAAAAAGTACATTTAGTCCAACTTTCAAAGTCTCCATAGTCAGTATCAACAATGTTAAAAATCCAAAGTTCAGAGTCTCTTCCAAGATCCATCTAATCACTTAACTATAATCCCAAATTAAGACAGGCAGCCAGCTGGGCAAACTTCACACTCTGCCATTTCCACGTCTGATGTCAAACTGGTCTTCAGATCTCCACCTCCTTTTTCATCCTTGTTGACTACATCAAATTTCTTTCTCCTGAGCTGGTTCCACTCCCTGATAGCAGCTTTCCTCAGCAGATAACCCATGGCCCTGGCTTCTTTAACATCTTTGGGTCTCCAAGGCAGCTTCAATGTTACAGCATGTTTCAATGTCTGGGATCCACACATGATCCTCCAAAGGGCTGGCCTCACTTCTCCAGCTCTGTCCTCTTTGCAGTTTAACTTCAGGTTGATCCACACTACACTGCTGATGTTGTTCTTGGTGATCATCCCATGGTACTGGCGTCTCCAATACACTGGGGTCTTCCACTGCAGCTAGGCTTCACCAATAGCCTCTCCTAGGCACTTCTTCATGGTGGCAAGCCTCAACTCCTTTGCATGACCCCTTCAGTCCTGGGCCAACTGAGGATGTGCCTTCACCAATGGCCTTCCATGGTCTCTCACAGTGTCCAGCCTCAGCTGCTCTTCATGACCCCTTCATGCCTTCAAAACCAGTACCACCTGAGTGACTCTTACACATTACCAAGTCCAGCCACAGCACGAGGTACAACCTTGGCATCTCTGGAACACAGCTTCTTTGTGCTCTCAAAAAACACTTCCTGGAAGATTTCACCTCAGTAATGCTGATCTCTTTCTTAGCACCAGCTAACCAGCATCAATTGTCTCCTTCTCCTCTTGAATATAAAGCCAGAGACACATGGCTGAAGCTGCTGAGTTCTGCTGCTTGCAGGAGCTGGAACATGGCCCCCTTGTTCTAGTACATTCTCACCAGCTTCCTCTTTTCTAACTCCTTCACCGCTTAAACTTGACTGTCCTGGACCTTGCTCTGTAGATTGACCTTGAATTTAGAGATCTGTGCCCCTGTCTCCTGGGATTAAAGGTTTGTACTAAGTTGCCTGGAGCTAATTTAGCTGGGTGGGATCTTGCCTTGAGGTCATAACTCCCTTAATTCAATTTAATATCCTTGAACACAGGTTTCTGCTCCATTTCACTTCCGGGTGCCCCTTTAAAACTCGAACCATATATTTTGTATTTTTCCTTTCTCAACTTCTCTTTTTCCATTAAAATGATCTTTATGAGACTTAACCAGAGAACAAAGTCTATGATGGGCGTTTCTGAGACTTCCTTGGTTGATGTAATTAGCCTGAGTCCTTTCACCTTAGCCTCAGGCAGACTCTTCAGATAAGGGCAAAAAGCAACCACATTCATCACCAAAATACCACAAAAGCAGTCTTTACAACACACACTGAAATTCTTCTCTGAAACCTCCTGGGCCAGTCCTACACAATTCAAATCACTCTCAGTAACAAAGACTTCCGCATTCCTACTAAGATAGCCCATTACACCCCATTTAAAGCATTCCACTGCTTTCCAACTCCAAGGTCCCAAAATCCACATTCTTCCAAACAAAAGCATGGTCAGGACTATCACAGCAATACCCCAGTCCCTGGTACCAACTTCTGTCTTAGTTAGGGTTTTATTGTTGTGAACAGACACCATGACCAATGTAAGTTTTATAAACGACAGCATTTAATTGGGGCTGGCTTACAGGTTCAGAGATTCAGTCCATTACCATCAAGGCAGGAGCATGGCAGCATCCAGGAAGGCATGGTGCAGGAGGAGCTGAGTTCTACACCTTCGTCCAAAGGAACCCAGGAACAGACTGAGCATCCTAGGAGGAGCTAGGAGGAGGGTCTCCAAGCCCACCCCACAGTGACACACTTCCTCCAACAAGGCCACACCTTCTAATAGTGCCACTCCCTGGGCCAAGCCTATGCAAACCATCACAGGGTCTGAAGCCAACCATGAGAAAAAGGTCTATCTTCAGTGGTCTCCAATGTCACTAATCTCTGCCTGCTTGACACTCCATACTCATTCATTATTTTGAAGGGGGCTTAAATGGGGGAATAAATGTGACCACATGCTTATCCAGGGCACATGCACACCCAGGGATCTGATTCTGAGGCAGTCTGTCAGAAGGGATGAATGTCTCCCTGGAACTTCCGTTACCCTCACATACAGCTTCCAAACAGAGTGCTCACTGAGGAGCAGAGAAGCATCCAGCACAGTGGTTCTTCCATGATCTGAATGGTGCTGGGAAATATGGAGTCTGGCATGGGAGAGCTCTCAGATGCATGAAAGCTAAATTCAGATCCAGCATCGGAGCTGTTTCCCCAACTCGTCCGGCACCTCCAGACTTTCCCACAACTCGTTCTGAACAGTGCCATCCCCTCTCTAAAGCCTCTCACTGGTTACTTTTACTGACTGCACTTAGGGAAAGATACCAGTTTTGGTCGCCTCACTAGAAAGAAAGGCATACAGGTGTGAGATGCTAAGCTTTGCATGCGGTCTGCCCTCCGTGGGGATGACCTTGGTCCTTTCCCGAGCTGAGGCACAGAAAGCAGGGGTGCTCGGCACTTCTCAGAGCTATTAAACTATGGAGCTAGAAGTCAGGACTCCTCTGCTCACACATTTCCAGCCATATCAATTCCAGGCTTCTCTTGTTTCCTGTCCTTCACTGGTTTGATGGGAAAAGGGCAACAGTCCCCTACCTCAATGACAGCATGTTGGGATGTGCTATGCTTATGTACACACAGGGTGTGCTATGTTTGTGTCCGTGTGGGGTGTGGTATGTTTAAGTGAGTCCGGGAGAACAGCGGTCATGATGACAGCAGCCTTGCTGGCTTCATATGCAACCTAACTCTGGATGGTGATGGCTTCTGACTGCAGAGCTGACCCTGAACACACTGCTGGTGCCTGGTATCCCATTACACTGAACGTATAATAGGAAGAGTGTTGGGCTGGGCTGTACCAGCTCATGCGAGGTGTAGAATTTTGGACTTGGGTTTGAATAGCAACTTATTTCTTGAGAGCCTGGAGCCTGCGACGAGTTCTTCCAGTATTTATCTTCTGCAGTTCCTTGCACTCCTCTTGCTGTGGATTGCCCTCAGCGCCCTACCCCACGGAGCCCAGGAATATGTTATTTTTCGCCATTTAAATTTCCAGCACTTTGTAGGCTTCCTCCCCCATTCTGGGGATCTCTGCTGTTTGTTTGGAAGAGTGCCTTTCTTGGTGCTCTGAACAGCCCCACGGCCACTTGTCCCGTCTTACTTATTCCATACGGCACATCTCAAGTGACATCCATCAAACCTGTAGCTAACTCTCCATCATGGCCTGGCTTTCCTCCCGAGAAAACACAGGAACCAAACCAAAACCACAGCACTTTAAAAACACTAATTAATCCTCACCATGGATCTTGGCTGCACATGGCTAACAAATCCCATGGCCCCATTTTTATGTTTGGAGAAATCAGGGTAATTGGCATCTAAGGACAGAGGCTGAGGGAAAGGTTGAGGCTAGCCCTGCCTCTGGGAGTTAGGCCATTTAACCAAGGGCCAGATGCTGTACCAAATTCTCTTCTGAACAACACTATAGGATTACTCTTCTTTAACCCCATTGCTTCCATTGCTATAGCAAAATACCCGGGTCTTTAGGATAATGAGGACAGCTGTGGTTAAAAGAGGTAGGAACACTAGGCTTATAGTTGTGGAGATTTAAGCATGGCGCTGACATCTGCTCAGCTCTGGTGAGGTCCCCAGGGGCTGTGTCATGTGGTGGGTGTGGCATCTATGAGTGCATATGTGAGGGTGACCAGTTAGTGAAAGAGGAGGGAAGGACCAAGCAGGTGTTTACTGACAGTCAAGAGGGATATTAGTCTCAAAGAGGACCATGCTGGCTAACATGGCTGAATGGCCTTTCCCCACTCACCTCACTGAGAATCAAAGGTTCAGCCTGTGAACCCTTGGGAGCACACTCAAATCGGCCAGTCCACTCATTTACACTCAGCTGCCCCCACCTCAGAGCAACAATAGCGGCAGACCTTCCCATCTCCAACTCATTGTTTTGATTTCTTTTCTTTAATTCTGGCAGAACAAGACACTTAAACCATGGCTTTAAGCTTTTCCCATGGCTGAGAAAAAACACCCAGTTGAAAGGAAGGGTAGGGAAGATAGGCTTATGGTGGCTTACAGTTCCAGAGGGGATACAGCTCATCATGGCGGGGGAAGGCATTGCAGGAAGGAAGCGCACTGCACGCATTTCTTCCAGAGGCAGGAAACAGAACAGGAAAAGAACCATCAGATGAGACGCTTAGAGTGACTTCTTATTGACAGGAACAGTGGTTGGACAGAACTTAGAAGTGCTCTGACGATGCTTAACTTCTGCCTCTGTGGTCCAAGGGGCCTAGTCCCAAAGGTGTCCAAGGTGTCCCTCTAATCTGTCTCTGGGCATTGAGCTTTTCTCATGTACATGGCTCCAACCCTGATTCCAGTCTCACGGACTTCCTCTGCCATGTCCCTCTTGTCATGACTCTCAGGATAGCATGAGGCCCGCCTGGAGAGCCAGCCTGCCTCCCTATTTGGGGGCTCATTGCCCAGCAGTCTATTCTGTCTTCACCTTGGATTCCTCTTTGCCCTGTAGGCAAACATATTCACAGGCACTGGAAAAATTAGGAGAAGGAAGTCTTTGGTGCCCAGGGATGAGAGACATTATTCTGTCACTTACTCTGCTGCTCTAGATTTATGAAAGACACAGAGTAACCTAGAAGCTAGCCGGAGGAAATAAGAAAAAACATGCGACAAGCTTAAATAAATTCAAATAACGGACAAAGGCAACTGTGGCGAGATATTATGAGCTCTGTTTGACTAATTGCCAGTTGGTTTCCATGGAGTCTGACAGAGTTGCTGGGAATGCAGGAGGGCCTACTCCCAAAGGCTGCCTGCTGAGAGAGTGTAGGCACACTCAAGCCTGCTCAGGGCAGAGAGAAAGGCATAAGGGTTGTGCTAGCCTCAGCAGGTGGGAGTTACCTTGATTGATCTTCGCAGGACATGAATGAAAGTGGGGGGAAAGTTCGAAGTTAGCAGTAAAAATCCTATTAGAACACTCTCTGGCCACCATAAAATAAACCTTGTCTTTAATAATCTTCCCTTTCTCTTGATTTTATTCATTAGCAGACACATACAATAAACACGTTCTTGCAGGATTCAGATCATAAATTTGAAGTTAATCTTTAATACAAGCTTCTATGGACATTAATTTCAAAATTCTTTTATAACAATTTTATGAATGACTGCATAGGGTTGTATCATATGAAATGAGTCTACCCCGCCAATGTAATAAATGTTTTCCCTCCGTGCCCCAATCCTACAGTTTTAGGGTATCGTCTCACAGAGTAATTGTCGCCGGTGCCCTGATGATTAGCACTGCATTGTTTGTCAGCTTCAAACACTGAATTCCAGAAACACTGAGGAGACATGTCTCTTCCCAAATCTGGAAGGGATTCTCTAGAAGTTAATAGAGGTGGAGGGCTCACCCTACCCTTCCCAGTGTGGGGTGTGTCCTTTTTTATGGTCTGGAATCCTGAACTGAATGAAAAGGAGAAAGTGATCCGAGAATATGTTTTCATCAGCTGTATGCGTGGGACCCCTGGGGTCCTCATAGTGGGGAGAAAGCACTGAGCCCTCAGGTTATAGATGGCACTCACACTGTGGTACACACACACACACACACACACACACTCTCTCTCTCACACAATAATAGTCAATAAATAAATGGCCTTTTAAAAGTTGTATTTTTAAATGTAAAATTTTTAATTTTCGTTTTGTAGAATTCTTCACATTCAAGCATTCACCAGTATTCTAGTTTGACAAAGGTTTAACCGTCTGTACTTGGCTGTTCACAACACTGTTTATAAGTGTTTAATCATTTACTCTTGGCTCTTAGGTATAGAGAATGAAATCAAACTAGACTTGCAGATAGAAAACAGCAGGAGCGAGACCGGGGCCTTCCAGCACCGGCAGATTGTCCTCTCGATGAACGAAGTGTTTATCCACCATTCCCCCATCTGAGGGTCACCCCCAAGTGCAGCTGTCTTCACGGTGTTAGTTATTTTTTAGGTGTCTTGTGTTTTATTACTGGTGTCGGGGCTTCCTTTCAATTCTGAATTCTGTTAGAGGGCTGACAGTACACAATGAACTTGATTCTTTCTTTTCTAGAGGTAGGGGTTGCAAGTCGATGCACTCCTGACCTAACCCCAGCCTTCCTAGGTAACGGAGTTTTAGACATTTAAAAGACACTTGATTTTATATCTGGTCAGTGTCTCGTTAAGCCAGTTTGATCATTTGTGTGCCCGTGAGAGAACTGTCTTTGGTGGTGTGACTGTTTGTCTTTCCATCCTTACACCTTTCTCTGTGTTTCCTTTGTCTCATTGTACAGTTAGCACTGATAATGGTGATGTTGGGTGTGCTCGCCTCTGCCCCAGGCTCAGGAAGAAAATGTTCAGACTGCACACCGTTACCTAGGAGGTCTGTGGTGGGCTTTTGCTGTTTCCAGGCAGGGTTTCTCTGTGAAGTCCTAGGTTCAAATCACAGCACCGTATAAACCAGGCATAGTGAGGCATACCTGTCATTCCAGCAACAGAGGCAACAGACGTGAGCTCCCAGTAGCCCTGGGTTTCATAGTAAAGACCTACTCTTAAAAACAACACAACAACTACAACAACAACAATACCTTTGAAAAACTATTATTTTTTTCAAAGGGTAGGGCTGAGCGTGCAGCTCAGTTGGTAGAATACAAATGAATGAATGAAGGCGGTCACGAAGCTCTCCGCTTGATCTCCAGCACTGCGTAAGCCTGGTATGGAGGGGTACACCTATTATCCCAGTACTTAGGAGGTGGGGGCAGGAGGATCAAAAGTTCAGGGTCTTTCCTCAACTCCAGCGCAAGTTTGAGGGCTGCCTGGACACAGTAAGAAAGTGTCTCGAAATGAATTTAAGGTCCTAAGAGGTGGGAAAACTGCTGGCTCCGATTCCTGCTGACGCGTTTCATTCGGCCTTGAGTAGCCGTCAGATACAGTGATTTCACACAGGTCATCCCCAGTGCTGCCCCTGCCACTGCTCGCTTTTATGATGTCGTGTCTGTGCCTCTGCTTCCCACGAGTATGCTTCAAGACTGGCCTGTTTTCCAGTTTGTTCAGAGGAAATTGTTCAGGCTTTGCTGGTCCAGTGCACTGTCCCGGTTCTCTATTAACTTCTGCTCTTTATTATTTACTTCCCCTAAACGTTTCCAGTTATAGCAAGAACACTCAAGGTCTGCTCCCTGACCAGATAAGTAAACACTCAGTTCAGCCTTGTGAGCTCTGGGCAAGGCGCTATGGCTGCCCAGAACCTGTTTGCCCTGTGTGACTGGCCACACTGGAGCAGTGTACATACCCTTCCCTAGCCCACAGCCACTATTACTCTTGGGAGAAATGTCTTTTCAAGTCTCTCACCTACTTTTTAATGGGGCTGATTAGTTATGGTTTTTTCTGGTGAGTTATATGGGGTTTCTTAATTTGTTTCCTTTTATTTTATGTACATTGGTATTTGGCCTATATTGTCAGATCACCTGGAACTGGAGTTCTGGATAGTCATGAGCTACCATGTACATGCTGGGAATCGAACCCAGGTCCTCTAGAAGAGCAGCCTGTAGTCTTAACCAATGAGCCATCTCTTCAGCCCCTTAGGTGGGTTTCTAATGCTATAGTTTCTGAAGTTCCTCTAACCTTTAACTGTTTACCACCTATATGATTTGCAAGAAGTTTTTCTTGTTCTGTAAGTGGCTTCTCCCCTCTTGTGTGTCATTTACACAGACACCCACATACACATTCTGAGCCCCCACACTCCATATCCACAAACATACACAGTACCTTATTCTCAGTTTTGTGCATTGAGGAAGATTTACTAGGATAGCAGTCCTTTTTTTTTTTTTTTTTTTAACTGTACGGCTTCCTTGTGAAGATGTTTTGTGGAAACTGTGGAAACTGTTGGCTGTAGGTGGCTCACCACGAGGGCACAAAGAGCGTGCTCTCCTGGAAGCAGAGCTGACTTGAGCATTCAGAGCCAAGCAGACAGGCTTGGTTGCAAGCAAACCAGGCCAGGAGGTGGGCGCCAGAAGGATCCTATCCCACCCAAACATATGCAGACACCTTACCCACACTCGGGCCCATCCTCCCCATAACTTTATCTCTCTGGTAATACTTGAAGTTCAAGTACAGAATAAGCAAAATTGTCCCGAGGGTCCTGTTGCTATCCTCTGTAGAGAAGACCTGAATGATGGAATTGCTTCCGCTGCAGATTGAAATCTCCTGAGCACACAGGGGGTGACAAAGCAGTTATTCAGCACTTCCGGTCTGACTGAAAACCCAGTGCTGTAGAAACGTGTAGAAGTTACCGTCTGCATCTTTAGAGGTGGACTGCCTTGCTCTGCAGTCAGCGCCCCCTGAACCCCTTGAAGTCAGGCAGCCCCTCTGCTAGTCAAACACTCATAGAAGTGTTCCAGAAGCACACAGATAGAAAGGCTGAAGTTCTTCAGTTCCTCAACAAGGGGGATGCCCTAGCTGGGCCTCCGTCAATCAGGAGGAGCCAAGGTATGACACAGAGATTCCAAGCTATGGTTGAGCTCACAGCCGCAACTCCAGAACAAGTTATCTGTTCCTTTGCTTTACAAAGGAAACTATCAGCACTTGAAGGAAGCCTAGGATATACCTACGGGCATGGAGCAAGTGATGGGTTGAGACTGTCTCATTGAACATTAGGGTCAACGCCAAGCCATTACTCCCAGCGCGTGATGCTAGCCCTTGATCTCTGTATCATGCTGTGTGCTAACCATCCCCTTGTCCTGCACTGGTCTGTCGGGCCGGCTCCACAGCAGACATGGGAAAGTGGTTGCATCAGAAGGACAAGGTGCATGCCACACTGCTAATGTGCAATCAAGGAGCGGTTGTCTCACAATTGAACGTTTGCTACACATCCTTTGGCCTCTCTGCAGCCCGTCTCCTTCCGGGAGGCAGCAGCTTTGATGGGCTGAGATGCTTCCTAAGGCTCTAGGCGAGCACTGAGACCAAGCTGCCTTTTGTTGCTTGTGGGAAGAGACTACACAACAGAAAGTTTTCATATATTTCAACCAGGCCATCTTTAGATACGAATGATCCGAAGACCAGTTGTCCAAGGCGTGGTTAGCATAAGACGTGTGCATTGCCTATCTGTGTGGAAGAGGTTCTACACCAGCCAAAAGGAACGGCAAATAGGGTCTTGGACTCATCTCTCTTCCACTTCTGCGCCAAATATCCCCACTGCCTGACCTGAAAACATACTCTACCATGGAGCACAGGGCCACCCGGAGCCTCCAGGCTGAGGAGTATGGAGCAGAGGAGGAGAGGGTGTGGAAGGTGCAGAACAACCAGGAAGGCCCCAGAGAGCTGAGCCAGTAGGCCATGGGTACAGGTTCCAGAGCATTGTAGGAGCTCCAGATTAGAGCCTCTGTGTCCCCTTCCTTCTGAAGCCTTACTGAAGGGTTGCCTGCCCAAGGAGAAATGGCAGAGGTGAAAGAGTATGAGGGGGTGCTCACATTTCTGGAAGAGGCCTGGAAGCTGTCGTTTCCACCATTCAGGCCCAACCTTGCAATCCTGCCTGAGGCCCCAGAGCCACAGAAGAGATAGAGGAAGACTCGGAGATGCAGAGAGATGGGCGCTCACTGTGCAGTAGGTTCTGGCTGTGGATCCTAGCCAGAGTGTAGGAGAGATGGCCGCACTGTTCAGGTACCTGGCTGTTGCTGTAAAATTATAAAAAAAAATGACTTTCTTTTACCCCAACTACATCTGCCACTGCAGTGCCCCAAAATACCTGGGTAGATATTCTCATCTCAGACAGCAAAGCCTCTCACCCGCTTTACTCTATCCCATATCATACTCTATCCCATATCACACTGCTGATGGCTTCTCTCTGAGCCTGGCAGCAATCTCTCTACCCACCTAGTTCCCAAGGCAGGCTGCCACCATGCCAGAAACACACATCCCAACTCCATGCAGCCCAATGTCTCCAGCCACCACATATTCTCTTAAACTTAAATCGCCACATGAAAGAACACACAACACAATAACCTCTGATCCAATTGATAAGATATAATTGCCCACCTAAACATACAAAGCCCTGTACACATCCATCCCTTAAGAACATTCATAACAACCTGTAAACACACAGAGTGGAATCTTAACATCCGCCTCCATGTTCTCTCTGCAGCTTCCTCTGCTCTTTCCCTTCCCATCTCCTCCTCCCTCAAACTTTTCTCCCGCCCATCCTTCCTTCTTGTCCAATGACAGGCCTCATTCTATCCTGTACCTGCCTTCACCTGCATAATGACATCATCCCACACCTGGCAGGTAGCTGACCCTGCACCTCAGACTTCAGGACCTTGTCCCTGACGTGTATTTACACAGATACAAGTTGGATATAAAGCATTGAAAATGTTGCAGACATTTGCCAATCAAGAATCTTGGATGAACTTACTCTCCAAAATTCACAAGAACACCTCCATAGCAAGAAATCAGCCTGTGTTTTGTTTTGTTTTGTTTTGTTTTTAAAAGGGGGGGGCAAAGATCCTGAACAGAAATTGCTCCTTGAAGGTATACACACAGATAGCCAGAGGAAGAGCATGGCCACTGCTAAAAACCACTTGGCACCTGTAATCCTGAGGGAACTGCAAATCAGAACCACAAGGAAGCCATTGCCTCACCACTGTAGGATAGCTACTCTCTGAAGGGTATTAATGTATTTTATAATTCAATCACCAGCATTTTTATTATCCTTTTAAATATTTTTACTCCTTGTCAGACCTGTAAGTTCTTTTAAAATGTGTATTCAAACTTGCAAATGAAGCCAAGCATGGTGGCCCATGCCTGTTCTCCTAGAAGGAAGCTGATGCTGTGTTATCAAGAGTTTAAGGTTGGATGGGGGTACACAGCAAGTGCCTAGGCATCCAGGCATGTGAAGGGAGACACAACAGAGTTGATGCTGTCTGCCTACGCCCTCTGTAGTGAATAATGTGTGTATGGTTCCTCTACCTCTAAGTCACAGGTTCGTCTTCTTTCATTTGGGAGTGTTTTTAGATTCTGGCACACTTCCATATGCTCCATGCTATTATCTAATCAGTGAGTAGAGTTGAGTGGTTTTTACTTTAAAACACTATGGATACCTTATCTCTGTAAACTTGGGGACTGCCTTACCGGTCAGCTGTTTTGTCCCTGTGACAGAGGGCTTGACATGAACAACTTGAAGAGAGAAATAGATCTTAGCTCACAATGGCTTCATTTCATGGTCCTCTGTATACTCCCACAGATATTTAAACCATGTTTCCTAAGGACAGACATTCTCATCAGTCATACTCACATATATAACCAAGTATCTAGACACAACAAAAAGCTCTGGTAGACCTTAAAAATGAGAGACAGAGAGAGATATCCAGACTAGAGAGATGGCTCAGTGATTAAAACTGCATACAGCTCTTGCAGAGGACCCTAGTTAAGATCCCAGCAGCTCACAACCATCTGTGATTCCAGCCTTGACACCCTGTTCCAGCATCTTGGGGTACCTGTGTTCATATGCATATTCTACACACACACACAAATATATACATGAAAAGTATGTACTTTAAAAGTACGTGATTGAAAAGAGCTAAGAAAGACCAGTCAAGTGAGACACAAGAAGGCATGGGTAGGACTCTATTGATCGTACATTTACTTGAGACTAACACTTACCTGAACTTAGAGTGATTTAAATAGGCAGTTAAAACTACTTGGACTACTTAAATTCAACTCAAGTCTTTGGGTTTATATTGTTTTATAAAAACTTCCAAAAATAACTCAGGACTTACCAAACAAACCTGGCCTCATACTCAAAAGAAAAATGAATAATAAAAGAGGGAAGCCAGCTCACGCCCCGTGTTCCTTCATGATCTTCTGACTGAATAAAGATTTACTTATAATACACATATATTTCACTTTCAGAAATTGAGGACTACATCTGAGTTGCTTCTTGAACAAGTTAGAATATAGTACTTACTTCTGTGAATAACTGTTTTAAAGTGTTAGAGATTGAAAATGAATCTAGACTCTTCCCTTTATCTAATGTCAGCCATATCTTCAAATTTATGAGGTAATTTTTTCCACATATCTCCACAAATAATAAAAAGCAGCATTTGTCCTGCATTCGAGCTCAAATAAATGCACATTCTTTTGAAATGAAAATATTGACAATGAGCACAAAATTAGAAAAGAAAGAAAAACAATGCATATAAATCACCAGACTCTTGGGAGGGAGTGTAAGCAAATCTAAGAATTGTACTTTTCATGATTGTACGTTTTCCCTTTAAAACAAATCACTTTTCCAACTGTGGATGGTTTGACAGATCCAAGGATGACATCAGCTCCTCCACTATGCAGTATCTGCTTTCCTTCAGATAACTCAACAGCACTTCATCAAGTTTTAATGATTGAGATGAATTAGAAACCAATGGGGGTTGAGTTTAAACTCCCTTAACTGCTATGCATAATGTATTCCTGGCCTTAGACCATTTTTGAACACCCCTGAGAATTTATATTGCCCATGGTTTGCTTAGTTTCTAGAAATAGAAGCGAGCAAGTAAAGGAACACACACTCCTTAAAGTTCTAATAATGTCTGTCAAAATGTACTAAATTATGTCAGTGTGCTTCAGGAATCCACACCAACCATCCTCTTAGCCCAATAAGTGTAATAACCTTGGCACTGTTGTTCCAGGTCAGGAAAGTCACATACAGTATCTGTGGTGTAGTGCTTTTCAGTAATGGACAGATGCTGACTCAGTAAGGTGACAGTGCAAAGGTCATGTAAGAAATTAGACTATTGTTCAAAAAAAGAAAAGAGCAAGCTGTGAACTGCACTTGCAGCTCCTAAGAACATTCCTGTAACTGTCAGGTAGTTAGTCCTGCATTCAAGACATCTGGTCTACCACTCAGCTCTTCTACAAATACTGCCCACTTTTGAATGTACATGTAGATTTTCTGGCTCAGAATTCAGCATTTCTTTTTCTTTTCTTTAAAGATTATGTATGTGGTCGTGGTGGGGGGGGGTAGAGTATCCATGAGTCTAAGGAGGCCAGATCCCCAAGAAGTTGGAGATTTTAGGTGTGTGTGAGCAACCTGATGTGGGTGCTGGGAATAGAACTTGGGTTCTCTGGCACAGGTCCCCAGGACAAGTAGAGCATGCCCATAACTTCTGAGCCGTCTCTCCAGCCTGTAATTCAGCATTTCTGATGAATTTCTAAGTAGTGCCCACCTGAGTGGCTAGTTTTCTGACCACAATGTAAGTAGAACTGTATCCCAGATTTGATGATCCCTAATTTAAAGATTAAGCTTATAATTGATATACATAATCTATTTAAGACATAAAACTTTAAATTTCAGTGCTGGCTAAGGATCTGGCTCAGTAGTAGAGCACTGGCCTAACATGTCCAGTACCCCTAAATTCAATCCCAACACCACACACAAGATCTTAAATCTCATACCTGATTTTTGAAGGGTTTATAAATCCTTCCCCAAAATTCTTAAGTTGGCTCTGATTATCCAAATGCCATAATGTTTTTCAGTGCTAGTGTAATGAGGTGTGTCTGGCCAAAACACAAATCAGCTGGCAGGACAATTTTGAAGCTTGACTTAGATGCATAGTTCTTTGTCCTGTTTTCCTGGTGTCTGTGCTAGCTAGCCTTATATCAACCGGACACACAACAGAGTTATCAGAAAGGGGGGAGACTCAATTGAGAAGATACCCCCACTTGATTGAGAAGAACCTGCTGTAAGGAATTTTCTTTATTGATGATTGATGGGGGAGGGTCCACCTCATTGTGGGTATTGCCATCCCTGGGCAGGTGATCCTGGGTTCTGTAAGAAAGTAGGTTGAGCAAGCCAGGAGGAGCAAGTCAGTAAGCAGCACCCCTCTGTGGTCTCTGTATCAGTTCCTCCCTCCAGGTTTCTGCCCTGTTTGGGTTCTTGTCCTGACTTCCTTCAGTGATGAACGGCAATATGAAAATGGAAGCCAAGCAAACCCTTTCCTCCCCAACTTGCTTTTGGTCATGGTGTTTTACCACAGCAATAGAAACCCTGACTAAGACAATGTCCTATGATAGCAACATGCAGAAAGAAAATTTAGGGTCTCAATAAATGGCAGTGAGCTGAGTATCTACCTGGAAGAGGTTCCTGAATTGAAAGTAAGGTGGCTGTAGGCTTCTTCCCAGAGTCTCCCTGAGACTCGGCTTGGGCAGTGGATCTGACTTCTTCACAGAGACTCCTGTGGTCTTATAGAAATGCTGAGGCTGGGTGAAGACAAGCCTTCCCCATCTCCCAGAAGGATTTCCTAGAGAAAGCAAGCTCTGCTTCTGTGTGCCCGTGAGGCTGCTCCCCTGCCTTTGCCTCTGTCAAAGGGATGGCAGGTCACTCTGGCCCATCCTTTGACACCTGTGCATTCATGTGGCCGTCAGAGCAGTATCTGAGACCCCTGCTGGTCTGACATTATATCTCAGAAGACAAAGAACAGCTTCACCCAATGCCATCACAAGAGCCCAGGCTGTCTCTCTGGGCCCAGTCTCTGTACCTCTTGAAAATAGCAGGAATTTCCTGGAATGTAAGAAGCAGGTCTCATCATTTAACCACAGTCAGAGGGAAACTGGGAGAATTTATTGTTCCTGTGTTTCCTACTTTTAAAGATTAGTGGCAAACACTCTGGTCCAATAAAAAGTAAAACTGTTTTCTATTCCATGTCAGTTTATAAAAAATTAATAGAGGCATCAAATAGGATTAGAGAGAATATACAGAAATATTATAATGGTCCCTTCGCATGGGCGAGTGCAAGGGTAGATAATTTGCATTATCCTTTTGACCTAATTCACTGCATGTATTTCATTTGCAATTAAACTCTTTTAAAAAGGGATAAAGGAGAAGAGAAACAAAGCAACACTGTGCTCAGGTTGGACACCACTCCCCTCCCCCACCCCCACACGTGGGAACTCTGCTCAGGGCCTTGGGGCTGGAGTTAATCGTTTGATTTCTCTAAACGATATAGGTCTGTATGCGACAGTAATAAATTAGGTGTCTTGATAAAGACCAAACTCATCAATTCTTCCAAAATCTGTACTTGATTAGTTCTACAAAGGTCTAGGTCAGAGTTATTCCTCAAAGCTTATTATTTTAACAAAGAAACCCAAGGTTTCCAGGTTTGTCAGAAAATTCATTATCGCCACACAATGGCAAAAGGTCACAAAATGCCTCCTTCCACAAGACAAATCTCTTTTGCTCAGCAACCCATTCCCCTAGCAGAACCCAGAAAAACCTCTGACATTTCAGATCCTTTTGCTTCAGGGAAAATAAATGTTCCCTAGATAGTGGGGGAAAATGAGAAACAAATTAATGAAAAACAGATACATTCCTGCAGCAAGCGTGCTAGGCCAGGCCAGACCACATGTGCTCAAAGTCAAGCTTTCACTCTCGGGTCCTGCCACCTCTGTAGAGCGACAGTTTTCACAGTGGCATCAGTACTGTCCTCACAGAAAGCTATACACACACCACAGCACTGCAAATTAAAGAAACGTGCGTCAGAAAAACAGAAAGAGAAACTCCAGTGTTTAACTGCGGCTGGAACTGTGAACGTCTAAGTACAAGCATTTTGGAAGTGACTCAGCCCCTTCTCGGTGCACACTCAGAGCTTGACTGAATTTAGCAGTGCTAGGTTTTCCCACATCCTGAAAGTTCCTTCTTTTAATTCTGCATCATTTGTACCTCTAAACACATGCTTTCCCCGTATCTTCAATTTCCACTGATTAGCTAATTTTAACCTCAAGGACAGGTCCCTCCTTCCTTCCTCCCTCCCTCCCCTCCTTCCCTCCTTCCTCCTTCCTTCCTTCCTTCCTTCCTTCCTTCCTTCCTTCCTTCCTTCCTTCCTTCCTTTTCATTTTGCTTTTGACCCAAGCAGTATGGACAAAGCCAGAGTTCCCCATGACCCCAGCTGGGTGCCACTGTTAACAAATTTAATTTGCCCTTTCAGAATCCTCAGTTACTCATTTAAACAATACAGACATGTGGAATTGTATACATGCATACTGCTTCCCCCCCCCCACATACGTGGTTTCATAGAAAATGATTTGTCTGTTCTATTTTTGTTTGCCTTACGCCTTAGTGCCCCCTCGGTTTAGTAAGCAGAGATCAGCGACTTTGCATGGGGGCTGTTTTGACATGGTGACTTATGGAAAGCTTTTTGGTAGTCACTAATGGGCAGAGACCAAGGATGCTGACAGTCACAATGTGCACATCAGCCCCATAACAGAGAGTCATCTACATATGTCAAGGATGCCAAGGAAGCCCGTTAGGATCTGCGTCCTCCAACCAGCACCACAGCCAGTGGTTCATTCAGCCAGTCATGCCACAGTGTGCCTTCAGCTGAACCCTTAAACATGTCTGCCTATTCCTTTTCACCACAGCCAGCCCTCTTCCCTGCATACCTCTGTCTTAATCCTTCCCTGCTGCTATAACAAAACCCCACAGGTCACACACCTCATAAATATCAGGCATTTATTGTTCACAGTTCTGGAGGCCAAGAAGCTCAAGATCAAGGTATCTGCAGATGCGGTGTCTATAAAGGGCTTAATCTCCAAGTCCAAGATGGTTCCCTGTGGCTGTGACCTCTTTAAGGCAAATGGGGCCGAAGGGCAGAGGTAAAAAAGGGAAGTGTCTCTCTCTCCTCCTCGGGTCCTTTTGTGAGGACACTGACTAACCCCATCCGTCCTATTCATGGTGGAGAAGCCAAATCACGCCACCTTTTGAACCTACCTCTCACTACCTTGGGGGTCACGTTTCAGGAGGCCGTGCATTCTAACCGTAGCAAGCCCTATAGGCTACCGAGGTCTCTGAATGCCCTGGCTCCTTCTCCGTGACTACTTTGTACATTTTCCAAAGCTAGCCACCCGGTCACTCATCCCCCACTTAGCTTTGCTCCTGACTGTCCATTCCTTCTCTGTGGTACCAGGCTGGCTTCCCAGAACCATGCTCTGTTACTATGGAGATGGACTGTGGATGGGTCCTGCTCTGCAGACTCTCTGGGCTAACATCAGGGCTTGTGCCAGGTTTGCTGAGTGACTAACTGACAGATATATATAGATAGATAGATAGATAGATATAGATAGATAGATAGATAGATAGATATAGATAGATAGATAGATATAGATATATAGATATAGATATATAGATATAGATATAGATATTTACAGATTGTAGAGGCCAACGAGGAATGCTTTTTCTTCACAGTTCAGAATTTATTACACATTTTATCTTGGTGACTATTTCTCCTGAAACATATGTTTTGAACAATAAATCGACAGGAAAGCTCCCCTCTCCCTGCTTACAGCCCCTGCGTTGTGTCCCACTCTCACTGCTCAGAGAACACACTTGGCCTCTGCCCAAGGCTGAGAGCTCCCTTTGAAGAAGGAGTCCAGCCTATAGGCGGCTGAGAGGAGGGACGGGTGGTCCTTCTACAGCTATTCCCCTGCTCCGACATCCAGCCTCCTCTGGATGGTACAGCCTTGGGCTCCCGTGGCCTCTTGCTCCTTCAAGGAGACGCCAGGAACAGACTGAGACAAAGGTCATCTCCCTGGATCAAGAAACCTTAACCAAAAACCCAACAGCAAAGGAAAGCTCAGCTGTCAATCCAATCCAAGCAGCCCCTTCCGCTTGTACTTAGTGTCCACTGTGCAGTGTTGTGGGGAGATGGAGATAGAAAGACAAACGAGATGTCACTCACAAGAAGCTGGAACCCACCAGGATGGGGACATATGGGGACAACCACAAGAACGCAAAGCAGAATGAAGTCACCACTCAGAAGAGGCCTGAGCAGAGTGGCTGAAGGAGGAGGCAGCTTAGTTATGAAGCAGGGACCCAGCAGCACACCCGAAAACCACTTCTCACCTGAAAACAAGAGGCACTTTATTCGATGGGTTTTCTTCAGTTTAAACACAAGGCAAGTGGGATTTCTGAAAGGAGAAATGAGACAGGAACACATAGGTCCTCAAGAGTTGTCCTGCCAAGCTTCATCACATGGTTAGCTAGCCTGAGCAGAAATGGGGGCCAATCCTCTGAGTTCCCATCTCACATGTGGGATATCCACCTCAGATCTTAGGAAGGCATCCGGTGTTGTACCAGCCCAGCTCAGTCTCCACTGCTGAGGCCAAGCAGCCTGTGTTGTCTATCAAAGATTTTCTTGACTCATTTCCATCGAAGCGTATAGACAGGGCCCTTGATCACACCAGGTCTCACTGCGTGGAGTTCTTCAAGGTCTCAGTCTAGACCTGTCTGCATTTCTCTCCCTAACGCCCACGGGATCCTGGAGTCAGGCAGGATGGAGCGCAACACAGAGACCTTTACTAGAGAGTTCCAAAGCTTCCTTGGATGAGGAAGCAGATTGGCGGTAGGTATGGATACAGACAGGAGACAGGTGCGTGCAATAGGTGGGTGAATAAATACACTAGTCACAAGCTTTCTTTCCTCACTCACTTTTACTCTATTAGTGACCTTTCCTCCCCCTCTCTTTTTTTTTTTTCTGTGTTAGAGGCAGAGCCTAGGACCCTATACATATTAGGCAAAGACTCAACCTCTGAATACCATATCACCAGCGCACACACACGCGCACACACACACACACAGAGAGAGAGAGAGAGAGAGAGAGAGAGAGAGAGAGAGAGAGAGAGCCATACAAAATGATTATATTTAATTCCTCTAGGTAGACTTCTAATTGACTGAACGAGATCTGGAAAGCACATAGAATGTAATTTTAGGAGTTCCAGAGGTCCCTGCATGCATGCCACACTTCTGTGTGGCGTATTTCTGGGAATTCATCTTAAAATGAAGCCTAGTACCTACCTCATGGTCTCTCGGGCAACAGACTGGACAAACTCAGGGTCTCCCCGGACTAACAGCAAGTTGCTGATCTGGCTGGGTTCCACGCAGAAGCTCTGGGAAGCTCTGCTTCTGAAGCTGTGCAGGTCACTGGTAAAAAGCAGTGGCTGAGGCTATAGGATTGAAACCCCACCCTCTACTTAGGGACACTCAAGACCTTGCTTCCTGTCCTCTCTGGCCCCACTCTGCATTAGAAAACCTTCCTGCTATGGATTCTCCAGTATAAAGGCTTTCTCCCTTCCTTGACAGCTCTCAGCCAGAGAAAACACTGTTCTCCAAGGCTCCTGGGTAAAATTAGGTTAGGCCCTCTAGGTGGTCTCCCTTCTAAGGTCACGGACTAGTCACTGTACTGAAGAACACCCTTTGCCCCTAATATAACACACCACCAGCGCAGCGACACTAGAGGCCAGATGCCATGGGAACTGTCTTGGAATCTGGCCACCCACTGTCCCGGATGTGACTCTGTCTGACCTTGAAATGATACCTGGAGATCGAAGGCCAGACTGCTGAGGCTGCAGATGGGGTGGGAGAGACAGGGATGTGAGATGCCTCTGGGAGCCAGAGAAAAGCTTTTGCTGGCTGAATCAGATTACTGATCTGAGAACGGAAAGAAAAGACTTTTTCATTGGTGACCATTATGACATTTATTGGTGACTTGCCCACCCAGTACAGGTCCAGCAGAAAAGTCATGCCGGTTCCTTGAAGCATAGCATAGAGGCCCATTCTGAGGCAGGAAGCAGAATATCGAAGCCGACGGGTCCCTTGCCTCTTTAACTGTTCCTAGAGGCTGAGGCATCTTGGCTGGAAATGCTATCCCGATACAGAAATGTACGTATCTCTAGGAAATAACTTTACATGAGGCCCAAGTGCCTGAAGCAGGGACTGCAGACAGAAAGAAGGGCTCAGAGGCTGTGTGGCTCAGATCTCAGCCTCCTGCCACCTCAGAAGTTCTCCAGAGATAATAGCTCCTCAAAGGCTTCTCCATTTCCCCAGGTGTCTTGCCTTTATTCAAAACACAGTGTCACACGCTTACACTTTGGGTGCTCAGTGACGTTGGGACTCTTCCTTATTGCCCCTATTGACTGGTCTGGACCTGATGAAGGGCTGAAATCAGATAAAAACTTCTGCAAGAGCTGTCCTTGGGGAAATGTGTGGGGTGGGGGTGGGGAATCAGAGGTGCAAAGGCTTGTTTCCAGCTTTTCCACAGGCTACCCCTGGCTGCTAATTTCTGAGCACTGCCTACCCTCCACCTCACTGGTGCAGAGGAGTGTCTGGCTCTGTTTTAAACAAGACGCTGAAAACTTGGGCGTCCTTGCTCTTTCAGATCTGGTCCTCACAGTGAGGAGAGTAGAAAAGATTCTCCTGAAGAAAAAGTGGGTGGTGTGCAGTAAAGAGGAGGGGGAGGGAGGGAGAGGGAGGGGGAAGAAGGGAGAGGAGGTGCCTAGGGAGGGTGTTAGGGCTCAGTTCAGCTGGAAAGCACTTCCTAATAATATCCACCACTCAAAAAGGAGAAAGAGAAAGGTTGAGGGAGACATTTTACCTTTTCAGCAGCCATGGGACCAGAAAAAAAGAATTTCCTTTTAAAATATCACTTTATATGCAAAAGAATTCCTGAAAATTTATTTGGGTTGTGATACAAAACTGAATCACCCTAGCTCTTAATTTTGTACATTATTTTGTATCATTGATTGATGGATTTTATTATTGTGTTGCGTGAGTTCCGTCTTCGGGGGGGGGCGGTGGTTGGTTTTTGTTGTTGTTTTGTTTTCTTGTTTTTATGCCGTTTCATGAGCAACAAATACTTCCTGCTCCCTTGTGTCTGGTACCTGGCGTACCACATACCATGGTACACACTCTTTACCGTACATAAAAATCTCCAGGGCAACCTGTTAAAAGTGCAGCTTCCTTAGAGCCTCCCTCTAAATAGCTCAGGATCCCTGAGTGTGTTGATCACCACACACACACACACACACACACACACACACACACACACACACACACACACACAAAACACATACACACCACTCTGAAGTGTATATGACTCAGGGTCTGTCCTTTGAGGAAGGTTGTCATAAAAAGAGTCTAAGCCATAGATTCCTGTCCAAAGAACACTGCATCCGGGGCTGGACCATCAACATGTATGTGTAAGATGAGTTATTAACGTCCATGGTGGACGCCAAAGAGCCAAACAAGAAGCAGAGAAACCGAAGGTGAGAGAGATGGTAGGCGTCAAGAGAACTAGACAGAGAGGTCCTCAGAAGATCGAAACAAAGGACCAATCAGGTTCTAACTGAGCCTTGAAGAACGAAGGGAAGGATGGATGTGGGAGGAGTTGGGAGACAAGTGAAAGAATAAGATCAGAGTGGGCAATTCTAGCGGAATGTGGAGAGGGCATTGGGTGGGAGCGTGTGCAGAGGCCGGTAGCCTCACACAGTCGAGACAGCTGAAGGCAGCTCAGACTGAGTCGAATGGCTTCGCTACTGTGATGAACGTTGAGCTACAGCCTTGTTCTTCTCTCTTATTGGGCTGCTTTAGAGAACATTTCATAAAGTATTGCACATGCACATGTGAAAAAGATCTTTCACCTTTGAAATACTTGCAGTGCCAATGTGTTATATGAGCCTCGTTTGTTTACGTGCCTGCTCTGTTGGGAAATTCTGGAGACCCCAATAGCATCTGATTATAAAGTTGGAGTGCAAAGGCCTTCATTAGAAGCATGTTCTTTTGCCTTGCATATTTCCCTTCAGAAGTGGCAGCCTTCACAGTGAAGACATCATGACAAATCAGTGCAGCCAAGGGAAACAGTCTCAAAACAAAATGTGGGAACAGTTGGTCAGCCTCTGCATTGCGTCACTCCGTCCACCCACATACTCCATAGACACAACTCTCTCTTCTTACAGGCGTCATTAAATTGTTATTATTAAAGGGTGCTTGATGGACACACCACCTCTCCTCAGAACTGGTTCTTCCTCAATTCAAATATGAATATTGGAGTAAAATTCCTAAAAATATGTTATGCCTTATCAAAACCATAAGAAGCTGAGAGATCCCTTTCTTGCTACTATTCATCATAAAAGGAAGAAGCAGAAAGTTTGTAGTGCCACAGGATTCTGTCATTCGAAGATGAATCAGTGCTGTGGACTTTTACTTGGCGAGTTCTGTGTGGCTTCAGGTAAAGAAAGCCCAGGGTTTGATTTGCATTGTGTAGAAAAACTGTTAGTGAAAATATCTATATTTCTATATATTATCTGTATAATCAGTCTATAAACTTTTTATTGTCAGTGATTATTATACTCCTATGTGCCCAGACAATTTAAGCACTGAACTCTCCCACTTGTATTTTATGTATCTAATAGTGTGTGTGTGTGTGTGTGTGTGTGTGTGTTTCTGTGTGTATCCGTGTCTATGTGTGTCGGTGCATGTGTGTGTCTGTGTCTGTGTGTGGTTTTTGTGTGTGCTTGGGTTTCTGTGTCTCTGAGTGTATCTCTGTGTGTGTTCATGTGTATGTGCGTGCCTGTGTATATGTGTGTGCCTTTATGTATGTGTGCCTGTGTGTGTGTGTGTATGTGAGAGTGAGACAGAGAGAGAGAGAGAGACAGAGAGAGAGAGAGAGAGAGAGAGAGAGAGAGAGAGAGAGAGAGAGAGAGAGAGAGAGTGGGCTGTCCCTGTGAGTTTCTGTATTGTGACCAGCATTTGAGGTGATTTGAATCAT
This sequence comes from Rattus rattus, assembly GCF_011064425.1. Taxonomy (NCBI): domain Eukaryota; kingdom Metazoa; phylum Chordata; class Mammalia; order Rodentia; family Muridae; genus Rattus; species Rattus rattus. The sequence goes on along the minus strand of NC_046156.1, from coordinate 202,437,442 downwards.
CTGAGCTTTTATTTCTTCAAACCCCTCTTCATTACTGCGTGGCTGTTCCTGATCTATTATATAGATTCACCTCACACACGGATAGGTCTGAAATCTTTCCCAGCCTCGATTCAGATGGTCACTCACTGAGGAGTCCATCCCTTCTCCCTCCTGTCTACCTCACTGTAAAAATTCTTCTTCTGTGGGGCCTGCTCTGTGGGGCCCACCTTTCTCCCTGTGTGGTGCCTCTGTGGTGCCTGTGTGGACCTTTCTCCCTGTGTGGTGCCTGTGTGGTGCCTGTGTGGTGCCTGTGTGGTGCCTGTGTGGTGCCTGTGTGGTTCCTCTGTGGTGCCTGTGTGGTGCCTGTATAGTGCCTGTGTGGTTCCTCTGTGGAGCCTCTATGGAGCCTCTGTGGTGCCTGTGTGGAGCCTGTGTGGAGCCTCTGTGGAGCTTCTGTGGTGCCTGTGTGGAGCCTGTGTGGTGCCTGTGTGGTTCCTCTGTGGAGCCTCTGTGGTGCCTGTGTGGAGCCTCTGTGGAGCTGTGGTGCCGTGTGGTTCCTCTGTGGAGACTTTGTGGGCTTCTGTGGTACCTGTGTGGAGCCTCTGTGGGTGAGCTTCTGTGGTGCCCGTGTGGTTCCTCTGTGGAGCCTCTGTGGTGCCTGTATGGTGCCTGTGTGGAGGTTCCTCTGTGGAGGAGGGTTGCCTCTGTGGTGCCTGTGTGGGACTTCTGGTCTGTGTGTGGTGGTTCCTGGGTGGAGCCTCTGGTGCCTGTGTGGAGCCTCTGTGGAGCTTCTGTGGTGCCTGTGGTGTGGAGCCTCTGTGGTGCCTGTGTGGAGCCCCTGTGGTGCCTGTGTGGAGCCTCTGTGGTGCTTCTGTGGTCTCTGTGGAGCTTCTGTGGAGCTTTGTGGTGCCTGTGTGCCTCTGTGGTGCCTGTGTGAAGCCTCTGTGGAGCTTCTGTGGTGCCTGTATGGAGCCTCTGTGATGCCTGTGTGGAGCCTCTGTGGTGCCTGTGTGGAGCCTCTGTGGTGCCTGTGTGCAGTGTACATTGTCATGCCTTCTTGGGAACTTGCAGACTTCCAGGCACCTGCCTATTGTTGTCTAAACTCTGACATACACTTCAGATGAGATGGCCTGTGTGCATGCTCCTGTTTCCATGACGACCTGCCTATGGATCACAGGTGCAGGTGACCCTGCCATCGTCTCTCCTCATTAGAAGCACATACAAGGATATGATGCTTCATAACTGCCTGAACAGTCAAATGGATCTGAACGCACATCTTTGGCAGAGCATATGGCAAAGACTCAGAATAGTGAAACCAGCATGGGGTCAGTTCATTTGGCACAGAGTTCACTGACACCATGGATGGATAATGGGTTTTCATCTACACTAATAATTTGCCTTTTCCAATATTAAGTTTCTGCTTTCAATGTTTGGAGGGATAAAATGTGGTCAGAATTCTGTGCTCATTGCTTCACAGAATATATAGTTCCCGAGGTCCTCTGTAATTCTGATGTTGATACACCCCTAGGAGAATTGGCTTGTCCCACTCACACATCTGGTTTGCTTTAGGCGAGGCAACTTTCTCATGCCAGAATGGCGTTTGGTGGATATAGGAAATCTGCTTCATGTTGAGCCTCTGCAACTCACAGATGCAAATGTTTAAAAACATGGCTATTTCTCCATCTGAGACGTCCCCAGTCACTACTTTTGTCAAAAAGAAAAAAAAAAAAGAAGAAAGAAAGAGAAAAGAAAACCCACAAAAGAAACCCAAAACCCTGGCTGTGTTATAAATCCACTGTGTACAATCCTTATTCACTCATCTCATGGCTGATATCAGAGTCGGATTAACTGTTTGGTGGCGTCCTACAGTAAAGGCCCCATCTCTGTCCAGAACAGCCCTTCCTCCACAAAGTCTCAGCCTGTGAATGTGCCTGTAAGCATGAGCAGCCATGGTTCTCCCTGAGGGGAAGGACCTCAGACACAGTAACCCTGAGGTGGTGCTCCTGGTGGGTGCATATGAGGTGACAGGCCTCTTGCCCTCCACCTGCCTCTCTAGTCTGGTGTGCCTACAGCTTAAAGCATTTTTTCTCTCCAAATTTGAAGTTTAACCTAATGCTTTAGGTCCTGTATTTTCTATAACAAACTTAACTTTTCTTGTATTGCTAATTGTTATGTTGAATTTTTTCCTAAAGACTTTCTGTGTAGGAAAAAGTTTAACTATGTTAACAGCACTAGGTCAAAGACTCAAGATCTTTGAGAGCTTGGGAGGAATCCAACCTCAGTCATGTTATAAAACAACCGAACACAGGGCTTTGTGGCTGAAGTCACTGGACGGCCCCAAAGCACAGGAAGGCTGACTGTAGTGGATTCCGGTAAAGACGTTCAACTCACACGTTCCCTGGCGGCTCTCACGGTTTGCAGAAGGAAGGCTTTGCGTTATATTTTCTTAAAATGCATACAAAATAAAAACTCAAAAGCCATTCAGTTAGAATTAAAGTTCTGTGGCTGCAGGTACAGCCTTGATGGCATCTTGAACAAGAACTGGGTGCTGTGTCCCCCCCACCCCCCAGAAAATGAGCTCACATGGCAAAAACAGACAAAACCCACCCCCTGCCAAACTCCCTGTCAGCAGAAATCTGGTCTGCTTTTCCAAATGGAATGCGGATTTCCAAACTTGAGACAGCCTCTTTCCAAAGCAAACGAGAAAAAATACGGCCTGGGCACGGGGTCTGCTTGCCTTCCAGGGCACAGATTTCCCGCCGGCTTGTTCCTAGCTGCCATTTCCCAACCAGTGAGCAGTCCTGGGACCTAACCAGGGTCAAAAAGCCCATGCTGGATACAGATTAAGTCTCTCTGGCCCTCATTCGCCTTACGGCTCAGACTCACTGCTCAGCAGGCTCAGCGTCTGTCCCCTGAAAACAAATGACAGAGGATTCCTGGAAGGGACTGAGCCGGGTCCTGCTTCCATAGCTGACACACCAGTCTCTGCCCATACCAACAGCCACTGAGTCCTAAGGCCAGCCAGGATCACAGGGCCAGGAAAGAAGTCTATCAACAGGTAGAGGGCCATGCTAGACCTGCAGGCACAGGAAGTCCTGTCTCCTGGGCTTCTAGCCAGGGCACTGTGATCACAGCAGGACCTGGAGTGAGACGGCAACTGTGACCAGGTGTCCCAAGCCACACAGTTGAGGCTCCATTCTAGTGTTAGGCCAGGCCCTGACTCTGGCAACCTGAACAGGATGATGCCTTCCCAAGCTCCTCACGAGAGGTGAGAACTAGTGGAAAGGCAGTCACCACATGCCTCCACCTCCAGCCAGGCCTGGCCTTTCCTCCATGTTGGTCACGTTGCCTATGGAGAGCCCCTCAGTGAGCCCTTGATGTTGACCCAAGGCAAAGCTGACACCAGTCCTTACTGCAGAGCCTCTACACAGGTGGGGCTCTGCTTGGCACTGTCCCCTTCCCCTCCCTGAGCCATGTGCCCTCGGCTTCCGTTAGTGTTCATGCTCATCTCTGGCCCGTCCTGTATTATTCTGCATCTCTGTGTGGTGAAACTGCACTCACTCTTTGAGACCCATTTTGGTGGACCGTCCATGTTGGGCCTTCCTGCCCACCACCACACTACCTTTCTTGGTAGAGTTTCACCTCAGCATTTTCTACACATTTAGCTCATCACAATAGGGTCATTTGTCCCCCAGAGACGTGGAGGCCTGTTCATACCTCTCGGTGTTTCTCACGGTCCACTCCTGGGCACGAAGCTTATCTCTCACAAGCATCTGTTTTTCCGGTTCATACCAAGGTGGAAGCCTTTGATTCATTAACATTTTGGCTCTGATTAATTGAGGAAATAAAAGCAGGGCCGGTGGGACATCCGGTTGACATTTATTGGTGACTTGCCCACCCAGTACAGGTCCGGCAAAAAAGTCATGCCGATTCCTTGAAGCATAGCATAGAGACCCATTCTGAGGCAGGCAGATCCCCTGTACTGAGGGCTCACACTGAAATTGACCCCTTGAGGCCTTCCAGAGCATTTGGCTGTTGGAAGCGCCTGTGGCTCCAGAGGTCAGTGGACTGCCCTGCTGGATGTTCCCTGTCCCAGAGGCATAAACACAACACAGACGGAACCTCACTCCACCCAGTGCAGGATGCCCCTGCCAGCACGCTGGGCTCGGCCTGACACGCGCCTACCAGCTACCCACAGACTTCATCGGAAAAGTGACCGGGATCTGGGGAGATGGCTCAGTCTGCATTTGCCGTGCGAGCAGGAGGCCCTGGGTTCAGATCTCCAGCACTCATATAAAACAAGTTACAGAATGTGTTTGTGGTTCCTGAGCTGAAAGTGGAACTGGGTGGGTCCCTGGAGCTCACTGGCCAGAGCTTAGCTAAAGAGGGGAATTGCAGGTCCAGTGAGAGACTGGGATAAAACCAAAACTGTAACAAAACAAAAATAAGTGGAGATCCAGTGAATTAGAACAACAACAACAACAAAACCTACAATATTGACCTCTGCCCTATGTACATACATACATACAGATATACATACATACATACATACATACATACATACATACATACATACATAAGCACACACACACACACATGTACACACACACATTTATCGCTCTTCTCCTCTCCTCCCCCATCCCAACGCAGATTGAAAATCTTGCAGAGCTTGACTTTCAAAGGCCAACTGTAAGTGTAAGAGCTGCCACAGACCTGTCTACTCTTCTTTCCATATTGACCCAGTTTCAGTGTGACAATCTTACTGGGGTTATACGTGTGCTTGTTTTAAAAATTCGTTGTCTTTTAGGCACATACTGAAACAGTTACAGAGGAAATGACATCGACAGTGGGTTTGAAATAATGTGGGAAGGAGAGACTGGGGAGTCAAGAGGAAAACATGGTCGCAGGAAGCTTTTGTTAAGAGTCGGGGTCAGGATAATACTTAGCTTTTTCAGTATGTCTGATATTTTTCATAACAAGATGGTTTTAGCGAAAAGGCTGCTTTGTTCTTGGGTCCTCCTGTCTTAGATTTTCTCTTATTGTGTCTCTTTGCTTTGTTGAAGGTCACTCATGACAACCCTTAGTTAGGAGAGGCCAATTACTGGCTCCCGTTGAAAGACCGTTCCTTAAGTTCTGTCAAATAGGTTTCACGGTCTTTGAAATGTGGTTCCTTCCTCCCTTCACGTGGAGCTAAAGGACAGCGTGGAGGTCTAGACAGAGGACTGTGCTCTGAACTGTGGGCAAGGTGCCCCCGGGAGCAGTGGTTTTTAACCTATGGGTCATGACCCCTTTGGGGAGAGTTGAACAACCCCATCACAGTGGTCACCTAGACCATCAGAAAGCACAGACATTTACATTATGATTCATAACAGCAGAAAATTACAGTTATGAAGTAGCAACAAAAATAATTCTATGGTTGAGGGTCACCACAACATGAGTAATAGAGTTAAAGGATTGCAGCATCAGGAAGGTTGAGCCTTTGAGGCTCATCCCTTGCCTGTCTCCTGTGACAATCACCTGTCCCCTGACTGCAGCTGATGGGGAAAGGCGCCATTTACAATGTGCCTGGATCCCAGGGGAACTGGCAAAGGAGCATTGGAAAGAAAGACAATAGAACTGAGGCCAGTCAGAAGCTCCCCTGTGAGGATGGACTTTCTGACAGAGCCAGACCTCTGGCCAGCCAGGAACATGAACCGTGGAAGGCAGGCTCCGTGCTGAATTATTTAACCTCCCAAACATTTCCATTGTGTCTCCCTCTAGAGCAGAGGCTCTCCAGTCCATTAGCATCGTGTTTTCCAGGGTGGGGTTTCTCCTGCCCTCTCCTTAACAACCCATGTCCCCCACCAGCACACCCTAGCATGATAGGGATGGATGTTCTCTGCGTCCCTGTTGCCTTTGGCCATCCTCACCTTCCTGGCCCTGCACACAATGGCGTGCTTGTGAGAGAGCAGAGGTGGACTTGTAAGCATGGTGACAGTGTAGTGGTTAAGGACAGAGGTAGCTACCTATTTCAGTTGCCATCTCTGCTGACTTCCTGCATACCTTGGCTGCAATGACTACCAAGTATAGACATCACATTCCAGAGGCCACCAGGCAGTTAGGGCACAAGAAAGACAGACAATTGAAAGCTCACAGGAGGCTGGGATGCACCGGGGCAGGTGGCAAACCAAGAAAAGGGTAAGAAGAACGACTAACTGGGAACTTAGAAGTAGGGTTGAGCCTTTTCTGCTCTAGAGCAAAATCAAAGCAGGTATGAGACTGTGATGTCCGTCAGAGGACCCTGGACAATGGCGCTTGCTTATTCTTGCTAGTCTGCTTAATACTACCAAACCACAAGGTAAGGGCCAGGGGAGACTCGCCCAGAGGGATCTTTTCAACAATAATGGCAATGCTAGTCTTTCCTCTCTGTTTTATATCAGCTACTCGCTTCCTTATTGTTGCGATATAATTAAAAAAATCTCACGACCTGTTCCCATGAGTTCCCACTCCACGAGGATCCACGCACTCTTGCTGTTTCTGTGTCAGCCTTCACACACTGTCCCTTAGGTGACTTGTTACCCCATCGTGTTCCATGGGCCATGTTAGCCCCAAGCCTTCTATAGCCTAGCACAACTCCCTGTCATGGACTCTGCTGACACTCCCAACAACCTGGTGAAGTCATGACTCAACAAACCGGAACCCGACAACCAGATTTGTATGTTAATTACTCAATGTATAATACATCCACACCATAAACTTACAACCGATTGATAAGGATGTAAACCACCCCCTAGATAAGATATATTTTGTTCATCTAGACATACAAAGTCCTGTACACATCATCCCTTAAGAATAGTCCTAACAACCTGTAGATGTGCAGAGAGAAAGCTTAACATCTGCCGCCATGTTCTCTCAGCTGCTCTCTCTCTCTCCCCTCTGGTCTCCTCCTCTCTAAAACTTTTCTCCTGCCCATCCTTCCTCCTCATCCAATGACAGGCATCATTCTATCCTGTACCTACATTCACCTGCATAATGACATCAACCTACCCCATACCCCTTGATAACTGTCAGCCCATTCAGTGCTCATAGCAACCCATGGAAGTCGGTGTTGGCATTCCCAGTTTTCAGAGAGGAAAGTGAACCTTAGGCAGGTTAAGCTGTTTCTGCTCCCAGACAGCCCAGCTAGAGAGTAGCAGGATTCACGAGGTCCACCGCGGCGTTACCGTCCTGCAGTGTTAAGAACTCTGCTGTCTCAGGCCTGGAGAGATGGCTCAGTACATAAGAGCAGAGGACCTGAGTTGAATGCCCAGCACCATAGGGTGGTTCATTCTAGGCCCTCTTCTGACCTCTGCGTGTAGTAGGCACACGCATGGTGTTCACACACACACACACACACACACACACACACACACACACACACACACGCAGGCAAAACACTCGCACACATAGAATGTTAAAGTCTAAAACAAAACAACAACAACTGGTTTCTTGGGGTGTTCCATTCCTGAGGTCACTCTGCAACCTCTGTCCAGGTACTGTCTCAGGCCTGCCCATGGACATCCCAGCTCACCTGGGCAATTCCCTTATTAGGTGACAGACAATGACAGGCTGACCACGAGTGTAGTGTATCCCCACAGCCCCCTCTCTCGTTCTCACTTCTCCTCGTCAGCCAGAGACAACAGAAAAACCCAGCTCTGACAAGAGTGAACTTTGCTCTCTCTCTCTCTCTCTCTCTCTCTCTCTCTCTCTCTCTCTCTCTCTCTCTCAGCAGCACCTCCTACTACCATGGAATGGGGGCCGGGTGCATGCATGCTTTTTCCTTGAGAGGCAGAAGATGGGTGGGAGGGGAAGAACTAGGAATAAGAGTACCCAAGAGCAGCGGAGTCGGTCTTCCCACCAGCCTTGCTGTGTTCTCTCTCTGTGCTCGCACAGCCTTTCTCACAGGCCTGCTGTCAAATCACAAAGCAGGGGCCGGAGGACAGCAACCGGAGCTGCCTGTGGGTCTTACTGGCACGCTGATTCTCGCCACAGATAAGTGGGAAATGGGAAAGTAGATCAGTGTCAGATAAACCTGATGTGATTATAGGATTAGGCCCTTTGCTTGTTAATGCCGCTCAGCAAATGTGAGAGAAGGCCCTGGCGTTCCCAACAGCCTTGTGGAGATGTGCTTTCTAAAGCTATACTATTGTCCTAGGAATCTACCTAGCACACCCTCCCCCCCCTTTCTCTCTCTCTCTCTCTTATGTAAAACATATTTTATTGTTGTTTGAAAGGATTCAGGGTTTGTTTTTAAATCAGTCTGCACTCTTTCCTCAGTCCACCATCTCTCTCACATATCAACTGGCTTCAGCCAGCAATACGATATCAAATTCATTCAATCCAAAAGAAAGAAGAGTTTCATTTTTTAGGAGGAAAAAGTCCAATTCTGAGAACAATTAACATTAGCTTTATTTAAAACAAAATGGGGGTGGTTGTGTGTCACTCTACCTACCCCTCTCCTCACACAGAACCGGGAATATAATTCTGTCTCTGGCAGTCACTGATTCTCTTAGACGCCCGCAGGGACATACCCTCACAGGAGCACACATGTATTCTTTTGAGGAAGCCTGTGAGGAACTTCGTTCCTTTAAGGGGCACTGGATGAATTCTCATAGGACCCTCCAAGCCAATGCTAACTGTCTCTGGTTGGCAAATGTTTACAAGGTCTGAGGTGAGCACTAGGTAAGGATCCTGCCTGAGACAGCTGTTGTCCTCAGCTGGCCCTGACTCTAGACTCATCAGTGGACCTCCGCAGACACACATGGGACCCCCAACAGCACCTACCCATTCCCTAGGAGGGTACAGCTGTAGGAACTGCTATCCTAGGCAGAGACAGTTGTGGGTGAGCAGGCAGAAGGGCCAATCCCTACCAGCTACCAGGCACCATTAAAGTAAGACCCGCCCATTTTTGTCTCCTCTCTGGGATCGTTCTTTGAAAGCATTTGGGTAATTAGAGCCTCCTCTGCTGCCTTTGGCTGTTAGTTTTAGTGGATTAATTATCTGCCATGTCAAGAGATTTCCCCTGATCCCTTTGAGAGTCTCTTTCCCTGCTGTGGCTGTTACGAGTTCTGTGTCCTGTGAAAGCGATCGGTTCCCAGCCTCCCTTCTCCTCTAGCTTATGTTTACTTTCTCGAGAGAAGCTTCTGTGCTAAGTGTAGCAAACCTCCAGAAAGATACTTCCCAGGGAGAAAGGGTAGAGGTGGGGCTGGGCCGAGGAACTCTGCGACTCAAAAGAACCCTGCTGTGTAAACAAAGACAAGACTTTGGGCCTTTGATCTTTCTTTACCTTAGCTCGCTGGGGGCTCATTTACATATTACAGCCCACCTTCACGCACTTTGTTACATGTAGTTCTTCATGCACCTTCATGCATTGTGTGTCTCATTAGCATCTCCAGTCTCCATCCACAGGTGTGTGTGTTTTTGGAATATAAGGATTCAGCCATGTTTGGTACTGGACTTAGCTGGGCCTGCAGAGGTGCTCCTCTTGGTTGGCCTCAGTGGGTGGGAAGGAACAGTCTCCAGCCTTCCAGCTTTCTATGTGAATATTCTAAAGCTTTCTGTGAGGCCTTGTCAACCTCTCCCCTGACTCTCCTCGGTGAGTCATGTAGAATGTATAGTGAATGGCTGAGCAAAACAGGCATGAGCCCAGCTGTGGTCGGATCTTTCAGAGAAAGACGCATAAAATGCTCGTCATAAAAGATTAACAGGGGCTAATGTCTTAGTCAGGGTCTCTATTCCTGTACAAACATCATGTCCAAGAAGCAAGTTGGGGAGGAAAGGGTTTATTCAGCTTACACTTCCACATTGCTGTTCATCACCAAAGGAAGTCAGGACTGGAACTCAGGCAGGTCAGGAAGCAGGAGCTGATGCAGAGGCCATGGAGGGATGCTACTCACTGGCTTGCTCCCCTGGCTTGCTCAGCCTGCTTTCTTAATAGAACCCAAGACCAGCCTAGGGATGGCTCCACCCACAAGGAGCCCTCACTGCTTGATCACTAGTTGAGAAAATGCCTTACAGCTGGGTCTCATGGAAGCATTTCCTCAACGAAGGCCCCTTTCTCTGTGTTAACTCCAGCTTATGTCAAGTTGACACACAAAACCAGCCAGTACAGCTAGGTTGACTTGGAAGGCCAAGAATGCACCCGTGCCAGCGTGATTTGATCAGAGGCCTAGAGAGGGAGTTATCCAGGCAAAGTGTTGTATAGTAAGTTCCCTAGGTAGATGGATGGAAAGATGTAAAGACACCAGCATTGAAGAAAGCCCAGGCTGGGCCAGCAGAGCTCAGAACAGCCAGAGTATGTCAAGCACTAAAATAAATAAACAAATAAACAAACAAACAAATAAATAAATAACCAACCAACCCTGAGCAGCTGTGTCAGAACCCAGGCCAAGAGAGTGGAGTTGTGTGAGAATCGTGTGCTTGTGAGAAAACTCCAGGAAAGCAAGTCTTGTGGCCTCAGGTTCTTCAAATCACGTGTGGGAGTGTGTCTTTGCACTTCTCCCAGGTGTAGCAGGCAGGAGTGAGCTTACTTTCGCTGTTGTCATTCATGTGCCTCTATGGAGACATGTTTTTGCCATGTGTGGTCTGTCCTTGTGATTGAACACCTTAGTCACGTGACTCTCAACCCTCGGAGTATAAATTGTCTGACGCTCTGAATAAAGTTGGCTTTTGCGTGAGACTTTAGTCCACTTCATTTTAAGGCTCCGCTCCCCCAGTTCACTCCCAACCAGATCAGTAAGTGGAACTGAAGTTTCCCAGCAGAGGCAGTAGTGAGATGGCCCGGGACAGGTGGACGGGTTAAGACGATGCTGCAGACTGAGCAGGGCCCAGTGTGTAAGCTAAGACATTTGTTTCCCATTCTTGGACAGTGTGAATGGGGCCTCTTCCAAGCAGTGGTTTGGAGACCACAGTTCTCTCCTCCGTGTATCTTTGCCAGTTCGACAAGCTGCCAAGGCTGAGTGTTGGTCTATATGGAGGATACAGGAGCATATTCTGACCTACAGGGTGCTCCCGTTCTATACTCCCCAACGTGCAGAGACCAGAAGTGCCATTGATGTAATCCATTGGAGGAGATGGAGCAGGTGCCACAGGCCTGATGGGCCATGTAAAGTTCTGGCTCACTCATAGCACACCAGGTGAGGCTGCGTGTGTGGTAAACGTATTATTGGTGAACCCACCTGATAATATGGCCCCCATCACAAGGTTCCCACACACTCTGCTTCAGACCTCTTACTTAGTTCCTGTACAGGCTCTGTTGGCCGTCTACTCTGCCTTCCTGTTAGGACAGAAAAAGCCTTCTGACCACCAGAATAGAATCACTGGCCTGAGTGGAAACACAGAGTTCCAGTCTGGCTGATAGAGAGAGGTTTGAATGAGGACACCCGTATAGTCTTGTGTATCAGCATGCTTAGTCCCCAGAGGGTGACTGTTTGAAAGGACTAGGAGGTGTTTTGTGGCCTTGCTGGAGGAGGTGGACTCTGGGGTTTCAGAGGCCCACACCAGGTCCAGTGTCACTCCCTCTCCCTGCTGTCTACAGATCAGGATAAAAAGCTCTTAGCTCTGTTCCAGCACAGTGCCTGGCTGCGGGCCGCCATGCTCCCTGCCATGATGGTCATAGACTCACCCTCTGAAACAGTAAGCAGGCTCCCAATTAAATGCTTTCTTTCCTAAGAGTCGCCTTGGCCATGGTGTCCCTCCACAGCAATAGAACAGTGACTAAGACAGCTGGGCTCCATCATTGGGCTGAAGACCCCCTCCTGGGAAGGTGGACTTAGCATAAGCAATGCCAGAAGACATTGAGTAGCTCCTTCTTCTAAGACCTCTCTTCCAGCTCTGTGTCTGATCTCCATGCCAGGTCCAGTGGCCTTTCCCCTTCTCCCTCCATCTGCCCCCTCCAAGCAGCTGTGAGGCTCAGGGTTTGCCTGTCCCCAGGGTCTTTCTTTTACACTCTAATACAGCTGCCCTTGTGTTTTCATTTGAGTCCATTCTTCAATTCTTTTATTAGAGAGACTGAGGACCCCACAGTGTGGCCTGGGTCACCCTGTGTCACTCCCACCCTCAGGCCTAGACTACCTCAGCACTTATCTCAGGGCTCTGAGCTGATATAGAATGGCCATTCACACAGATGTGATGTAAACCATTCCTTCTGGAGCACTAGTCCTGGCTGCCATCTGTGGCCACATTGTCACAGCATCAAGCCGTCTTTGCAGCTTAGTCCATGAACAGGGGACACAGAGAGAGTCTCTGAACATGCCTGTCATCCCTGCTCAAAAAGGGAAAAAGTCACTGGCTTCCAATCTCTCTCTCTCTCTCTCTAGTGGGGAGAATCAACATTGACCCAACCCATCTGTTTTCTGTTTCTTTTTCTTTTCATTCTTTTCTTTTCTTTCTTTCCTTTCTTTCCTTCCTTCCTTTCTTTCCTTCTTTTGAGGCAGGGTTTCTCTGAGCTCTGGCTGTCCGTCCTGGCACTCCCTCAGAGATCCGAGTGCTGGGATCCGTCAGGCATCACCGTGCCTAGCAACGGTCCTTTCCAGGCTCCTCCTGTTCTGTCCCGCTCCAGCCAGCCAAGTGCCCAACCTCCCTCCCACCCAGATGGCTTCCTGCCACACGACCACCTCTTCCCAACCACTGTTCAAATCCCCTGCCCTTCAGTGGGAGCCCTCATCCAAGTCTCGCCTTCTCCGGTAGAAATAAGCTTGCTGTCCTGGGGGTTCAGGAGGACTCACTACGCAAAGATTTAGATAATGCAGACATTATAAATCACGCCAATATGATAAATCCCTTTTTACAGTTAATAAATATCCGCCCCCACATTACCAGTCCTTTGACATCTATCTTTCCAATTCACTGTAGGCTTCTTGAATAAATAAGGTCTCCCTGTTATACCTAGCACAACCTCAGATCAAAAAGAAGAAAGGGGGGTAGAAGGAGACAGAGAATTATTATTAATGGTTTTCTGTCATTCCTGCCGTTGAACAAGAGAGATGCTAAAAACAATTTTTCATTTGCTATTTTAACATGCAATCCCTTAATTAATTTAATTGACATAATTAACCATATTTATGGGGTGGGCTATTATAATTTGATACATTATATAATATATCACGGTCAAATAGAACAGTCTTGGGCAGTTTGGGGAGGGTTGCCTTTTCAACCCCACAGGGAGGCTGTCGGGAGGAAAGCAGAGATCTGTGCACAGCTTCCTGCCTGTCTGTGGGCTTTTGCCAATTCAGGAAGTGAGTCTGAGGGTTTCATGGAGTGTTCAGTGATAAATATTCTGACCTTCATATTCACGATCCTTTTCTCTGGCAAGGAAGAAGTTGCAAGATCTCAGCACGTCCCAGAGAATCTACATCTTGGATTTTCTGTTATCAAAATCTATTTTGCTTTGTTTGGGGTGTTGTTGTTTTGAAATAAGGTCCTTTGGGGGGTTATAGGCATGAGCCATAGCTTAAACTTTTGTTGTTTTTGTTTGTTTGTTTGTTTATCTGTTTCTTGAGACAGTCTTACTACGCAGCTCTGGCTGTCACTCTGTAGACCAGGTAGGCCTTGAACTCACAGAGAACCTCACTTGCCTCTGCCTCCTGAGTACTGGGATTAAATATATGCATCACCATGCTGGGGTTAAGAGTTTTTAATTGACATAATTGACCATATCTTTGGGGTGGGCTATTATAATTTGATACATGTATATAATATATCATGGTCAAAACAGGACAGTTAGAATTTCTCTCTCTCTCTCTCTCTCTCTTTTTTTTTCCTTTTCTGGAGCTGAGAAATAAACTCAGAGCCTTGCGCTTGCCCTAGCGCTCTACCACTGAGCTAAATCCCCAACCCCGACCATTAGCATTTCTGTACCTTGAACATTATCATTTGTCCGTATTGGGAACCCTTAGACCTCTCTCTGGTCATTAGAATTGAAGAGTGGATTGCTAGAGACCATAGTTGATCTCTGCGGCATCTCCCTGTATCTGATTGTATTTTGGGAACCAATAGCCACCAGCCTATGGCTGTCATGTGACACACTACACCAGAGCCAAGAGAGGACATCAGACCAACAGCCCATATTTCAGAGTCATCAGATTGGTGGGTTTTGCTCCTCATAGACTCCACACCATCCTCTGGTGAAAAAGGGTCCCCAATACGGTGTGGCCCTCCACGCTGTTTGCAAACCTGCCTGACTCTGTCAGAGGGAAAGCTCAGCTCTACTCAGTTTGTCTCCCTCTCTCAATGGGTTTTCCAAATGCAGTTCGGAAGTAGGCATTCTGAATGCAGGTGGTTCCCACTGGGACAAGGGGAAGGTGATAGGGGTGGCAAGACTCTCCTACCCGCTTTGATAATGTGATTATTCAAGAGAGGGAAGGAAGATCTCTCTCTCTCTCTCTCTCTCTCTCTCTCTCTCTCTCTCTCTCTCTCACACACACACACACACACACACACACACACACACACACACTACAGAATGACTCAGCCAGCACAGTCTCAGAGTCTGCCCTTTGGTGAGTCCTGTCATAAGTACGTGTGTAATGTAGTTTAGGTAAGTCAGAATTGGTTGCGTAAGAAAGAAGCCAGTGCAAGTTCGGGCTACCAGGAAGAACCAAGTCTTTGGAAACCTTAGGAGAACTGTCTGTGGGAATTTGTGGTCAAAGGTGACAATTCGAAGGGGACCTACACTTCAGGGACCTTCCAGGCAGCTGTCCCCTGAGACTGAGCTTTCCAACGCGGACATGAAGACTTGGCGGCGAGCCTTTAATATGTCCTTCTTTTGACTCAGCTGCAGAGCAGTGTAGTGGTCTTTGCCTACTCTCCCAAGCGTGCTTTCAGATGTCCTTGGAGAAAGATCCTCTTCTGGACCTTGGTCCATATGAGAGAGCCTGAGAGCTTCTCCGGATATGAAACTTCCTTCATGTCTACTGGGCTACTGCCGAGAGCCAGGAAGGGCAAGAACGAGCCGCCTTGCTATTGGTACTCAGACCTTTGGCAAGCAGAACCTCATGGGCCTCCCGGCAGTGATTATAGGGTTTGGGTAACACCGGGGTTTGGGCAGTGGACAGCAATAGTGTGGGGGGCTGTTCTTGGAAAAATGCCACCCTGCTTCAGTTTTCTGCACCGTAACTGTCACTGCTACAGCTGGAGTGTGGGTTCCTGGGATCGCGATGGATATGCCGGACCCCAGCAGCACAGAGAGGCCAGACCCGCCTGACAGCCATCACGGCTAAACCACAAGCAAAGCCCCCTTTCCAAATTAACTATTAAATTAGTATCATTTCATCCTTGTCCAAAAATGTGCTCAGAGCCCAGACACGTCTTTCCTGCTTGCTGGGATATAAATTGTGCCACGCAAGAAAAATCTCAGTTCTCAGAGCGGCCTTTGGGTCCTCTCTACGGATCTGTGGCTAGGATTTCACCAAATGCCGTGGCGGGGGTCAGGAAGCATTTTCTTCTTTCATCCTAAGCCAGAAAACAGACGGCCCAGCCTATGCCGCACTCGTCTTAATCCTAGGCTGAGTGTGAGTATTTTTGGTTGGTCTCCCCTTTTTTATACACACAGTGTCTATTTATAGCCATTTGTTGTTAGACTCCACCAATTACTTGAAAACCGTGTATTTAGAGAGAGACAGACTGAGATGGCGAGCTGGATGAGTAGCCAGCACCCTGCATCGGATTGGCTCATGTGCGGCAGGATCAGAGTGGAGCTGTGGTTGGCACACAGATGCTGGGCCAGGACAGACCATATGCTAGCACTTTAACTAGACGACGACAAGACAAAATGCACGCCTGCCTTATCTAAGCTCACTGGCCCCCGAGTTCATGTCTCTAAAGTCGTTCTGTGCAAGAAGCCCAGTACCGACTGGGACCATGGCAGCTAACCTTCCTTGTCTTGTTCGGCCATCAGAGAAGCTTCCTCCTGCAGCAGATGGGAACAAACACAGAGCCCACAGCCGGGCACTGCACAGAGAGGGAGAGGCCTGGGAACACTAGCCCTAAATGGGATGTCCCCATCAAATCCCCTCAGGGCTCAGGGAACTCGGAAGAGGTGGCAGAAAGAATGGAAGAGCCATTACACTAAGAGAATAAGGCCCTCTAAAGCAGCAGGATCCATGCATGGAGAAATTTAGAGACTGAAGCAGTGGCCTGCAGGGGTCTGAACCAGGAGAAGTGGGCACACCCCACCCCTAACCCAGAAGCAATCTCCTGTTGATGACCACTTGCAAATGAACATCTAGTTTCTCCGGGGGAGTCTCACTGCACAAACAAACAACTCTTAAGGTAGACTGAGTCCCCAGCAGGAGATGCGGACAGAAGTGAGCTCGAGGGCAGCTTTGGAGGCCCCTTGTCTCGGAATGTCATGCCCGGCTTCCCTTTTTCTTTATGTTTTAGTTAGTGTGTGTGTGTGTGTGTGTGTGTGTGTGTGTGTGTGTGTGTGTGTGTGTGTGTGTGTGTGTGTGTCTTTTTACTTCTCATTTTTCCCTCTGCACATATATTATGACTTCTGATGTGGTGTTTATGGGATTCCCAATTATGGGAATAACTAGGCCTCTGCATCTATAGCTGTTTCTTGTGCCTTTCTAGGATTATTTTTCTGTTTGTTTGTTTTGTCCTATTCCGATGCATTGGTTTTTGTTTTATCTTATTGTATCTTACTCTATTTTACTTATTTTTATTTAATATTAATGTATTCCATAATATTTTATTATTATTTTTTATTGCTTGTTTTCTAAAGAGAGACAAAAAGGGGGGTGGCTTCAGATGGGAGGGAAAGGGAGGGGACCCTGGGAGGAGTAGAGGGGGCAAACTGGAGAAGTAGAGGGGGAAACTAGAGGAGTAAAGGGGAGAACTGGAGGAGTAGAGAGGAAACTGGAGATGTAGAGGGGGAAAACTGGAGGTGTAGAGGGAGAGACTTGAGGAGTAGAGTGGGGAACTGGAGGTATAGAGGGGGGAACTGGAGGTGTAGAGAGGGGAGAACTGGAGGAGTAGAGAGGGGAAACTGGAGGAGTAAAAGGAGAACTGGAGGAGTAGAGGGGAAACTGGAGATGTAGAGGGGAACTGGAGGAGTGGGGGGGAACTGGAGGTGTGAGGGGGGAACTGGAGGAGTAGAAGGGGAACTGGAGGAGTAGAGGGGGAAACTGGGAAGAGTAGGGGGGAAACTGGAAGAGTAGAGAGAAGAAACCATAAAGGGGATATATTATGTGGGAAAAATCTAATTTTAAATCGTAGAAAGAAAACATAAATAGAAGCCCAATGTAATCCCTGTTTTCATCCTGTCCTGCCAGCCAAATTCGAGGCCCTTTCCTGCCCCTCCTCCTCCTCCT
Organism: Rattus rattus; assembly: GCF_011064425.1. Classification (NCBI taxonomy): domain Eukaryota; kingdom Metazoa; phylum Chordata; class Mammalia; order Rodentia; family Muridae; genus Rattus; species Rattus rattus. The sequence goes on along the minus strand of NC_046156.1, from coordinate 202,420,133 downwards.
CCTCCTCCTCCTCCCCCAGATCCTCCTCCTCTCCTCCCTCCCCAGACCACTCCCCCATGCCTCAGTCCCCCAGACCCCCCAGATCCTCTCTGTGACCACTCTCAGTGACCACCTGCTCCCTGTGCCTCCCCCAGTCCCCCAGATCCTCCTCAGATCCTCTCTGACCCCAGATCTCCCATACCTCCCAGTCCCCCAGATCCTCTCTGTGACCACTCTCCTGTGCCTCAGTCCCCAGACCTCTCTGACCACTCTCCAGCCTGCAGTCCCCCAGATCCCCTGTGACCCTCCCAGCCCCCAGTCCCCCCAGATCCTCCCCTCAGTCCCCCAGATCCTCTGTGACCGGGGCTCCTGTGCCTCAGTCCCCTCAGATCCTCCCTCTGTGACCACCTCCTGTGCCTCAGTCCCCCAGACCCCCAGACCTCTCCTGTGACCACCTCCTGGCCCCCACCTCAGTCCCCAGATCCTCTGTGACCCTCCCCCAGACCTCAGTCCCCCAGATCCTCTCTGACCACTCTCCCATACCCAGTCCCCCAGATCCTCTCTGTGACCACCTCCCACCTCAGTCCCCAGTCCCCCAGACCACTCCCCAGCCTCCCCTGTAGATCCCCAGACCCCAGATCCCCCCAGTCCCCCAGATCCTCTCCACTCTCCTGTGCCCTCAGTCCCCAGACCCCCTCCCCAGTACCTCCCTGTGCCTCAGTCCCCCCAGACCCTCTCTGACCACCACTCTCCCAGTCCCCCAGATCCTCCTGTCCCCTCAGATCCCCAGATCCTCCTGACCACTCCCTGTGCCTCAGTCCCCCAGATCCTCTCTGTGACCACTCTCCCACCTCCCAGTGCCTCAGTCCCCCAGATCCTCTTTCCTGTGCCTCAGTCCCCCAGATCCTCTGTGACCTCAGTCCCCCAGACCCCCTGACTGCCTCAGTCCCCCAGGACCCCCAGACCACCCCCAGTGCCCCAGATCCCCTGACCACCTCCCAGCCTCCCCCAGTCCCCCAGATCTGCATCCTCAGTCCCCCAGATCCCTCCAGCACCCCCCTTTGATCCCCCAGACCTTTCTCTGCCCAGCCTGCATAGACCACCTGCCCAGTCCCCCAGATTCTTCCACTTTAGTTCAGTCCCCAGATCCTCTGGACCACCCTGCAGAAGTTGGGCCTAAGGCACCTGGATGAGGAATCTGAACACCAGAGAGGGGGCCTGCCCCTCAGATCCCCAGAAACTTCCTGATGCACTGTCTAGTGCAAAGGATTTCTCTGACTTTTACTTCCCTTGGGCCACAAGGCTAACAAAAGGCCTGTGGCATCATGCGGCACAAAATAAAGGTTAGGGAGCCGGATGAACCGTAGAGAGCAGGAGGGGCTCAAGAGGTTGAACCTTAGTTCATAGCCAAGGCCAAAATTAAGAGATAAATGGTAAATTCCTTTTCTGAAAATGCAGGGCTGGATGGAAGGGGCGGTGAGTGAGTGAAACAAGAAGGCCGGATGCTGGCCATGCGGTACCTGGGTCAGTCCCGGGGTTAGAGCCATGAAGGATTCCACAGAGAGAGGAATGTGAGTAGGTGGTGAGATCATGAAGTCCTGGTGATATGTTGAGTTCCAATCTGGAGGATAAAAACAGTGAAAAGATGAGCAGAGAAAGCTGTAAAAGAGAAAGAGGAATCCGGGGTATCTTAGTTAGGGTTTCCATTGCTGGGAAGAGACACCAGCACCAAGACAACACTTAATTGGGGCTGGCTTACAGGTTCAGAAGTAAAGTCCATTATCATCAAGGCAGGAACACGGCAGCGTCCAGGCAGGCACGGTGCAGGAGGAGCTGAGAGTTCTACATCTTTATCTCAAGGCTGCTGGGCGAAGACTGGCTCCCATGCGCTTAGGAGGAGGGTCTTAAAGCCCACACCCACAGTGCTACACCTCCTCCAACAAGGCCACGCCTTCCAATAGAGCCACTCCCTGGGCCAAGCGTATTCAAACCACCACATGAGGGGATGGTTAAATGGATGAAGCCCTTACACAGAGTGAGGGCCAGAGTCCCCATCCTCAGCATCTAGTTAGAGCTGTTTGGGCATCCCCACTGCCTAAATACCAGCACTCGGGACACAGGCTCCGAGGACAATGTGTCTGGTTGCTGCTAGCTGAGCAGAATGGTACACTCCAGGTTCAGAGAAGTTTGCTTACTATCTCAGTAAGTAAATAAGAGAGCACTGGAGAGAACACCGGAAGGAGACACTTGATATCAATTTCAGGCTTCTGTATGTACATGTGTGCGCTATGCAGGTACATGCATGTGCACACACGTGTACACATACACAGGCACACACGCACATGCAGAAAAAGGACAAAGTACAGGAAGCTGCAAAAGAATGTCGGCATGAGTTCCGGTTGATGGGGTCTTCTTTTCTGGGACATGCTCTGACAGCCCTGCCTTTGTATGCATCTTCCTTACTTAGAGATGGAAAAGGGGACTCTAAAGGGACAAGACCTTTGCAAAAAGAGAGCTGGTCTTTCTGCTAGGATCCCAGCCCACCTCTCCCCCATCCCCAGGGCCTTGCTATGTAAGCCCGGGTTAGGCTTGAACTCTCAATCCTCTCCCTCGGCATCCAGCGTGCTGGGATTATAGGCATGTGCCACCGTGCTTCATCTCCAGGCTTGCATAACCTGACACACCCATCTTGTTCAGCGCCCAGCCCGCCCCATGAACCCTCCCAGGGAAGACATATTCTCCTTCGGACACTCCCCAACAACATGTGTTTATTGCATATTTAGCAATGTGGGGCGTTTGAACCAAATCATCCTTTCCTAACTGGTCACACCCTGGCTTCTTTTATTCTGTGGATTTGGTAGGTAGCAGCTACAGTGATCGAGATAGGTATCTGCTTTATAGAAAAATGAACGCATCCGATTAATCATTCAGGACTTAGGACAAACTAAACATGCCAGTCTCCTTCAGATACCAATGGTGCCGGCTTCCTTGTTCAGTGTTGTCCCCAACTGACAGTTCAGGGAGTACTTGCTTTCTGTTCCTTGCCTGACACTGTTCGATTGACACTCCTGGCTAGTGTCAGACACGACCCAACTGCTGAGATTCCCCATAAGCAGGCTCCTTCCTGAGTAGTCGCCATGCACAGCCCAGCAGTGATTAACACTGAGCTCGGTCTAGGTTGAGCAAGCCACATCAGAGTTGTCTTTTCACAGGGACTTTTAAAATATCAACTTTGGACCGACGAAGAGGGAGTCAGAGAAACTGACTTTGTAAACTGAAAATTATGGACTTAGATTCATTTGAAACACATCATGCGGACTGCATATATAAAAATAATGGCCATTTTGATTTTTCCCCCGTAGGTAATAAATAACATCTGTAATATCCTTCCCCACCTTTTTCTGATTAGCTTCGTGTCTGGCATACTTTTCCCGACACTCCTGTTTCAAGTTGTAAGGATTTCGCCAAGGACAGACAGGAGTCTCAATAAGTGGTGTGGGTGTAACAGAAAACTTGCACTAATCTGGTGAAAGTCCAGAAAGGAACAGGATGCCTAATGGCTGGCAGGCGGCGACTGCTAAGTGTTTTTACAGTCAGAGCTTGATCTCCGGACCCTTAGCTTCACTCTCCCCTTGTGTCCTCACCTGGATGGGGGTCGAGGAAGGAAAGGCATAACTGTTGCTAAGCCCTCTGTGTCTCCCCCACTGCTTCCTCCTTTGGGGGCACCCTCCTCTTGTCCCCCCAGCACCAACATTTCTTTCCTGTCCCCTCTCCTCTCTTCCTTCTAGTCCAGTCTTCGACCTTCCAGCATAACACTGGACAGGCCACATGTCACATATGCACCCATAGCCTGTGCACGCCAAGTTCTTAGCCCTTGGCATTGACTATGTCGTAACTGGTGTGGCAGAGAACATTCTAAAAGGACAGATATCGAAACAATAGATCCCCAAGAAATGGGAATTTCACTAGGAATCTCATGCTGGGAGGAAGAAAGGAGACCGGACAGAAGGGAACTGGGGACTTGTCTCCCTGAAAGGGATTTCATGGTTTTATCAACTTGTCAGACCACCTTACAGGATGAGATTAATCCCAGATCCTGATGGGTCAGCAGTGGGTGGGACCACACCTTGCCTGGGCTGCTTAGATGTGGGTGTTCTTGGCTCTCAGTCTGAACTCGATCTCTCTTCAGAACCATGAAGAGTTGCTGTCCCCCCACCTTGTCCTTCTTCATAATCCAGCCACGCCAGATGGATCTTTTTCTGGTTCCTGATTTTGACTTAGTTCCTTTAATTGGCTTATTGAAGACAAGTGTCTAGCCCTGAATTTCGTTCACAGACTAGGACTCCCAAGTTCGAAAACAGCGTGGCCCGGCTAAGCACCTGACCCTCTCGCTTGACTTCAAGCAAAAACAAAGACGATTCTTGAGCCTGTTCAACTCTGAATTTATACAGGAATGAGAGTCATCTCTCTGAGGCGCTCCCTGGGGTCATTGTGACAGTCTGTGAGGCTGAGTTTGAAAAAAACAGTTCTCAGGAAAACAGCGTGCCCTTGTGTAGTGAGCCAGAGCGGCCAGCGCCCAGAGTGAGACACAGTCCGGTCGGTCACAGGTCTAGGTGTTTCAAGGAAGTCTTGCTGAAGCCATTCAAGTTTCAGTGGGAACTGTAAAGTGACAGTTTCCGATGTCTGAGTGTACAGATATGACGGGGTCTGCCACAGTTCAGCATACATACCGAATTCCTATCCCACACCTCAACCCACACAAGATAATAAAATAAAAACCTTAGCAGTGCCTGCCTGGTCCCCAGCTCCAGCCACTGTTTCAGGGGGACCTTCTCTTCCCACCTGCACTAGTCAAGACTAGTGCCACTTTGGCGTCCCTGGAGTCGCTGCTGCCCACACTCCTGGCAACACTCACCACTGTTGCTTACATACAATTGCCTTTCTCTACCTGGCTGTGCCCAGCGGCATCACTAGTCAGTCAGTCAGTCTGTCTGTCTCTCTCTCTGTTTCTCTCCCCTCCTCCTTCTCTCCTCTCTCTCTCTCAATCTCTCGCCCTCCCTCCTCTCTCTCTCAATCTCTCTCTTCCTCCCCTCCCTCTCTCTCTCTCTGTTTCTCTCTCCTTCCTCCTTCTCTCCCCTCCTCTCTCTCAATCTCTCTCCTCCCTCCTTCTCTCTCTCTCTGCTCTCTCCCCCTCCTCCCTCCCTCTCTCTGTGTCTCTCTTTCTCTCTCTCAATCTCTCTCTCTCTTCCTCCCTACCTCCCTCCCTCCCTCTCCTTCTCTCCCTCTCCCTTTCCATGTCTCCCCTGTCCCCTCTCCTTGTCCCTGTCTCCCTGTCCCTATCTCCCCCCTGTCCCCCTGTCCCTGTCCCTCTCCCCTCCTTCCCCCACTCCCTCCCTCCTCCCTCTCCTCTCCCCATCCTCTCTCTCTCTCTCTCTCACACACACACACACACACACACACACACACACACACACACCAGTCGACTGTGAAAATGAGTCTGTGTTTATGGAGCCATGGCTGAATGTAGTTCTCTGCTCTCTTCACTCTGTTCTCTCCTTTCCTGGGTGGTTCCTAAGCAGTCAGGAAGACGTCCTCTCCCTGGGGATGCGCAATAGTTAACGAGCCCACTTGGGATAATGTTCTGCAAGAGGGTAAAGAAGAACTCCCCAAGATGGTGACTGCTTGGTTCTGAGGACAGTCACTCATAACAAGGATAAGGGTAGATATAGTAAAAACAGATTTGTATTTGCGGAACGGAAAAGAAGTGTCCCCAAGGTGCCCACAGAAGGCAGGAAGGAAACAACGGACTGGGTAATTGAAGGAAGCACGTGTAGGAATATTAACAGCTACTGCAGCCAGACCTCCAAGGAACTGCCAGGTTGAACACCAAGTCCTCTGCGGGACTGCCCTACATCAGTACAACAGATGCTGATGACGATGGTACCATCAGATCTCTGGGGCAGGAAGAGGGCCAGGAGCCTAGGCTGGCCCAGAGTGGGCCAGATGATAGCTATGACTGAGCTAGCTGGGCTCAGAGAGCCAGAGGTGGGCGTCGGGGTGACTGCAGGCCCCAGCCGGTCCCAGTCTACACGAAGAATGAAAGACCTCCATTCTGCTTCACTCTGCTTTCATTCAGGGCCTGACCTGTGATGTCGAATATAAAATGTGAGTCATGTGCTCCTTGTATAACTTTCTAGCCCTGTTCCCATGGCAACTGGTTCAGACCACACCGTTCCCACCCCAGGGCCGGACAGTTGGAAGCACCTTGACTTTAATGGTTGCCAACCACAGGTCACAGGCTCCACAGGGATGCCGATGACTTCTTTCAGTGTACTGGTTCTGTCCATGGTCCTTTCCTAATGGCAACTGCATGGTGACTCCAAAGCCATGCAAGCTGGGTCTTCACACTCCTGGGGCTGGAGGCCGACCACCCGCAGACTCCGGCTCTGCCTCACATTCATCCTCTTAGCTGGGCGGTCATTTTATGCTTGTTCTACCTAGAGAGAAGCAGAGACAGAACAGTGCGATGACTTACTATGTCAACGAAAGCAGTTGCTGGAAAAGTGCACCTCGGTGTCTGGGTTCTCTCTTAGAACTACAGGGTGGTGGCGTGGGGCCTGCTTCCCCTAAAGTCTTCACAGCTCTCCTCATCCTTGAAGCTAGTGAAGAGGCCACTGTGGCTTTTTCCATGGTTATAAGCTAACCAGAGCACCCCAGCAAAGCATCAGAGTGGGCCAGCAAAGCATCAGCTCAGGGCAGGGTGGAGGGGGGCTTGTTCTAGCCAGCTTAATATTTAAGAAACTATTCTTGTGGGGAAATGTCTACGTTTAGACTTGTGGTGATTTTTTTTAAAGATTTATTTATTTATTTATTTATTTATTTATTTATTTTTATTTATTATAAGTACTCTATAGATCTATCCATATACAGACACAACAGAAGAGTGAATCAGATTTTAATACAGATGGCTGTGAGCCACCATGTGGGTTGCTGGGATTTGAACTCAGGACCTCTGGGAGGAGCAGTCAGGTGCTCTAACCACTGAGCCATCTCTCCAGCCCATGGTGATTTTTTTAAAACAAACAAGGCAACACACTCATATCTGAACATCAAGGTTCACACTCACATCTGGACATGTAAGGCCAACCCCACCGTGATTGGGACACAACCATGAGCGCCCTGAAGACTTGATCCACATATGCAGGGAGTCTCTGTCCAGCTGCAGCCGATGTGGGGTCAGGGCTGTGAGAGATGCCATCTCCTAGAAGGAGACCTCGCACTAGCCAGCACAAGAAGGTGCTAGAACTTCACCTAGAGTTTAAACTTTGACTCGGAGGAAACGATTAACCTCTCCAATGGGTAACATAAGTTAAACTTCAGTATAAATTGTAAGCCATATTTAAAGGGCTGGAGAGATACTACTCTAAGCCTAGGGGATCTGATGCCCACATGTACAGATATACACATGGACAAAACACTCACATACATAAAATAAAAATAACTTTTAAAAGGAGATGTTTGACCACGTAACTAGTAACTGGCCTCCTCCCAGCAAGCAAACAGACCTGATGGAATTTCAAATCGGAAAACACTTGGACAGCCAGATTTCTGAAAGAACTAATGTTGCTGAACATCATCAGGGAGAACATTGCACTGCTAGCAAATGCACACACATCCTTTGGATTGAAGATGGCTCCAGCATTTGGGGGGCAGAGGCATCCTGTGAGTTTGTGGCTTGGTCTACACAGTGAGTTCCAGGATACTACTAAGACTCTGTCTCTAAAACAGAAAAGGGAGGGGGGAGCAAAGATGGGAAACAATAAGGCAAATGGGCCAGTCAGAGGATGAAAATTTAAACTGCTCTTTGTAAACCTTAAAATAATTGAAGGCAAAGAGATTCACGGAGGTGGGCGACAGGCCAGACAACAGCACAGAAAAGAGGCCAAACCTCAAAATGCCAAGCTGAAGTTTCTATCTATAAATATTTTTCTTCAACGTTGTCCTGTTTCTGGACCAGGATAAAGCGTTCGCAGGCTTTCTCCAGACCCGAGTCAAGGGGAAACCTTTGATACTTCTGCTTCGTTTTTCTGGGGTAATAATCACTTTGCCTACTTTTCTTTTCCTACTTTTCTCTACCTAAGCATAAGAAGATTAAATACATACATACATACATACATACACACATGCATGCATACATACATGCGTACATACACACATACATACATAAATGCGTGCCTATATTACATGGATGTTGACATTCACTGAAGGCAATTGCCAAATATTGCTGCCCAACTTACAGAGCCACTGTAGGAATTAAGTAGGTTAACAAACAGAAAATACTTTAAATGGTGTACTGTGTTCCCAAGTAGATGGTAAGAACATGTCTCAGCTGCTTTTCGTGTCTTTACTGTTAATAATAGTCTTGCAACATACAAATGTTGTGCTAAGCACTGTTTTACGTCTTACCTCACTTGTAGTTAAATCAATTTTACCCACAGCAAACTGAAATAAATATTGGGAGTTCAGAGAGTTGCCCAAGATGGACTAGCATTTACTGTACAGGTCCCACGGAATGGACTTCCTAGCATGCATTTGGAGTGTATCGTCTTACCTGGGCCACACGGACGTACTGCAAAACAGATTCTAGCACCTACACTCTGCAGCCGTGGGTACCGAGGCCGGGAAGGTCACTGAGCACCAAGATCACACACCAGTGAGTGGAGGGGCTCATACGTGAACCCAAGCCGTGACTCCCGTGTAGCATGAGGGTGGAAAGGCTCTGCTGTGGTAGCTCCTGCCTGCATCCTCATTAGCATCCACTCTGACAGATAAACGTTTGACATTTGTTCTTCTGAGAAATCTGCACCTCTGTCTTACAACCCAACACTCTGTATGTACATCTATGTCAACTTATAAATACACCACTTTAACAATTCGTCATCTCTTATGAATCAGGACATAAAATCCTCAATAAAATACTAACAGATAGAATCCAGAAATATATAAAGAAAGATTAAATATTGTGGCCATGTAGATCAGCTTAATGTCTGAAAATCAAGTAATGAAATATACCGTGTCAATAGACCAAAGAGAGAAAAGATAACCTAATGACCAGGAAAGCTGTTAGACAAGATGCAGTACTCCTTCACTGATAGGAGCACTCAAACGAGCAGTGTGAGTCTTACTTGATTCCATAAGAGGTCTATTCTGGAAGTCCTACAGTTATCATCAGGGATCAGGAACAACAAGGACTGTATTCTCCCTCTCTTTGTGTCAGCGTTATAAGGAGAATTAGGCAATGCAGTGAAACATGAGGCAGGAGAGAGGGGGAAAAGACACCCAAATGGTCAAGGAAGTAAATCTGTCATGATCTTAAATATTAAGAATTCTGAGCCTCTCATTACCAATCCTGGTGACCTGACTTTGATCACCAGGACTACATGTTGGAAGGCCTGAGAGAACCAATGCCCTCAAATTATCCTGATACTTCATGCATACACACATGCATGCACACACACACACACACACACACACACACACACACACGTGCATACAACACCAAATAGTTGGATAGATAGATAGATAGATAGATAGATGGATGGATGGATGGATGGATGGATGGATGATGGATGGATGGATGGATGGATGGATGGATGGATGATGGATGGATGGATGGATGGATGGATAGGTAAGTAGATAGATAGATAGATAGATAGATAGATAGATAGATAGATAGATAGATAGATGATTGATATAGTTTTTAAAGTCATGAATTAAAATTTAAAAGCTGTAAGAACAAATAAAAACAGCTTCAACAAGTTTGCAATAAAAGAATAGCACACAGTTATTTGTACCTCATACAGTAGATGTGAACTAAACAAACAAGAAAATTTAGAAACATATTTTAATAGCATCAAGGAAGAGTACAATACTTAACAAATTCATACTGCCGAGGGTAGAGCTCGGTGGTGGAACATGTATTGGGTTAAAAACATGCGTTAGGTAACTAGTCGGGCATGGTGACACATGCCTTTAATCCCAGCACTCAGGGAGTCAGAATATGGTAGATTTCTGAGTTCAAGGCCAGCCTGGTCTACACAGTGAGATCCTGTCTCAAAAAAAAGTAAAATATAAAGTCAGCTCCTTGGCTGTAGCAGTAACGTTTCGTATGCTCTCCAGCCACACGCGGCTGATGCCTACATCATGGAGAGGCCCCCGGGGAACTGGAGCTTTAGGGACAGACTCAGCCCATGAGGCAGGTGGCAAGGGCGCCACTGCAGATGAGTGCAGAGAGGACAGCACTCGCACTAAACGGTGTTTAGATAGTTAAGCTCCAGATCTGAAAGAGGAAAAAAGAAGAACATTCTTTATTCCTACCTCCCTTCATAGACAAAAATCAGCTCCACGTGGGCTGCAAAATCGAACCTAAGAGAAGGGTGTTGGTTTTTCACCTGTGATGCTCAACCTCCTGTCTGTCAAGCCACGTACCTGTGATCCGCACTATTTTCTCTACGGGGCTGTAGAAGGGTGATTATCAGAACTCCTTTCCTTGACACTGAAAACAATGGTTCTCGTTGAATAAATTCTCCACAAAGATGAAGTTCTTTCAAGAATTTTTAGGCGGCACAGGTCTCAGAGGAATTTCTGAGGGGATATTTCTGATGGCAGGGCTATATGCTATGTTGGAAAAGCATGGACCTTCAAGTAGCCAGTTCTGACACAGACCCCAGGGAAGCACCATCCCTCGTGTGTAGGAAGTAGGCAGCCATGCTCACTGTGGGGTAATCAGTACCAGACACTAAGTAAAGTGGACTGAGAACATCGGCAGAGAAACAGATTAACATGCCGAGATATTTCGTTGAGTGAATTTAAGCAGTGAAGAGTAATACTTGCACATACATAATTTCAGGACTCCAAACAGGGAATGACAGTTAAAGCATGTGTACAACTACACACATGTGTAAGGTATGACACCATGCTGTGCCTACTCCTCGGCACACACACGTGGGCCTGTGCTTTGAAATGGCCCGGGATGCCCAGAAGCCATAGGAGAAACAGCACGTGGAACAGACAACTAATGAGGACACAGGAGATGTCAACTTGATCTTGCTGTCCAGTTTCTTCTGTTAAAAAAGCAAATGTGGGGCTGGGGGGGGCTCGCTGGGCTCGACAGCCTAAGTTCAATCTCCCGGATCCACACGATGGAGGGAGAGAAAGCACTCTTTCAAGTTGTTCTCTGATGTCCACATACCACAGTGACACTTGCTCGCACACGCGCGTGCACACACACACACGCACACACACACACACACTTAACAAATTCATGTAAAATAAATAAGATGTAATAGAAGTTTTTTCAGGAAATGGGGCGAAATATTAACATCCATTCACGTGGCGAAGCTTCTAGGGAGTTAGTATCCTTTGACGTGTTCTCCGTGTTCTGTCACTCAAAAAGAGAAAAATAAAGTTGAGATAACAGAATCATTCATCATTTAAGTCCTAGACTTGTTGTTTAGGTCTTTTCTGCCCCTGTTTGCTTTAAGGAAAAGAAATGTATATAAATGTAAGTGGTTCTGAGACAGCAGTTCCCTTCCTTCTGTTATGTTCATGAAATCATGCTTGTTTTATTTAATACCTGAAATGTTTGATATCAAAATGGGCCCTTCATACAAACGCATGAGGGCAACGAGAGGATTCGTGGCTTTAGCACAGCCTGTGTGCCAGGAACCCTCTTCCTGTGGTGCACATCCCTGCCCGTCTCCATCGCTGGAAGCATCTGTTTGTGTTACAGCCAAAATATTTGCAAGCAAAGAAGCAAGGAATCAGCCAGGTTTTCCTTGTGGGTGTCTATTAAGGCTGAGACCGCTGATGTGTGCTGGAGCGGTGCCCAGACTTGGAAAGACGGACAAGGGATAAGACTTTCACCTTCTCCACAGCCTGTAGAGCCTGTGCCAAACCCTGCATCGAATCCGGGAGCCCTGAAGCTCTGTAGGGTGTGGCACAACACACAGGGTCGGTTGTTTTTTTGTCCTTTGACTGGCCTGGTCTTGAACTCCCACCTATCTTTCATCTCCGTGGTGGAGCGCGGGCTTCCTTGTTTTGGTTTGCGTTCTGACAGGTGCAGGAACCTTGAACATGTTAGCCAGGGGCTCTGCAACTAAGCTACACCTCCAGCCCCATTTCGTTTCATCGCCTTTTCAGTCTGTACTTTTACAGGCATAACCACACCGTGTAGCAATTACTTACTAGGCTGTCTACTTGTTCAGTAAAACAAGGGGACGCTCTGAGGTATCCCCGGGACAACTGCCTTGACTGTATTTGAAAAGTTAAGGAAGAAACATGAACTTAGAACAGACTAAGTAGTTCGCAGTGAGGTCCAAAAGTTGAAGCTCATAGATATGTAAATATGAGCTCACGGTCATGAGTACATCCATCCCCTCGTGGGTCAAACGATGTCCTCAGCTGAAGGGACTTCACCTAGGCAGATGAGAGAAGACGTTAGCCAAAAATAACAGACTGAGTGTGCCCAGACTCTTTCCTGGACCTGAGAGCCAGCACCTCCTGGATGTTTGCAAGCAGTCTGAGCCTCACCGTGTGCTCTGAAGGAGCCCTGAGACTGTCCGTAAGCTCAGTCTCTGTGGCGAAGCGAAAGCCAAGGGCCAATTACTAGCAATTCTTCCTACTGTGACCCAAAGCCATGTTCTCCCGAGACAAACTCATCAGCAGAAAGGAGATCATTTAGCTCCGTCTTTCTGGCTCTGGCTCTAAATTGGTTCTAAACTCAAGGGGAGGATGAGTATTAATAACTGCTCCCTCGGGAAACTTGATCAACTGCTGTAAGACCTTAAAATGATCAATTACTATAATCCAAGTGTCTTAGTTAGGCTTTCCTTTGCTGTGAAGAGACACCATGACCACGGCAACTCTTACACAGGAAAACATTTCATTGGGCCTGGCTTACAGTGTAGAGGCTCAGTCTATTTTCATCATGGCAGGAAGCACGGCAGCACGCGGGCAGACATGGTGCTGGAGGAGCTGAGAGTTCTGAACCTTGATCTAAAAGCTGCAGGAAACTGTCTTCCTCAGGCAGCCAGGAAGAGGCTCTCTAGTTCCACTCCTGAGGAAGGGGGTGGGAGCTTGAGCACAGGAGACCTCAAAGTCCACCCCTACAGTGACACAAGGCCAAACATTCAAACTCATAAGTCTATGGATTTATTCAAACTTCCACTACTTTATATGCTCAAATTGTTCGTATACCCATAGTTATTCTGTTGAATAGTTAAAAACATTGCTCACTAATGTTTAAATTAGTGAATGGTTTAAAAAGAAATGTATCTGTGGTTCTTTGTACTACCTCTCCTATCTTGAGAAAGACTTCGATAAAATGTGCATTTTATAATTTTATATACTTTCTCAAAGATACAAGCATTTGTAGAAAATATTTCACTTCCATGATTCAGAGGGAAAGGAACACACATGTGCACACATGCACACACGAGCACACGCACACACATGCACACACTCGGGCTCATGCACACAACCACTGCCCAGCTCGTTTGCTGTAACAGACACTGCCATGGGCACGGCTCTGCGTGTTGGCGGGAGGCAGTGATTTTAAGGATGGATTAGTCTTCTAATCTCCTTGGGATTTCCTTTATATTTGTGGTGGTTTATGACTGACATCTAATGTAACCATGCTTTCTGTTTGTATTTAATAAAAGATCCGTTTCTGTGGCAAGACACGCATTTGGACTCTGGTGTTGAACAAAAGCTACTGTTCTGCAAGAAGGGTATAAAATGTTGATTTACAATGACGCAGGCCAATAACAGCAATCTAATTCTCCCAAACCATTTCTTCCCAGGTCCTGGCAAGAACACGACTCCAGAAAAGAACAATTCTTTTCCTTTAGAACATTCTGCCTTTAACACATCTATCCATGCTGGGATCAGATACAAAAACTGGAAACTCCTCACGGGCTACCCAGGTAGAATGCTCAGCTCCCTTCCCGAGGCTGCCAGAGGAGGGCTGTGTCCTCGTCAGTCCTCTGGGACTTCATTCCTGGTCTGGCTCCCTAGGAAGGGAAGTCCTTATCTCCGTGCTCTGAGCCCTCCTCCTCCTCCCTGCCGACGTCTCAGTCTGCTCAGACATCTGAAATGTCAACTAGTCCTTCAGATCTTTTACAGTCCCTGCAGATCTTAAGAAAGCAGCTATCTGCTTGTGGTCTCATGGCCTTCTTTTTTAAGCCTCTGTCTGGGCCATATTGCACAACCTCTGTTGTCGGCCTAAGTAGACTTCCCACCAAACAGAATGGTGAGGGAAAGCTGCAGGGTGGAGGCTTCAGCTGCTCTTTCTGACCCTCCTGAATTGCTGTTGCTGTTGTTGTTATCTGTGGTGGGGAGAAGAGAAAATCCCACTTCATAAACCCCTGTGGATTTTTAGACACATGTGACTGTCAGACCTAGCACACCCAGCCAGCTGTAGATAGTCACCGGCGCTCTGGCTGGGGCAAGCCTGCTTCCCTTCGCCCTTCCTTAGAAAGGGACAGCTCCAGTGTGGTGTGAATACCCCATATTTGCACAGGCTCTGCTGCGGTTTAGCAATGCTAGCTTGTGAGCATTCTCCGTGTTCACAATGACAGTCCATTGTTTGGGGTTGTCACATGTACTGCAAGAGATCTTAGAACTGCTGTGCTGTTTGCTTGATACCAAGAGTACCCTCATTGCCCCCCCTCAGTCATCATGACCACCAAAACCCCCAGCCTGCTACCACCCCACGCATAGTTTTTAATGTCCCTTCTCGTAAAGCTACCGGATCTATATCGCTATGGCATGGAAATCGTGTTCTGAGACAAATCTAGACTCAACACCAAGAGGCACTGGCCTTTTGTTTGTTTCCTTACATATGGCCATACCCACAAGCCAGGGAAGCCTTGTCCCTAGACTCCTGAGATTAGAACCAACAACAGTGTTTCTCCCCCACTAACATTCACTTTCTTTGCCAGGCTGTGGTTACTGGTTCCCGCCACCGTCTCAGTCCAACATCTCTGAGGTACCTTCAGTGGACTCACCAACCAAGACTCTCTGGCTCTTTGACATCAATCGGGACCCTGAAGAAAGACATGACGTGTCCCGGGAACATCCCCACATCGTCCAGAACCTTCTTTCCCGCCTACAGTACTACCATGAACATTCTGTGCCTTCTTACTTCCCGCCTCTGGACCCCCGCTGTGATCCCAAGGGTACCGGTGTATGGAGCCCCTGGATGTAGGGCTCAGGGGAGGTGGGGCTGGAGTACATTTCTGTGCAGGCTAGCCCTCAGGCCCTTACTCTCCCGGCTTCTCCATCATCCCCCACCCTGTCACCTGGCCCTCACGCTGTATAACCCACTGAGGGAGTCCAATTTCAACCCACAGTACATTTTTAAAGCCAGTAAAATCTGGAAGGATCCTGCTGTTGGCTGGAGTTAGTGTCTGGGGGCCAGGGTGGCTGGGTTCATCCTGCTTCCTATGCTGCAGATGCTGGGAACTTGACATAGGAAGTTATCCCTGAGTCCTGGAGGCCAGGGCAGCCGGCTCTTTTTACTTCGCGAGTCGGCTGTTAGAACTCCCTCTGCTAATAACCACTTTTATGGGTGAGGCACATTTCTCGTAACAGAGGCATGATCGCTAGTGGTTCTGCTGGCTGTGAGGGCTCCCTGTCTGTGAGATCTTGTTTGGGCTTTCCACATCCAGGACCCATCCGCTCACCCCTCACCCACTCATCCCCCTGTGGAGCATAAAACCTTTGCAGCCAGCCAGCATGGCAGAATGTCTATGCCTTGCTTCAGTTTCCAGGGTAACTAAGCATGTTTTAATCCCACTGCCCCACCCACTATTGCTCAGTCTGTCTAGACTTCTGCTACCCAGCTTGTGTGGCTCTGTTCCTGTCACGCCTTCAGACGTCACTGTTCTGTGACAGCGGTCTCTTTCCCCTCTGCTCTACCCATTCTGAGCTCTGGGATAGTCCTAAGCCCTGCCCAGAGTAGGTGGACTGGTCATTCCATGTCCATGCTCGCGGGAGTTGTGGAGGTCTGTGGCATCTGCTAAGGAGGTTTATCCTCACGTCACGGAATCCGGCAAGATGCGCCACGGTCTACGCTGCTTTCTCGAGCAGCGGCGAGAAAGGCCAGGACAACACACGCCTCTCTGCCCTGAGATAACAAACTGTCTGAGAAAGGAAGTGGCCCGTGTCTGGAACATTGGCCCCAGTAAAGCAGAGGAGACACTACCATGTTTCCTTCGCTCTGTTTCACTGCCTTGCCCTGGGGTTCAGGGGTTGAAGAATGAGGATACACCATTCGACCTTCAGGCCTTCCTCAAACCCTCTTACAAAGCCTGTTGTTGTGAGTCCATCTCATCAGCATGGCCGCCTTGTTCACAGTTTAGCACCAGTGTCTGCAACATAACAGATGTCCAGTACTTTTTGTAAATGAAAAAATGAACAGAGTGAAGAGAAAGAGTCACCATGAAATTTACTAGTCCAGTGAGCTGACCGTAGGGGCAGTATAAACATCCCCCAGCCCTTACTGTTCTGTCCTCAAGCTGTCCCCTCCCACCTCTCCGCCGGCAGGAGAGCGCTCTGTATATCTGGACAGTCGTTGAATGGCAGGTCCAGGATGTCCTCTGCAGGTGGACAAAAGAGAATTCTGCTTCCCGGAAGTCTCCTTTGCTGGTGATCTCCATGTCCATCCTCACTGAGCACTAGAATTAAAACCACCCAATAATGTGATATGTGTGGTCACCTTCAGTTCAGTAGCAGTATTTCCTGGTCATTAATATTCTGCATTTTATTATGGTAAGATAGTATAAGAAAATGGTGGGCTGGCATATAGCCAGCCATGAGACCACTCCTTACGTCAAAGACTGGCAGAGTCTGAGGGACCTGAGTCTGGGTCCTCCTCCTGTCCCCTCCTCCTGTAGCTATGGTGGCCTTTAGTATTCTGAGACTGAAGGCTACTACTTCACCTACTTGATCTTAGTACTCTCAGAACAGCTGTCCTCAGTTCTAGCAGTGATCGCGGGCTGCGTTTGGAACGTTAACATACTAATGGGTTTAAGACTTTCAGAAAGTGATTTTAAAAAAAAATGACTGGAAGTTTTGTCTGATAAAGCAAGTAGAATGGAATGTCTCAGACTATCTCTTTGCATTTTCATGTTTCATACGAAAAGAAAAGATTGATAACCTATCTTTAGAAATAGTAATGTTAGTTCTTTCCTATTTTGTTTAAACCTTGAAGAAGGTTTTATTTAACTTGTGAACTTGTTCCTTTGTTATGACATGATTGTTCCAGATTTGAGGGACAAAATAAAATTAACCTTTCTGAAACTATGTCAGCCTTGAACATGGGGCCTCTACAAGTTTAGGAGCTTGGAGCAATGGTGGTTGAATGCCACAGATGTACCCAGTGTGGTGTTATGCTGTAAGGCAAGGGAAAAGGCAAGGTTTGTGTGAAAGAAGCACTGCCATGTTTTTTCTGACTTGCCAATTTTATATTATGTGAATTATATCTCAACACATATGTTACATGCATATAGTAAAAATATTAAAGCTTTTTTACTATGTCAGGGCCACTGAGATTACTCGGTGGATAGGCAGCTCACCCTACAAGGTGGACTCCTGACCTTGGACTGCAGAACCATAGAAGGGTGGAGAGAGAGAGGACTGACTCCAGAGATGGGTGTCCAACATTTGCTCTATGTCATAAACACCCCTGCGTCATACACACATGCACCATGTGAGACTCCCCAAGTCATACACACATGCACCATGTGAGACCCCTCAGTCATACACACATGCACAGTGTGAGACCCCCCAGTCATACACACATGCACAGTGTGAGACCCCCCCAGTCATACACACATGCACAGTGTGAGACCCCCCCAGTCATACACACATGCACCATGAGACCCCCCAACGTCATACACACATGCACAATATGAGAACCCCCCCCAACGTCATACACACATGCACAATGTGAGAACCCCCCCAACGTCATACACACATGCACAATGTGAGACGGGCATGTGTATGAATGCCCATGAGTGCCCAAGAGGCCATATGAGACTCCCAAACTGGACTTATAGACAGTTGTGAGTTTTCTGCCTTAAGTGTAGGAGCTGAACCTGCATTCTCTGGAAGCTTAGTAAGTGCTCTTAACAGACGCACCATCTCCCTAGACCCATTTTATGTCCTTTTTACAAGATTTATTAGAGGACTCGCTTAAATATCCACTGACACACAAGTGGATAATAAAATATCGTGTATACAAAACAGAGTGTTTCCCAGTCACAAAAAGAAATGGGGTTTTCATGCATTCTATAATTTGAATTAACTTTTACCTTAGTTAGGGTTTCATTGCTGTGAAGAGGCACTATGACAGCAACTCTTACAAAGGACAACATTTAACTGGGGCTGGCTTACAGGTTCAGAGGTTCAGTCCAGTATCATCAGGGCAGGAAGCATGGCAGCGTGCAGGCAGACGTGGTGCTGGAGAGGGAGCTAAGATTTCTCCATCTTGATCTGCATGTAGCAGAAGGAGACTGTGTACCACACTGGGTGTAGCTTTGAGACCTCAAAGCCCGCCTCCACAGTGACACATTGCCTCCAATAAGGCCACACCTCCTAATAGTGCCACCCCCTCGGGGCCACCCATTCAAACAGGAGTCTATGAGGGCCGTTCCTATAGGTTCGAACCTATGGGCTCCTATTCAACCCACCGCAACTCTGAAAACATTATGATAGGTGGGAGACATTATGCTCGCATAATCCCACTGGTGTGAATTAAGGCCAGGGAAATACAGGGCCGATGAGTGGGTAAAGGTGCTTGCTGCTGAGGCGGGGACCTAAGTTCAGGCCTCGGGACCAACATCATGGAAGGAGAAAGCTGACCCCACGACTTGTCCTCTGCCCTCCCTGTGCCACTGAAGGGACTGTGGACAGCTCGAGGGTGGTGAGGACAGCTCTGACCGGCCTCGCCCTTCTCCCCCATTCCCTCTGCCTTCCTAAGAACAGTTGGATCACATTCCTCAGGCTAGCCCCCAAGGGCTATGCTCTTATTCACCCACTTCCTCCTCCTGAAGCTGATTAACAAGGTCCAGCTATCAAAGTCCTGGAGTCCAGCAATCAAAGCTCCCTTTGGCTCATCTAATTAACATGTCAATTAAAATTAAACACCTCATCCCAACACAGGTTTCCCTTTTCCCTTTATAAACCGCCATTTTCCTACGGTTCACTTCTGTCTCCTCTCTGTCCCAAGGCAGTTCTTATTCTCACTCCAGGACGGATCCCCCTCCCTCTCCCATGTCCCTTCCCTGTCTCCCTCCTCTCTCTCCTGTCCTTGTCTCTTATTCTGCCGCTCTGTCCCTCTGGGGCAAATTAACCTCTTTTGGCCCGGGAACTTGGTCTTGGGGGTCCTGAAGCCAACACTGGTCACTTCAGCCACAGCACACGTGTGGTGACTCCTGGTCCCAACACATACTAAATAAATAAATGTATAAAAAGGAAAACGTTTTAAACAAGAGGCAGATTTGAGATCATTGAGATGTTGGGGGAGTTAAACATGGGAGGATGCTGTCCACTGGGTACAGGATTTCTAAAGAAAGTTCAGAAGGAGGTGTTGACTTCAGTCACCTAACACGGTGAATATGACCAACACCATTGAAGTGGTTTCCATCATGGCTGATCTTGTGATCTTGATTAGATTGAGAGGAGATTGGCCAGGCGAAGCCACAAAGTATCTACTTACAGGGCCTTGTGTACGTGGCTGGGTCCCAGAGGCTGGGGATCTCAATCGAGGAAAAAGGAGGAAGAACACATCCTGCTAGCCCAGGTGTTCCCATCACTCTGTGCTGTCACCATGAGGTGACAGCCTCTGTCAGCCTCTGTCACATTCTCCCACCACCACGATGCTCTGCCTCACCGGTGGCAAAGGAGCAACAGAGCCATCGACCGAAACCTTAGAGTCAAAATAAGTTACTCTGCCTTCAAGCTGCCCTTGGCTACTTGTTACAGGGGCAGGGGAAGTGCCATGGGCACAGTGAAAAGCTTTGTTTGTGAGGGGGCTGGGGGTGCATTTTATTACAACGTAAATAAGTGGGAAAGGGAGTATACCAGGGTTCAGAACTGGGCGGGGGAGAGAGGCCCATATCAGCAGAGCAGAGGGACCAGGGGCCGCTGGACCTGAAGCCCCCTGGACCTGGGGCCTGAATTCTCCTTCCTTGAAAGCAACTGCACCCCTATCTCTAATGCAGGCGCATATCTAAGGGATTAATTAGCTGGTGGTGATGGAAGTCACCAGAGTGGTTCTTTTGGGGGCTGGGAAACATTTGGGGTTCTGATGCTAGCCTCAGTCTCTTTATAGGTATATGCAGATGTAAACACCAAGACATTCTGATACTGTATACTTACGGGGTATATCTTATACCCACTTACAAAGCTCTTCTAAACAAAACCGGGATACTTGGACCAGAACCAGGCCTGCCGATTTCTCTTTTTAATAAACAAAGTGGGATCGTACATATACACTCACATAAATACAGCATTTTCAGTGTTGAAGGGAAACGCATTGTGTTTAATTATTTCATTTTTAATCATGTCTTTGGTGGGGGAGGTGTGTGCCCATTAATGCAAACGCCTGCAGAGGCCAGAAGAGGGTGACAGATTTCCCTGGAGTTAGAATTGCAGGCGGAGGGAGCTGTTCAGTGTGGGCGCTGGGATCCTACCTCAGCTTTGTAGAGCGGCAAACACTGCTAACCACTGAGCCGTCTTTCCAGCCTGGAAACTAACTTTAATTTTTTTTTTTAAATTTTATTTTGTGTTGGGGGTTTCAGGGTGCATGGGTGTTCACACCATGATGGGAGTGTGAAAGTCGAGGGAAACTTTCAGGAATCAATGCTCACTTTCCACTAGGTGGGAACTCGGAGACTGAACTCGGGTCCTCACAGTTGGCAGCACGCACCTTTAGGCACTGAGCCATCTTGCTGGCCTTGAAATTCACTTTTGAAGAGATCTTTTTTTTTCTTTCGTTTCTTTTTTTAAAACACAGATAAAACACGGATTTATGTTTTCAAAGCTGAGATGCTGTTGCCTAGGTTACCCTGAAGAGTTTACCACCTTTCGGGAGATGAGAGACCAAAAAATGATACAAAGACTCCAACACCATGCCTGGCCCCTGGGAGACTGAATTCTGACTATGCTACACTGGGTTCTCTAGTTTGACTCTTTTTAACAACATCCCAGCCAGTATGTCGGCTAAATATGGTAACTAGCCACTGCCCTTTAGAGAGACTTTACATGAGCTATATGAAACCAGATGGCAGCAAACATGTTATTTTCACCTCTGTCCGGTTGCCATGACAACCACCCCTAGGATGGCACAAACACTGGAGGAACAAACACTGAGCCCCCCCCCCACAGTTTCAGGATGTGAGACCACCAGGAAATCAGAGGGGGTTTTCATTCTCAAAGTAATTTGCGTAAAGAACTATGCTGACTAGCTTTTATGTCAACATGATACAAACTAGGGTCATCTGAGAGGAGAGAGCCTCAAGAGAGAAAATTCCTCCGTAAGATCTGGCTGTAGGCAAGCCCGTAGTGCATTTTCCAAATCACTGATTGATGGAGGAGGGGCCCAGCTGACTATGGGTGGAAACATTCTGGGCTGGTGGTCCTCGGTTCTACGAGAAAGCAAGCTGAGCATGCCACGAGGAACAAGCCAGTAATCAGCCCGTACCCCCACACCCTCACATAAGCACACCCATGGCCTCTGCATCAGCTCCTGTCTCCAGAGTCCTGCCCTGACTTTAGCGGTAAACAGCAATGCAACAGTGTAACCAAGCAACCCCTTTCCTCTGCAAGCTGCTTTTGGTGATGGCGCCTTGTCACTCCAATAGTATCCTTAACTCGTACAGAAATCAGTCACTGAACTCCCGAGGGTTCACTTAATAACTTATTTCTACCGGTGGTCTTAATACAATACTGCTGGGCAAATTTCAAACATCTAAAACAGAACCTCCAGCAAGCCATCTGGGAGCACTTAAAGACACCCGGTGAAGCTTCTCTGACACCTTGTTAAGAGCATGATCAAGTGGCCGCTTCCCAGGCTGGTTCTCCCAACCCACTGTCCAGCTGTGCCTCTGTGGAGATGGTTGGCAAGTAAAATGTTACCACATCAGGTAATCTTTGTTTTAATTTCCTTGAAGGAGTACAGGCATTCTGAGACTACTTACTCCAAAGGAGTGGGACTTAATATCTGTGCGCCCACCCACCTGCTTATCTCTGCCATGGGCTTTAAGAGTGGCTTGGCTAACAGGAGGGAGGCTGGTGTGTCATCAGTGAAGCCTGCAAGCCTAGGGGATGGCCCCTCCGTTGGAGCCCTGAAAAGCCAGGCAAAGGAGACAAGCACATTTCACTCAGGTAAACAGGACTAACCAACTCTTGTTTGCACTCAATGAATGGAATCTTAGGTGCCTAGGGGTGGAATCATACAAGTCTGTGTTGTGACATGCTTTGGGACGGAAGGTGGATCTAGTCACCAAGGCTGCTGCCTGCCCCCAATAGGGTAAGAGAATGCATCCGCAGACACCCCAGCTCTCACAAGTGAGAGAAGGTTCCAGAATGGAGCCTGTTGGAGGAGGGGGTGTTAGGTGTCACTCATCCACTGAATGTTGCTTGCAGGCCCTGGAGGGAGTTCAGTTTATGGTAATACTTGCTATTCCGTTTTCACCTTGATGAGAGCATGGTTCTTTCTGTAAGGACTGCTGCTAAGACAGACTTTGACTAGCTCACACTTGAACTCTGACAGAGACAGCTGGCTTGATATGAGAAGGTAACAGGGATTACAAGGATACCTGTGTATTTTTGACAAGCAGCTGGTGGGACTATATGCCACCCCATCCAGGACTGCAGGGTAAGGAGAAGGGTCCTCTATCACCTATCCTTAAGGTCACCCAGCAACTCTGAAACTCCCCGAGGTGCCCAGCCCACCCCTACCGATCACACCTTCCTCTGCTAGAAGACAATAGAACTTCTTCCTAAATTCACATTCTTCACCCAGAAAATACCTTCAAGTAATGGTTTTTAAAATCATCACAAGAAAGGGAAAGTAATCACAGAAATCCAATGAGTACAAATTACTCCTAAATGTTAGCTCAGAATTATTCTGAGCCTGGAAGAAGGAGGAATTGAAGTGTGAGTAACCTTTCACCCAGTGACTTGGTGTTACTAATGCCAAGTCTGTGACTTGTCAACACGGACGACTGAAGGCTAAGAGCCAATCACCAACGTACAGAGGCAGCGAGATCTCATACCAACTACCAGCGATGGGGTTACTATCTAGACAATGAAAAGAACTTCAAAAGATATTAAAGTAAGTCATCCCATCGATAAACGTGCTGAGCAGTTTGGGGGCTAGGAAGCTGACGTGGTGGCTAAGAGCACTTGCCATGCAAGCAACGGGACCTGATTTCAAGTCTTCAGCACCCACCTGGAGCTGCCACCTTCCTGCAGCCTCAGTTCCGTGGCAAGTGGAACAGGAGGATTGCCAGTAACTGGCTGCCAGCCTCACTTTCAGTGAGAGCCTGTATGGAGGCAGAGTGTGAGTGATGGAGTAGGACACCTGATAGTTTCTTCCGGATTGTGCACACACGCACACACACGAGCATGCACATGCACTCACACACACACACATACACACACACATGCACACATACACACACACACTCACACACACATGCACACACACACACATGCACACACACATATACACACATACACTTGCATGCACACATACACACACTTGCACACACATATACACACACTCACACACATACACTTGCACACACATGCACACACACTCACACACACATACACACACATACACTTACACACATGCACACACACATACACACACACTTGCACATACACACACACATGCACGCAGAGCATACAAACTAACTGGTGAATATTTTTTAAAGCCATCAGAGTGCACTGAGATCCTGTCTGGCACGGTAGCACATTCCTTTAATCCTAGCACCCAAGAGACAGAGACTGGCAGACTTCTGTGGGTTCTAGGTTAGGCTAGCCAAGGCTGCATGGCACGACCCCAAATGCCTAAGTGCCTCATGTCTAGCTTATTTGATGAAATACTTGTTGGCCTCAAACAATACAGTGGAAGTGTTCCATTTGTTGACTGTTTGTGACCTGGCTACTTTCTAATCCAGGGAGACATTTTAGTTCCAGATCTAGTGTGGCCCTTGCCCCTCACTCTCCATACCTGCAGGCTCTTTACTCAGCCCCTTTGCCTAGCTCCAGGCCACAGCCTGCTCCAGGACTTAGGCCTCTTAGGGTTATCAGGGAAAGCCTTGTTTTTCGGAACGGGAAGGGCCCAGAGCCTTCATCAGAGCAGAGCAAACCTTTACACCCTCCAGACCTCTCAGACCAGTGTTTATCCCGGGATCTCCTCCAGCAGGTCAGCTCATGACTTTAGACTCTTTT
Organism: Rattus rattus; assembly: GCF_011064425.1. Taxonomy (NCBI): domain Eukaryota; kingdom Metazoa; phylum Chordata; class Mammalia; order Rodentia; family Muridae; genus Rattus; species Rattus rattus. The sequence continues at coordinate 202,395,623 of NC_046156.1, read as the reverse complement.
ATGGTCTCCAGATTGGTTGCATTTAGATTTTCCTTCTTCATCTTCCAGTCTTTCCCTCGGAGTATTCCAAATGCTTTTCCCATGTGTGACTTTCCCTACAGACAGTTTTTGCCAAGTCAGGGACAAGCCGCGCAGAGCAGGCAGTGCATTTCCAACGTCTTTTAGGCATCAACCCCTATCCTCAGAGACTCTGCTTCTGCCACAGGGCAGTGGGTAGTCGGGAGGCTAGAAAAAGCTGATGAACAAGCAGCTCCTCAAGGAAGGCGGACTTTGGGGAAAAGCAAAGGCAAGCATCTCGGTGGAAAGCGTAAGATGGTGATATGCTCATCAAGACCATCAAGATTCCAAAATTCTCTTCCCAGCTATCCTCAGAAATCAATAGCCTCTTTAATACTTCACCATATAAATTATCTACTGCTATGGGATAATATACCACAATATTATGCCTAGAAACAAAAAGCACATTGTCTCCCCTGTTTCTGAGGGCCAAGAACTGAGATGTGGTTTGAACTCTCATGAAGCAGGCATTTGGACTAGAGGTGTGGCTTGGATGAACGGGGTCCTGAGGATATGGGTTCCCGTGGTGGAACTGCATGCACTTGAATCTTAACCTCTTAGAAATGACATCCTGTTATGGATTGAATATGAAATCTACCCCCCTAGAAGTCTCAGCTGTTGATGCCTTGTCTCCTAGCTGGTAGATTGATAGATTCATAATTTGTCAACATTTTGGGAGGGCAGTGGACATTGTTTAGAGGGCAGTCGGCCTGCTTTTAGGAAGTAAGTTACTAAGGATATAAGTTTAAAGGGCATCTTGTCCCAGGCGTGTGTATATCCCTCCGGCCCTCCCTCCCTCCCTCCCCCTCCCTCTCTCTTTACCTCTTCTCCCGCCCCCCATCTTCTTCCCAGTTTCTGTGAGGCCAGCCACCTTGCACCCTCACACTCAGCTGCAATGAATTTCTGTCTCGCCGTAGACCCAGAAGCAATGGAGTCAGCCAGACATGGAGTAAAACCTCTGAAATTACATCTTCCTTCCTTGAAACTGTTTCTGTCAGGCACTGTCAGAGCAACGAGGTGGTTGGCTGGTGCATGGCCCCCTCAAAGGGGTGAGCATCAGAAGGTAGCAATCCAGAGGACTCACTTGGGTGGGGGACTGTGCCCCGCTCCCATCAAATCTCCAGTCTGTCTTTGTACTTTCCCTCTCTCTCCTGGTTCAGTTTGCACCTACGGGAAGAACAAACCCCTGCACCCACCCATCTTTGCCTTGTGTCACTAAGAAAATGGCCTTCAATTGTAACATGACACTGGAGGCATTGCTTTTAGAAGAACTAGAGAGACTTGACAGTGTGAGCAAAGACTTCTAAAGCAGCCAAGACAATGCTAAAGTGCCAGACGGACAGCAGCAAGGGTCGAAAAGAGGTCACGTCCCGAAGTCTGGGCTGCTGAGGAACACTTCTGCAAAAACAGGACTTGAAGCTGGGAGCTGTACCCCTGAGGAGCCTTCCCCAGAGCTAAAAAAAAAATGGGGTCCCAAAGTGCTCATTGCTTTGGCTGACATGAAAGGGCTCCAAAGCAGGCCGTCTCTGACCCCTCTCTTTGCTGGCTTTCTGTCTTCCACCTCTTCGAGACCCGATTCCTTTTGTCTTATTGAATCTGCATGCAGCTATCCAGCCTCCGTCAACCCTAACCATAAGAACGAACAACTTCCTGTGAGTCTGGGGGTTTTGTTTCTGAAGACCCGAGAAACTGCATCTAAACCGCCCTGCTGGTCTTTTCTCTTGCTCCTCTCCCTCTTGCTATTGTTGTGTGTATTGTCCCTTGAATGGACATCTTGTCACTGAATCGAGCCTGGCCCAGATGGTCAAACTAGTGTCAGTAAGTACCCCTCGGACTCCCCTGTAGAACCTTCCAATGTTTTTCTGGCTCTGTAATTCAACACACTCCCCTCTGCAGAGCTCCTGTGAACTCCCTGCTGGCTCTAGTCAGTCCTAATCTCCTGGGACTAATTGCCTGGGACACACAGAAGGCATACCTCCTCTCTTTGGGATAGCAGAGGCGTCTGTCTTTTCTAGCGTTAGACACCTAAGCTCCAAAGGAAGTGCTTGGGAACGTAAAAATTGTCATAACTTAGTGTTGACTGATGAACTCACCACCACCACCACCACCACCCCCAGTTTTATAGAAGATAACCCTATACAGATACTCTGCCCTTCTTATAACCCTATACAGATACTCTGCCCTTCTTTGACCAGTTCTTTCCTAGGCACCGCCCCATCTTCCCTCTGGTCCTGCTGGTTTTCCAACACTGTAAGTAATAACAGAGAGATAAAGTAAAACACAGGTACTTGGATGAGGCAGGCAGTGATATTCAAGAGCTGTTCTCTCTCTCTCTCTCTCTCTCTCTCTCTCTCTCTCTCTCTCTCTCTCTGTGTGTGTGTGTGTGTGTGTGTCTGTCTGTCTGTCTGTCTGTCTGTCTGTCTGTCCACCTGTCTGTCTGAGTAAAAGTATTCTCTAAGAAGAAACCCGAGCAGTCTCTAGCAAAGGAGGGAGAACTGACCGGACACAAAGCAAAGTGCTCTTTAAAGGAAGGTGATTTGAATATCAAAGGTAGAAGAAAGGCTCTCAGGAAACTGATAAAACACTTGGATGTCTTTGGCAAACATCCTGTCTTTGAATGCGAAATGAAGGAAGAAGTATTGTATCATACAATAGCATCAAACAACCAAAGCCAAAAGAACCGACTCGTACTCGGTTTCAAGGCCAAGAATGAATACACCATTATGAATCCACACCCGTTTAATAAAGTAGATAAGATTTATTTTTTTATGAATCCTAGCTCTGTTTGAAGAGGAAGTTTCCCTGTGATTCACTGGCATTTCAGATGGCCATGGATGGAGAGGTAAATGGGGTGCCAGACAGAAGGCAGATCCAAGGAAGGAGAAGAAAAATGTTAGGGGGTACCAGCCGCCGACAGGAAGAGGCCTGGAGCTCATCCTGTTGTCTCAGGTGTCTGCTGCAGCTTCAAAGTGGACAGCGCATGGAGAGCATTCTGAGGAGAAGGACTGAAGGAAGCCCACCTGCAGGCTAAGGAGGGGCAGGAAGTGGAGGGCTGCAGAGCATGAGCGCTGGGGTGGAAACTTATAAAGGGAACAAGCTCATTGTTTTTGATAGCTGACCAAAATGGGAACACTTCACTCCTTCTTTAAAAGGGGAACAAGAATACCCTTGGGAGGGAATAGGGAGGCAAAGTTTAGAACAGAGGCAGAAGGAACACCCATTCAGAGCGTGCCCTACATGTGGCCCATACATATACAGCCACCAAACTAGATAAGATGGATGAAGCAAAGAAGTGCAGGCCGATAGGAGCCGGATGTAGATCTCTCCCGAGAGACACAGCCAGAATACAGCAAATACAGAGGCGAATGCCAGCAGCAAACCACTGAACTGAGAACAGGACCCCCGTTGAAGGAATCAGAGAAAGGACTGGAAGAGCTTGAAGGGGCTCGAGACCCCATATGAGCAACAATGCCAACCAACCAGGGCTTCCAGGGAATAAGCCACTACCCAAAGACTATACATGGACTGACCCTGACCTTGGGCTCCAACCGCATAGGTAGCAATGAATAGCCTAGTAAGGGCACCAGTGGAAGGGGAAGCCCTTGGTCCTGCTAAGACTGAACCCCCAGTGAACGTGATTGTTGTGGGGAGGGTGGTAATGGGGGGAGGATGGGGAGGGGAAGCCAATATAGAAGGGGACGGGGAGGGGTTAGGGGGATGTTGGCCTGGAAACCGGGAAAGGGAATAACATTCGAAATGTAAATAAGAAATACCCAAGTTAATAAAGACGGAGAAAAAAAAGAACAAGCTCAGCTTATCACATCTTTATTAAAAAGGGGGATCCCTCACACAAAGCAACCAAAGAGTAGGGCATGAGAGACCTGCGCTTGGGGGATTCGTCCAGGAAGGAGTGACTAACTGGCATCATACTTCGCAGGCAGGAAATTGTGGAGATGTACAAACGTGGGCCTGGATGGACATGGTGGAGAAGTGAATGGGGAAAGTGAAGCTTGGTGACTGGATCTCAGGGGTCTCTGGAAGTGGGAAGTTAGATGGAACCTGATGGCAAGGTAGGGGGTGATTGGGAAGTGGGGTAGCAGATTGTTTACCAGCCATCAGCCAAATATGAGTAAGTCTTTCATATTCTTTACATGGTTGGGATGCGCATGTCCTCCCATGGTGTGCAATGAATTAAGAGCCAGGACCTTAGGAGGCTCCATGCTTCCAGGGCTAGCTGAGGGAAGAAGTTAGAACTGTTTGTCCTTCTGTACCTCAGCCGTATGAAGACATTTGTCCCCTCCCAAGGAGACAGCATCTCCTTATGCAGGACCCAGCCTTCACCAGACACTGACCTGCCTGCCTGACTTGTGGACTTCTACCCTCCAGAAGCCTCTGTTCTTTATGATTTATTCAAGCTCCAATATTTCGTCCTACCAAGAAGAGACAGAACACAGTTGGCTGCCTTGTAGGAATTCAAACATCAATTCGTTCTTTTCTATCTTAGCAATTCAAACTCCCTGCCCATTAGCAACAGCCAGCTTCAATTTGGCTGGCCAATGTTCAGTTATCAATCCTTCACAGATCTGTTGCCAAAAATGATGTTGACCAACTCTAAGTCTATATTATAGGTAAGGAGTGCCAGCTCTCGGACAGATCCAACTACAATTCCCCAGTGGGAATCGACCTGTCATGGCTTAGGACGCTGACTCTTGACTGTAAATCCGTTTACATTTCTGATATTCAGATCGTCACTCACCTCCCAAAGGAATTGGGATGAGAAGCAAGAAGCATTGTCGTGCCAGTCCTGTGCGGGTGACTCCATGGTTGCTTGGTGGTGGTAGTTTTCTGGACTTTCCAGGAGAAAAAAGGTAGTACTATTGACATTTACCAAGGGGTCTGGGTCTCTTGGGTACCTGTTCATGATATAAGAGAGAATGTTGGGGTTAAAGACAGAAAATTTCCCTGGGTCAAGAAAGCATACCATGACTACCAAGCCAGGTGACATTTTCTGCTCTTATCCGAGTCATCTTAAAGACTACTCTGGAAAGACTTTAAACATGCCATCAATAAAGCTGACTCCATTTGAATAAAAGATGCTGTCCAGACCATCTATGGAGTGACATTCATTAATGTCACTATTTAAATGTTCGTTATTCCTGGGTGTGGGAACAACCCCCGTCATCCCTACACTCAAGAGGTCGAAGCAAGAGGATCCTGAGCTCAAAGCCAGCATAAAATAGATTATGAACTCATGCCTCGAAAAGAAGCAAAAGGAGGCTTATCATTTTACGGCCATAACCTATACAGACTTTCGTGAGGGGCTTTGGAAGAAATACAGCGCTTCTAGCTGAGATGATCAAATACACCGATCTGAACAGGGATCTGAGATGATCGAGTGCATCATTCTGAACAGGGATCTTGCTGTTAAACTCGCCAATCCAGACAAAGGGGGGATTTTTTTTTTAACCATGTGAAGCAGCACAACGTAAATTAAAAGTCATAGGTTTTAAAACCCCCAAACAGAGGTTTGACTTCCATTCAAGAGCTAGATCTTGAAGCTGGAGAAATGGCTCAGCAGTTAAGAGTACAAACTTAGGGGTTGGGGAGTTAGCTCAGTGGTAGAGCGCTTGCCTAGGAAGCGCAAGGCCCTGGGTTCGGTCCCCAGCTCCAGTCCCCAGCTCCGGAAAAAAAAAGAACCAAAAAAAAAAAAATACAAACTTCTCTTGCGGAGGACCTGATTCAGTCCCCAGTGCCCACACTGGGTGGCTCACAACCACCTGTCACTTCTGCTTCAAAAGATCCAGTGCCCCTTCTCTCCTCCATGGGCTCTACACTCACGTCTACATACACATACAGGTATACATGACTGAAAATAAGTGACCTCGACTTGACAGTGCATACTAAAATTGAATGATACAGATGTAAGTTACCAGGACCCCAGCTCAAAGATAGCATACAAAATGTTGAAGCATTCCACATTTTAATAAGTACATAAGGAAATAGGGGCTGATTAATGATTAAGAGCATTGGTTGCTCTTCCAGAGAACTGGGCTTTGGTTCCCAGCACCCACATAGCAGCTTATAATCATCTGTGACTCCAGTCACAGGGGATCCACCACCTTCTTGTGTCCTCTAGAGGCAACCAACACAGGTGATGTATATCTACGTAAGCAAAATATGCACACACATAAAAATAAATTTAATAAACAAAATAAAAAACAACTAATTCTTTCTTGTAATGTTGGATCTTCTTGAACCCAGGGGTGGCTGAGGCACGTGAAGCAGCTGTGTGTCCGGATACAGAACGTAACCTGAGTCAGAGTCATCGTGTAGTAAGCAATCCGTCAACTACAAACCTGGACACTGGTCATACTCAGAGACACTGTCCTGACCGCATCGGACATTTAATCCAGGAAACTGCCCTGCACTCTCCTACCCTTTCTTTCACATTCCACTCATGTTAGCATGTTAGATCCTTCTGTTTGCCATTGGCTTCATGATATGAGGACTGGACCTAGAGCTAGGCTTCTCCTGGTGCACCCACAGTATTAATGTTAGATGGCCTCTCGCCTTCATGCTCTTGGCTGCTTCTGGAAGCACTTTGAAGCACTTACACCAGGTCAGGCCAGCATTCCTAGAGAACCAGAAAGTATAGCGATCCGGGACTCCTGTGCTGACCTCAGAATCAATAGGTCAACTAGATCAGCTGTGACAAGAAGCAAACAGAACACTTGCTACATTAATGTTGAGATGCTAATCTGTTCCTTTCTTCCCAGAAGATATCCTTCCAAAGAAGCTGGTCACAGCACATTTTCTGTTGCTATAACAAAATACATGAGACCAGGCACTTAAAAAAAAAAAAAAAAAAAAAAAAAGTTGCTTAGCTTACAATTTAGGAAATCCAATACTAGGGAAAGTAGAATCTGGGTAAGGTATTTGGTGCCAGGGCCGATGACTGGAGTTCAATCCCTGAACCTACACAAGAGAATGGACTCAGGCTGATTTTCCATTTTCTAATGCACACACACACATACACACACACACACACACACACACACACACACACATACACACACACACACACACACACATACCCACACACACACCCACACACACAGACAGAGAGAGAGAGAGAGAGAGAGAGAGAGAGAGAGATTTTATTTGTTTATTGAAGAAGAACGTTCAACCTTAGGCATCCGCATCTGTTTTGCCTCAAGTGGCTACATGGGAGAGGGTGAGTCTACTTGCCAGGAGAGGTTACGGAGAAGCTGGGAAGCCAGATGGACAGGGGCCACTCTTACTCTTTAGACATCCCTGTGTCCCTAGAACTAACCAGCAACCTGCCAAAACTAATCCCTCCCAAGGCTTCGTATTCCCAATGGCCTCACCGCTTTCCACCAGGCTCCTCCTTTTAAAGGCTCTCTCACTCCAACATTGCTCTCCTGGAGTCCAGCATTCCAGCTCACAAACCTTCTGGCTACAGTCTCTAACAACAGCAGAGTCCCTCCCAGTGCCACAGTGACCAGAGACATACACGCCTTTGTCTCATGGCTTCTGTGACAAAGACCAACACAGGTGCGTTTTATATTTCCTAAGCTTTCAGTGGAACCTGAGTCACTGTGACTCGATACAGAAGGCCTTATTTCTGCTGCCTGAGAACACTGCCCTGCTCCTGGGTGGAGCCGATGCCTCCCAGTCCCCATCTGGATGGTGTCCGCAGCTCTTTTTCCCTCATGAAAACCGCACATGAATATACACTTGGGTTTTTCCACCTCTGAAACTTGGAAGCAAAGCAAAGCAGGCAGGGTGAGGGCCCAGTGAATTTGCCGGGCTGATTATCTGGCTTCTGCCTAACTCTTGGTCTCCAGGGAAGCAGAGAAAAGTATCCTTGGTAAAAATTAGATCAGACATTTTCCTTTCTATAAACACAACCTGAAGGAGAGAACGAAAACCAGCTGAGCTGGCAGGGCTTCGCCTGCCCAAATGCAAGCATTTATGCTATCAAAGTTTACTTGGGAACATTTTAATTTGGGGTTCTGTGGTGGTTTGAATATGCTTGACCCAGGGAGTGGCACTAACAGGAGGTGTGGCCTCGGTGAAGTGGGTGTGGCCTTGTTGGAGGAAATGTGTCACTGCGAGGGTAGGCTTGTAGATCCTCTTCTTAGATGCCTAGAAAACAGTCTTCTCCTAGCAGCCTTCAGAACAAGGTGTAGAACTCTCAGCTCCTCCTGCACCATGCCTGCCTGGACGCTGCCATGTTCCCAACTTGATGATAATGGACTGAACTTCTGAACCTGTAAACCAGCCCCAGCTAAATGTTTTTTTTTATAAGAGTTGCCTTGGTCATGGTGTCTCTGCATGGCAATGGAAACCCTAACTAAGTTTCCTTTGGATCAGTGGGGAAGAGAGGGACAGGATAAGATCATACGGCCCAGTGGTCTCTGTAGAAAACAGGGGCTTTGAATGGAAGATTAGGGGAAACCTCGCACCACAGAGCTCTGGATTTGTCCCAAATTAAAATATGGCTCCCCTAGCCCTGGGCTCTTGGACAAATGTTCCACCTGGCTTGATATTTCAGAGAACCTCTCGAACAACAAAGTATTCTTTTCAAAACTTCCAACACTAATAGTCTGACGTATGCAGTCATGACGACACGGGCAGCTTTCTTCAAGAACAAGAATTAGCTAGAGTCAGTGGGCAGAACACTGCATTATTTGTGACCGTAAACAGTCAAAGCTCTTCGGTCAGATGCTGTATATTCTGTAACTGTTCGCAGTACAGAGAGCGTCCACTGAGTAAAGCATACACTTTCTGTGGCGTACAATCTACGCTGTTTGATAAAGCTGCTTGGAGATCTATTGCTTTTCTCTCGAGCCCCCAGAATGCTGCTTTTCTTCACACAAGACAGTTAGCACACCATTAGGAAAGCTGTACCTTTCAGGCTGGCCTTGGATGCCTTCTCTGGTCCACTTCATTAAGGAGTCAACAAAAGGTACAATTGGAGGCAGGAAATGAGGAAGGAGGGAAAAGTCTGGGAGAATGTAGGAGACTGAAGGAGAAACAAGGTTTGCCTTTTCTGTGAAGACCCTAGAGCCGTCTCCAGTGGGAAGAGCTTGGAAATAACAGGAGGGAGGATTTGGCCTCATCATCAGAAAGAACTTCCCAAGTGAAGGATGCAGAACATTGAAGTCGCCTGAAGCATGCACACTCGCAGCGTGAGAATGGCCTAGAGCTGTCCCAGAGGGGCTGCCTTGGCCCCCAGGCCTCTTCTGTGCTCCCAGCCACTGCCGCCCAGTACCTGTTCCCTAGGAGAGCTCAACCAATAGCAGAGCTGTCTCTATGGCAACAGAAGCCACCATACTTCTAAGGAGCTGAGATGGATGTGTCCATGGTATGATTGAAGCTGTTATATTTCCCTGAATGTAAGTTTTAGCTTACAAAGTATCCAAATAATATTACTTCTTGGGCTTTTGGCTAAAACAAAAAGGTGAGGGGGGAAGCTCTAGATAAGGATATAGATATGAAAAATGCGTATATCTGCAACTTAAAGCATTAGAGAATAAAGGATGAGGGTCAATTTGAGCAACACAGTTATGAACACAAGGAGGGCATGCCAATTTGTCACATGTATTCCATAGTATAAACAAAAGAAAAGTAAAAATATAAGGGATTTGTGGTGGCTAAGACAGAGGTATACAAGAAAACATGCCTAGCAAAATGCACAGTTTTTAGCTGTTTTGTATGTTAGAAATTCTTATGGTAAGATACCTGGCAGGAAAGCCATGTACTTGACTGTTGAGTGGGGTAGATGGCTCTCAGCTTTCTCAGACTTGGAGCACCACAGAGTATAAGAACACAAGTCAACCGGATTCTCACTGACTGCTGGAGACCTTGCTATCTCATTTGCTCTCACAACCATGTAGAAGTACCAGAACCTTTGCTCTGGAGAGAGTAAGCTGAGACATGGACCGCTTAAGGCCTTTCTCAGGGTCAGGTGCCTGGTCAATGTCAGAATCAGGATGTGCACGGCACTGACTAACTCTGGGACCCAAGGCCATGATCCCCACATCATACTTGGGAAGCAAACGTGTTTGCCATGGCTTGGGCATGGCTCTTGCAATATGGGGGAGAGTAGAGAGGGTGCCAAGCGGGGCTACGGGAGGACATTTCATTATCTATAAAGGGTCTCACCTAGAACTGGCCCTTTAGTTGGTCTTAATTGTGGAAGGTTATCCAGACCACCTGGGAGTTTCACCTCACTTTTCTTTCTTGTTTTAAACAAATTTATGTACATAACTTTTCAACATGAAGGAAAGGCTACGTAATATTTTTCGAGAGTGACTTGTCCCTACCCAAAGACGAATTGTTCTCCATGTAACTCGTACATAAAAGCTATAAAATTGTCCTTGCTTTTACAATGATAAATGTTAACCATCAAAATTCTCCAGTGAAACAGGATCTGCAAGGGCTTCTTTATGGTTGCCTTTTTTTTTTAATAGTAAGAAAGATATAATTTACTGGGCTTCAAAGACTGAATGAACATCCCCCCTGCAGAAGAGCAGCATTTTCACAAAACCAGCAGTTTTCTTCATCCCATATCCTGATATTCATAAAAACACACCAGGAGTCATTAAATGTGATATGCTTGCCCGGTGCACCCACGAGTCTATGAACCATAAGGGCATGGGGGGAAGGGGGGAAGAAGGAAAGAATGAAAGAATTGTTTTATAATAGGATGTGGTGCCCTGAATGGTGGTGGCTGTATTAAAACCATATTCTTGCTGGGTGGTGGCAGTGCACACCTTTAATCCCAGCACTCTGAGTTTGAGGTCAGCCTGGTTACAGAGCAAGCTGAGTTCTAAGACAGCTGGGGTTACGTAGAGAAACTCTGTCTTGAAACAACAAACATAACAAAGACCATGTTCTCATTTGTAGGAGCAGCATCGGGAATAGCATGACAGGCTTGGGATTTAGGAGACAGGTACAAGACAGAACGAGTCCTGTCATTGGATGAGAAGGAAGGGTGGCTGGGAGAAAAGTTTTAGGAAGAGGAGGAGACTGGAACGAGGCAGGAGGAAGCCGCAGAGAGACCATGAGGCTGATGTTAAGATCCTCTCTGCATGTTTACAGGAGGTTATGGATATTCTTAAAGGATGGATGTGCACAGGGCTTTGTACATCTAGGTGGGCAATTATATCTTATCAATTGGATCAGAGGTTATTGTATTGTGTGTTCTTTCATGTGGTGATATAAGTTTAAAAGAGAGTGTGGTGGCTGGAGACACTGGGCCACCACAGAGTTGGGATGGTTGTTTCTGGCATGGTGGCAACCTGCGTTGGGAACTGGATGGGTAGAGAGATTAGAGAGAAGTCATCTGCAGTGTGATATGGGATGGAACGGAACAGGTGAGAGGCTTTGCTCACTGAGATGAGGATATCTACCAGGTATCTTGGGGCACTGTGGTGCCAGATGTAGTGTGGGGTAAAAAAAATTATTTTTTTTATAATTTTACAGCAACAGACAGGTCTTTTCTGAGGCTGCAACACATCACCAGCCTCATTATACAGCTTTCTCTGTCGTCAGCCTATCACCCTGGAGTCTGATCTCCATCACTAAGAAGCCCTGTTTACAGAAGGCTTTTGTGGCTTTTTTTACTAAGTGGCGTGTAGCTGTTCACCTGTGCCACAGACCCATGCTTCCTAGACACCTTCAAACCAAAGAGGTTCTTGTCCTGGGATTCTATTTGTCTGCTCTGGTGGGTGCCCTCTGGAACCTCGTCAGTTACTACTGCCTTACAGTAGAGGTCTGAGATACCCTCCAAGTGTCCCTTGGTGTCACTTTCAGTGGCAGAACTGGAAAATATGAGCAGCACACGCTAATGAGCTCCTTGACACAGTTTTTAGTTCCCCCACAGCTTCTGAAAAAAAATATATGTAAAAACCTCTATTGTTTTATTTCCAAATGCCTCCTACTTAAGGCTTGCACTCTTTTGCAGAGCCCCTGAGGAGCCAACAGTCACCATGGGTATCTTACTTGAAGGACTGAGAACCCGGGTCAGGTGTGGGCCTGACAGCACACCGAGCAGCTTTGTGACAGCAGAAAGCAACCTGTCCCCAAATTCAGTCTACTGGAGGGGCTTTTTTACCCACTTCCCTTCTGTTCTACCTTTCAAAAGGAAGGGAAGAGACTGCTCCTAAATTTAGAGAAAAAGAATTAAATCCAATCCAACCTTAAGATCCGTCAGTCCTGGAATACAGGCCAGGAAGAATGTGGAAGGAATTCCCACTCCCAGCACAGAGAAATGATAAATGTTTAAGGAGATGGGAATGATAATTATCTTGATCTGACTGGTATGTTATATATGTTGTGGTTTAGATATGACATGTACCCCAACAAAAGGCTTCTATGTTAAAGGCTTGGTCCCCAGCTGATGGTACAGTTGAAAGAGGCTGGACCATGAGGGACTTAGGAACACAGACCTGGGAGTATCCAATGTAACCATTTTCCTTACAAAATATATTCTATCACTTTAAACATTTTTAAATATACCACATTTACAATATTGTACAAGTGTCTCCATTACTCCGAAGAACGCACTTAGCAACTCAGACTGACCCCATACCTGTGTTGACTAGTTTTATGTCAACTTGACACGAAGCTAAAGTCCCCTGAGAGGAAGGAAGTTCCATTAAGAAAATGCTCCCATAAAGTCGATCTATATGCAAGCCCGTAGGGCATTTTTTTTAAATATCTTTTTTTTTAAGATTTATTCATTTATTATATATAAGTACACTGTAGCTGTCGTCTTCAGACACACCAGAAGAGGGCATCGGATCTCTTTACAGATGGTTGTGAGCCACCATGTGGTTGCTGGGAATTGAACTCATGACCTCTGGAAAAGCAGTCGGGTGCTCTTAACCGCTGAACCATCTCTCCAGCCCGTAGGGCATTTTTTTAAATTAGTGATTGATGGGGGAGGGTGTGATGGATGGGAGAGGCCCACCCCATCATGGGTGGTGCTGCCCTTGGGCTGATAGTCCTCAGTGCTACAGGAAGTCAGCCGAGCAAGCCATGGGGAGCAAGCAAGGAAGCAGCTCCCCTCCATGGCCTCTGCATCAGCTCCTGCTTCCAGGTTCCTGCCCTGACTCCCTTCACTGATGGACTACAATTTAAGTGTTAGCCACCTAAACCCTTCTCTCCCTCATCTACTTTTTGGCCACTGCATTTCATTGCAGCAATAGGAACCCTGACTAAGACAATACCCATTAAACAATACAACCTCCTTTGATACCAGAGGTGAAATCCAGGCTGACTCCATGGCATAGCTAGGACAAGGGTTCTGTCCCTTACACAATCTGCTCCTTAAAATGAGAGAGAGTTTATAGAAAGCACAAAATGTTCGTCTCTCTAGGTCTGGTTACTTCATTCAGAATGAATGTCTCCAGCTTTACCCGTTCATCTGTGAACATGATAATTTCGTTTTTCTTAGAAGCTGGATAACACTGTAGAAATGTGCTCTATTTTTGTTATCCATGTTGATGAGCATCTAGGCCGTTTCTAACTTCTAGCTATTGTGAAGAGAGCTGCAGTCAATACAGATGAGCAAGAGTCTCTGAAGAGGATGCAGAGTCCTTTGAGTATGTGTCTAGTATTGGTATAGCTGGAGCTTATAGATCAGTTTTGGGCTCTTTGTGGAAACGTCACACCAGTTTCTGTAGTGGCGACACCAGTTTTCACTCACACCAGCAGTAACTGAGTCTTCCCCTTTTCCCACAACCATGGCAGAATATACTGTCAATTGTTTTTTAGATCCTAATCATTAGGATTTTGGGAAGATGGAGTCTCAAAATAGTTTTAATTTACGTTTCACTGATGGCTAAGGATGTTGAACTGTTTTTTTGTTAATATTTCTTGCCAATTTTTATATCATCTTTTGAGAATTCTCTGTTTAGTTCCCTGCCCCTTTTTGAAAATTGGGTTATTATCTTACTATAGAGTTTTTTATGGAATTTTTTTATTTATTTACATTTCAAATGTTATCCCTTTCCAGGTTTCCTGTCCATGAACCCCCATCCCATCCCCCTTCCCCCTTCTTCTATGAGGTGTTCCCCCACCCATCCACCCACCCCTTCCCACTTACATTCCCTTACAATGGTGGGTCGAGCTTCGGCAGGACCAAAGGCTTCTCCTCCCATTGGTGCCCAACAAGGCCATCCTCTGCTACATATGCAGCTGGAGCCATGGGTCTGTCCATGTATACTCTTCGGATGGTGGTTTAGTCCCTGGGCTCTCTGATTGGTTTGTATTGTTGTTCTTAGGGGGTTGCAAACCCCTTCAGCTCTTTCAACCCTTTCTCTAACTCCTCCAATGGGGACCCTGTTCTCAATTCAATGGCTGACTGCAAGTGTTCACCTCTATATTTGTCATGCTCTGGCAGAGTCTCTCAGGAGACAGCTATATCAGGCTCCTGTCAGCATGCACTTCTTGGCATCAGCAATAGTGTCTGGGTTTGGTAGCTGTGTGTATATGGGATAGATCCCCAGGTGGGGCAGTCTCTGGATGGCGATTCCTTCAGTCTCTGCTCCAAACTTTGTCTCCATATCTCTTCCTATGGATATTTTTGTTCCCCCTTCTAAGAAGGACTGAAGCATTTGCACTTTGGTCGTCCTTCTTTCTTTGCTTCATGTGGTCTGTGGATTGTATCTTGGGTAATCCGAGCTTTTGGACTAATATCCACTTATCAGTGAGTGCATACCATGTATGGGGTTTTTTGTTTTGTTTTGTTTTTGTTTTTTGTGATTGTGAGTGAGGACTCAGGATGATACTTTCTAGTTCCATCCATTTGCCTATGAATTTCATGAAGTCATTGTTTTTGATAGCTGAGTAGTATTCCATTGTGTAAATGTACCACATTTTCTGAATCCATTCCTCTGTTGAAGGGCATCTGGGTTTTTTCCAGCTTCTGGCTATTATAAATAAGGCTGCTATGAACATAGTGGAGCACGTGTCTTTGTTATATGTTGGAGCATCTTTTGGGTATGTGCCCAGGAGTGGTATAGGGACAAGGGACTAAGTTGCATATTGTACATATCAAAGCAGATCTGGCTTCTACCAGCATTCCTTAGTCCCCTCCTGGCATACCCTGCCCTTAACCCAGGAGCTGGGCTGCCCTTCCTCCCAAAGCTCTTCCAAGACGTTTTGGTCTCTTCTTCCTCCCTCCTCCTCCTCCTCCCTCCTTCCTCCTCCTCCTCCTCCTCCTCCTCCTCTTTGTGCATGCTCTTTCTCTCTCCCCACTCCCCTCTCTCTCCCTTCCCATGGTGACTTCCCTGGCCTCAGTCCTTGGGTCCAGTGATCAGTCCTTGGGTCCAGTGAACTCATCTGAGAGCAGCTTCCCAATAAACCTGCAATTTTATATTTTTCTAACCTGGCTTGTCCCATTTTCCTCTGCCTCTAGGAACTTCCAGAATATTCTCTAGAGTGACAGTCTAGAGAGACAAGCCCTGGAGAAAGGCCAGATTCATCTCCGATGAATGTTTCCCTTACTCGTGGGATGAGCTGAGGATAGAAGACAAAAGATAAGTCCTGAGTCTGCCTGGGGATGACATAGCCCCACCTAAAAGTGCTTGCCTAGCATGCATGAAGCTCTTTATGCACCGCCACATATGCCAAGCGTGGTGGGTGCTTCAAATCCCAGTACTCAGGAGGTAGAGACAGGAGAGTCCAAAGTTCAAGGTCATCCTCAGCTACACAGCAAGTTCCAGGTCAGTCTAGGTTACAGAGAGACCCTGTCTCAAGGAAGACGGTAAAGACAATGTGTGGATGGGCACCAAATTCCCTACATCTCCTGGGGTAGCTTTGGCCATACCATAGATTCCTGTAAACTTGGCATTGATCCCTCTTATCCTATTGGCAGACTGGGGGAGGCTGTGTGTTGTGTAGCCAAGATTGATGGATAACAACCCATCCAATGCTTAACGCAGGCATGAGTCCCATTAGCCACAGAAATTTGCAGCAAAAAACAAATGAAGTCTTTAATTATAAGTCCTACCAATTTAGTACTGGTGTGGCTGGAGGAACAAGCCTGAGAGACCACCCACGGGACAGCCAGAACGTGGCTTGCTCGTGACCTTAGCAGATGGGTTGCCAAGGAAACACAATTTTCTTCACTGCCCCTTAACCCATCCACCCTCTGGACTGACCAGATGTGTTCAAGGAATCAAGTCCTGGCCAGGGATAGTCTACCTGGTCTTGGCTCATCCACAACTTCTAAGCATCTCCATGAATAATTGATTCACAGGTTCACCCAGTAGGTCTTAAGTAGAACAAGATTTCTTTACCCCTCTTGGTGAGTCTCCAGCCACGGCCAAAGCAAGACTTGCCTGGAAAAGAAAAAAAAGTAGGAATAATTATACTCCTATATGGAACATGAGGGAAACCAGGAGAACCTAGAAGCTTTTCTTATAAAAGTATACTCAGGGCAGGTGTGTCCGATTTAACTGGGAGAGGGCTCCCTCGGCTGGGCCTGCACCAAGTGTGGTGGGGGCCATTCGGGGATCCTAGGGTAGGATTCTCACTCAAAGATGCACAAAGTTGAAGCTTTTGTTTTGTTTTTCTTTTCTCTCATTCTAATACGAGGGTCTACACTGCCTGAAAGTCATTTTTTTCTGATAGCAACTAATTTCCTCTTAATTTCCTTCCTCAATTCACTGCCCAGTCAACTTAGAGGGGGCTCAATTATCTTCCTTTTCTCTAGCAAGGTTCAAGTTCAAGTTGCCTGGCACCCAGAGTATCCTAGCTACTGGCCCACCTGAAGGCCGCCCTCCCAATGGCAGAAGGGATCCGGGCCATACAGGAGGGAAGACAGTTGAGCAAATGTCACGTGATCTGCAAACTAAAAGCCAGACAAACCCAGACCCAGATTTCCAAGGGACATACCCAAAGAGAAGAGACCTACCCTGAAACGTTTAACACACGGCTGTGGTATCCATGGACACTGGAGGAAACAGATAACCTGCCAGCCTTACTTCAGGCTGTGGAGCCAAGCCAGGCTGAAGCTGAGTTAAGCTGTGCCAGTGATGTCCCTGCAGTTTGTGGAGACACAGACAAGGCCTGGAGCATTTTGTCTTTGGCCTGAAACCCCAGGGTCTTTGGAGAGATCCTGAGAAACAGATCAGTCATGGAAAGTGGTTTGTATCAGTGAGGTCATGACATTTTAATCAAAAGCTGGACTGGGCTAGTTAGCGTTTGAAGAAGCTCTAAGCATTTCCCAGCTTCCCTGACCATGAACTCTCCTTGAATTCCCATGTAAAGTTTTGGAATTTCACTACTTGGAAGGCTCCTGAGGGCAGATCAAAGCAACCCAGCGGACTGGGATCTTTTAAGGGTGACTTGAAAATCAAAGCAACAGGAAAGACTTTAGATTTAAGGCAGTGGAGGAGGGGAGGTCCCATTAGTGCTAGGAACGCTAGCTTAGTTGGTAGGCCTAGCATACACACGGCCCTGTATTCAATTCCTAGGGCCTGACTGATAGCACACACCAGTAACCAGAGCACTCAGGGAAATAAAGGCAGGAGAATTAGAAATGCAAGACCATCCTTAGCTTTAGAGAGAACAAAGCTAGCTAGCCTAAGGTATTTGAGGTGGGGTCTAGCATACAAGCAATCTTCAATTGGTAAGAACAAATTTAAGGTCACACATTTTCCTAGAGTTTCAACACAAGTCTTCACAATTTAGGTGACAATTTTCCTCCAAGCTTTTTGTCCATTGGCTCTTAAGCCTGCCTCTCTTGGCACACTATGCCACAAAATTATACCCAATGTAGCCTTACGCTATTGTGGCTGCTTTCTTATAGTATGTATATTTTATTTGTATGTAAATGTATATTTTATATATTCTAGTGTAAGACTAGAAGTCCATCTTGAAAGAATTTTCCAGCCTTAGACCAGTCTCGGGACTTGAGAGTAGTCTATAAATACCTATCGAAATGAATGCAATGAGGGGTGCTTAAGATTTCAGCTCTTGCATAGGAATCTAACATTTCCACAGGAGACAATGAAATGGTTGTTTTGGTCTTTCTTTTCCCTCATCCTAATACGAAGGTCTGTTCTGCATGTGTCAGAGCCTAATAGTTAAGATCCACACTGTTCTTGAAGTCCTGTGGTACAGTACATTTTGGTCTTCAGCTGGGAACTCAGAGAACTTGTCATTTGCTTCATGGTCTTCGATGAAGGCAGTTGCCTCTGCGCCCCCCATCCTAAGCTCTTGGCTCTGACAAAGCCTTTCCTCCTCTCCCCTCCCCTCCCCTGCCCTCTTCTCCTCTCCCTTCTTGTCCCCCTCCCCTTCACTTCTCCCTTCCACTCTTTCCCCTTCCTCTTTTCTCTTCTCTTTCCTCCCCTCCCCTTCCCTTCTCTCCACTGCCCTTCCCATCTTCTCTCTCTTACCTCTTTTCCCCTCCTCTTTTCTTCTCTCCTCTCTTCTCCCCTTTCCCTCCTCCTCTCTCCTTCCCCTCTTCTCTCTTCCACACTTTCCCCTTCTTTTCTTTTCCATCCTCTCCTTTCCCCTCCCCTGCCCTCTTTCTCCCTCCCTTCCTGTCCTCTCCCCTCCCCCTCACCTCTCCCTTTCTCTCTTTTCCCTTTCTCTTTCCTCTTCTCTCCTCTGTCCTCCTCCCCATTTTCTTTTCCATCACTTTAGCATTCAGGAAATAAAGAGGGGTCTGCTAGGGCCACAACAGAAAGGGCTGTACAACCATATTCATAAGGACAGCACTCATATCCTAAGGAGGGGGTGACATTCACTGAGTGGTGGTTCTCTGTCCCTCCTCAGCTAGTGGTAGACCCCCATAAGCTGAGAACAAGCAACTGGGACTGCTCAGTCACAGATGGGACATCTCTATAATCTCCCCCCACAAAGGCTCGAGGAACACTGAGAAAGACAGGTTGGAAGGACTACAACATGTTCTCAGGGCCTGACATGGCTGTCACACATGTGAACACATAGCTGCTGCGGATACATGCGCAGGACCAGCAGAAGACCAAGCCAGTTAAAGGTTTCTGTGTGGCAAGGCTGTCTACAAGGCTGTCTCAACACACAGCTTATTGCTGTTGCCCTCGGTTACCCAGACAGGAGTTAAGTTCCTATAGCCAAAGACATCATGCATTTCAGCAACAGATCCCAGAAAGCCCTGATCTGGAAATGACCTGAATGCCATCTCCCTGAAGACTGTCTATCATGGCACCTAGATGGCACCGTGCAAGCTTACAAACGAGGGAGGCAACCAACAGGCCTACCCAGCTAGGACACCTATAAACTACAATGTCCAGTGTGGCACAATGACCCTAAGGGTGCATCAAGTGGCACGCATGTCTTAGCAGTAACCAACAGCTCTCTGATTGTACTTAGGACCCACTCGACAACAGAGAAATGATGCCTTGTATTAGAAACTTAGCCAACTACCACAGCTAGTGAAGTCATGGTTATGGGAGAAGAATCAACAGTCACCAATTTACTAAACCAGCACCATCTCTAACAGCAACCTATTACATAAACATCTGTTTTTATATGCATAGGTAGGCAACTGTCGCCCTTACCCTGCACCAAGAAAACATCTTTGCCACAGACACTGACTCTTACAGAAAGCTACAACCAATCAAAACACACAGTGGTGGAGCCCAATCCCAATAGATAGATCTATTAAACAGTCCTATGCCTAAGGCTCAGGGAACGTTGGAGACAAGGTGGCAGAAAGGTTGCAAGAGCTAGAGGATCAGGGAGTTTGCCGAGCGATTGTGTCTCAAAGGAACATGTCATTGCTGAGCAGGGCAGGTCCTCAGGACATCAGCCCCCTGCCCTGCCATCACCTGCTGTGCCTGTGCTACAGCTTGGCCCAGGCATCGTGGGTAATGACAGGGCATTCAGGCAAGCATGGCAGCCAGAACTGAGGACAAGGTGGTGTACAGCAACCGCTGAGCTCTCACAGGTCCTGCTCCTGGACACGGTACCCAACAGCAAGCTCATCCTGACCCTGAGCAACAGCGTATCTGAGGTGAAGTCTGGTTCATTTTCTAGGTTAACTCTCCTCAGAAGGCTTTGGTGGTCTGTATGGCCAGAAAACATGTAGACGTCCATGATCCGCACTGCCACCAGCTGCTGAGGCTTCTTTTGCAGTGCAGTCAATGACTATAGACTCACAACGGAGACTGAGAGAAACTGGAGGCCTCTGTGCCAACCTCTTCCCCCCAACCCTCAAAAAACAAAACAGTCCTGACGAGAAACCATCGAAGAGAGTCCTTAAAAACTATGATAAAGATGCTGAAGGGTAGCTCTTCAGAGTTGACGGCTTCTGGCCCTGGGGTGGAGAAGGACTCGGTTTTCTGCACAGGGCTGGCCCCTGGAAGTTTGACCATGCTCCAATGAGTATACAGGCAACACAAATTGGACTTTGTGTTTATTTTTCTTTTCTTTAGGTGGAAGGGTGGTTCAGAGACAGTGGCACATGCCTTTAATCCCAGTGCTCAGGAGGCAGAGGCAGGTGGATGTCTGAGTTTGAGGCCAACCTGGTCTATAGAGCAGGTTCCAGGACAGCAGGGGCTACATAGAGAAACCTGCCTCTAAAAACAAATGAACAGAGTGGGCGAGTGGAACTGGGGGGAATGAAAAGCAACTGGGATAGGGGTGCGTTGTATGCAACACCAAATAGCTAATAAAAATATGATGCTGTGGAGAAGAAAAGAAAAATCTACTCCCATTACATTTTGAGGAAAACAGCTACATAACCAGAATAGCATAACTAACGAACTTGACCCAAGTGTGGTCTGGTTAGTAAGATGTGGAGTGGAGAGAAGGGAAGGGATGTGGTTTCTTTGGTGGTTCAGGGGGGTGGAAAGCTTTGCCAAGTCACACTTAGCACATGTGTAACAGAGAGCTAATAGGTAGCAGCTAGCACTTCAGAACTGAGAAGCTTCTCTGGGATAATTTCTCTTTGGTATGGATCACTGAAACATTCCACACTGTCCAAACTGTTTTCTGACCTTTGGTGTAAATTCATTTTTTTTTATTCAGGAATTATTGAGAGCATATTCCTTAAGTGTGAGATGTATTGAGTCTTTGTAATATTCTTTGTTATTGATTTCTTTTTATCTGCAGTAAAGTTAAAGAGCCTATAGATTCTGTAACTTTAGCGCTTGGGAATTTGTAGAAATTGGTATCACCTATGATCATTCATACAATCAGTGTGAATTAATCCTGGCCTGGTGACTCAGGTCTGTAATCCCAGATATTGGGAAGCTGGGGTAGGTGATTTAGCAAGGTCAAAGCCAACCTGTGCAACTTAGCAAAACCCTGTCATAAAACAATGAATACAAGAAAGGACTCTGGATGGAGATTATGTAATATGATTCTGGGTCCAAACCCCATCTCATAAATAAATATACACTCATTTCCATTGGAAAGTATTCTCTGTAATTTAAGTCTACCAGGGACAAATTCTACCAGCTGTTGTTTATAAACATGTGTCTCATTCATTCATAATACATTTGCAGTCATTCTTTCAGTCCTGTTGAGATAATATTCCATGCGTTCTATATTCCTTCTGTTGGAGAAAGGGAGTGTGATCTAGGCATCCTATTTAGAGTTGAGAACTCTGCACTCCCTTATTCTCTGTATTGAGGGTCTCTGCAGTCATGAGTCTTTGTATTAATCACCATCAATTGCAGAAAAAGTAATCTCAGGTGAAGGTTGAGAGATGTAATAATTTCCAATATAAAAATGAGTACTTAGGAGTCAGCAGAACACTGGGCCCATTTAGCAGAATACTAGTAGTAAGTTCCCTAGGGCCTATGACCCATCCAGCCATGGGCTCTTGACCCAGCAAACAGTACCAGGCATGAGGCCTTAAATGCAATCAGAAAGTCACTGGTCGTGGGATGATGTCATTACGCAGGTGAAGGCAGGTACAAGATAGAACGAAGCCTGTCACTGGACTAGAAGGAAGGATGGGCAGGAGAAAGGTTTTAGACAGAGGAGGAGACTGGAGCAAGGAGGGAGGAGAACATGGAGACCGATGTTAAGATTCCTCTCTGCACATTTTCATGTTGTTATGAGTATTCTTAAGGGATGGGTGCGCACAGGACTTTGTATGTCTAGGTGGGCAATTATATCTTATCAATTGGATCAGAGGTTATTGTGTTGCATGTTCTTTCATACGGCCACTTAAGTTCAAGAGAGTATGTGGTGGTTGGAGACACTAGGCCGCGGAGTTGGGGTGTATATTTCTGGCATGGTGGCAACCTGCCTTGGGAACTAGATAGGTAGAGAGATTGTTACCAGGCTCAGAGAGACACCATCAGCAGTGTGATATGGGATGGAGCAAAGCAGATGGGAGGCTTTGCTGACTGAGATGAAGATATCCACCAGATATCTTGGGGCACTGCGGTGCCGGATCTAGTGCAGGGTGAAAGACAGCCTTTTATTTAATTTTACAGCAACGATTGGTTATTTATATAACATTCATGCCACCGTTGCACAATGGGCATACCTGGCTAGGCCAGTGATCATTGCAACTCCCAGAGTCTGTAGCTGTAGAAGACTGATGACTACTGTTCTTTCCTAGAAATACTCATAGAACTTTCCAGTTAACCAGTAGGAATAAACATCCTTCCAGGTCAGTACAAGTTTGATTTCTCCCCGTTTTATGACTCCAAATACTTTGTAATTTACATTATTGTTATGGTTTTGTTCAATTTATGTCTGGGAGAAGAGTTTGTGTTGTTGTCGTTTTGTTTTGTTTTTTAAATTGGACAAAAAAGGTGAGATGTAGGGGTGGTTCTGATGCTAAGGTCCTGTTCCCAGTTGGTTCTTGATACATCAGTAAAAATGCTAGCGGCAAATTGCTGGGTGGACTAGGTAGGACTTCCAGGTCCCCATAGGCCAGCTAGGAGACATGGGGAGAGGAAAGGAGTTTTTCACCGTGCTTTGGAGGGAGAAAAGTTAACCAACAATGTGAGATCTCTGGTAGAGTGGCCTGGGACTGCTTCTCCCGGTGGGAGGTTGGAATTTGAGCTGGGACTAAAAGAAACTGAGCAGCTGAAGCTAGAGCAGGTTGAGAGGTGATGAGCTAAGAGTATCAGGAAGGGCACACTAGCTGTGGGAGATAGCAGTGCCCAGCAATTGAGTCAATAAGTCAGGTTCAAATTGGGCAATGTGTGTGCGTTTGTGTTTTTCATCTGTGGATTCCAGGGAATCTGGGTGGGGGCTGGTAGCATGGACCACCCAGAGCTTAATGAGGCAGCAAAAGCTGCATGCTGCATCTTCCTTCCTTCTTTCCTTCCTGTTTCCTTTCTTTCCCTTCCTTAGTTTAGAAATATTTAGAAAATTTCTAAAATAGAAAATTTTACAGAACAAAAATATATTGCCATAGAGTTGAGTTCTGTTTTGAGGATTGACCGTTATCGCTTTAAGAAAACTCTGAAAATAGTTTCACTGTTGAAAACGTCAAGTTCCTTTTCTACTCTGTGCATCTATACGATGTCTCCTCTATCTTCCTATGGTGCTTCTTGCTCGTTTCCTTTGACCATCATCTTGTAGCAGAATGCCCAGGAATTCCCACTTTAAAGGCGCCAACATTGTGTCAGAAGACAGGGATAAAAATGGGTCATCCCTGGGATTGGCACTTAGTGGAGTCTCTGAAGTCTCTAGAGACTGAGCAGTTGGTGAACTCAGCATCTCGCC
This sequence comes from Rattus rattus, assembly GCF_011064425.1. Classification (NCBI taxonomy): domain Eukaryota; kingdom Metazoa; phylum Chordata; class Mammalia; order Rodentia; family Muridae; genus Rattus; species Rattus rattus. The sequence goes on along the minus strand of NC_046156.1, from coordinate 202,371,842 downwards.
AGATGCTTTCTGCTTGGCATATTCTCGAACTATATGCTGTGCTTCTTCACAACTGTACCCTTGGAGTTGGGTTAAAGCACGTGAGGTTTTCTCTTGAGGAAGTCAAGCACCACGTTTCTGGTATAGTTCAGAGGATGTGGGTCTGAGCAGTTTACCCAGTACAGACTATATTCCCCATGAGCTTAAGGGTAAGAATCAGAAACTCCTTCCAAGTGGATGGTGGTCCTTTTTCCTTATATAGGATACCTCCAGCGAGGCAAGTGAGAGATTGGGTAACTACAATTTCTAGAATAAAGTCTTGGAATCAAAGCATAATAATTGTGCTTGTTAGGGTTACTAGTACTCTGGGTCACTATTCATCACTGAAGGAAGTTAAGATAGGAACTCAAACAGGACAGGGACCTGGAGACAGGAGCTGAGGCAAATGCCTTGAAGGGGTGCTGCTTACTGGCTTGCTCCTCACAACGTGCTCAGCCTGCTTTCTTTTAGAACCCAGAGCTACCAGCCCAGAAATGGCTTCACCCACAACTGGCTGGGCCCTCCCACATCAATCACCAAGAAAATGTCTTACATCTGGATCTTAACGAGGCATTTTCTCAATTGAGGGTCCCTCCTTTCATATAACTCTAGCTTATGTCCTGTTGAGATGAAACCAGCCAGCACAATAATTTTATAAGCACAGAATAGAAAGGGAATTGAAGATTGACTTCTTCAGTGGCAAAACTATTTTTAGTGTTCCCTAGCTAGATGGCCACAGTCACAGACCAAGCATTCCCAGGAAGAGTTCCTTACCCATTGCAGTTATTAGAGCAACATTTGCTCAGTACTTCTGATGCTTCACACATTAAGTAGGAACAGTGAAAAGGTAGAACTGGCACTTGGGATTACATCATAGCAAAGTAGGCATGATTATAGAGTAAAAAGCACAGTAAGTATGTAAATTATATGTAAGTATATGAAAGTATATCATGAACAAGATGATTACAGGTTGTGCTGTGTTACCCAAGAAATAAGCAGAATGCTGTGCTGTAGAGAAATAGGTCTGACCACTTTACATGGGGAGCTAAGCAGAGTCCCCACAGACATTACTCTTGGCCTGAGAGATGAGAATAAGCCAATGATTCAAGGGAAAGGACGTCCAATCAAAGGGAGCCACTGATGGGAAAGGGTTTGGCATTGTATTAATATATTAGTAGAACATTATTATACTAGATACATTGAATTACAATATAGGACAATATATTAATAGAATATTAATAAGAAATTTTTTAAACACACAGATTAGGTCATGTTAGTATCTAGAACAGGAAGGAATGGGAGAAGAGGCTGGTGAAGCGTAAATGGAGACTTAGGTAAAGGTTCTAAGTAAATCTTGGAATGGGATATTTTCCTGGTACATGTGACCAGAACAATGCAATACTTCTCCCCGTGGAACTGAGGGAATTGTGGGATTGGTCTCTTATAAACGATACAGACTTCCATAGCCTGGTCAGGATGCTCAGGGCATGGGGCTTGCGTTGATGGGAAATGGGTCATGTCCACCAGTCCATTTGCCAGACTCTGAGCAGACATGGATGAAACGGTGTGTGCACAGGACCTGGTCTACACAAGACCAGAGGGCAGAGTTATCCTTTCCATCTCTGGTTCCGCCTATGTCCTGTAATGACCACCCTCCCTCCTCCAACCCCTTCTTTTCTTCCTGCACTGGGGATTGAACCCACAACCTCTTTCGTGCTAAGTACATCCCTAGCTGCATCCCTAGCCCTGTAATATCCTTTCAAAGATATTTCAACTAATGAGAAAGGAGGCCATAAATTTGAAACAGAGCAAGGCACAGAGGGTGTATGAGAGGGCTTACAGGGAGTAAAGGGATGGAGGAAACGGTGTAAATAAAAAGACAATTCAGACAGACAACCGGCCATCAGGACGTTCCACGCTGGGCAAAGCACAAGGGGGAAAGGTGAAAGGGAGTGCATGTGGGGATGTTCCACACAGACTGGCCAGCCTAGCAGTGGTGGCCCTCATCTCAGCAAACCTGGCCCAGCACTGTCTGCTTAGAATATTTTCCTATGCCATCTCTGATCCCTACTTCAAAGGTACCTGTCCTGTGACCTGTGTTCTTGGGTTTCTTAGAAAAGAAAAAGAAGATGATGGATGTATTATGTCCGCACCAAGCCCGTCTATCCACCTGGAGTTTTCTGCACTCCCTTTTCACGTTAGATCAGTAGCTCCTCTTCTACCACAGCAGCGTTTGCAGGCTCCACAGCATCAGACAAAAGCAACACAACCGCCATCCATTCTCAGTGCACAGCCCTCTCGTTTGGGTCTCATGGTGACAAGGGCCATTTTCAGACCAGGTCTCCCAGGGTTGGTGGTGTCTGGAGACATAGTCCTACATATCCCAGGATGGCTTGGAACTCGCTCTGAAGCTGAGGGCAACCTGGAACTTCTGGTTCTCTTGTCACACTCCCTTCCAGCACAGGGACTGTAGGTGTGATTCGCCATCCTTGGTTTCCGCAGCACTGGGGATTAATCACACTCAGGGCTTCACGCATGCAAGGCAAGCAATTCTACCAACTGGGCCCAGATCTCTCGTGTTCGATTGCTGCTCTGACATGGCCCTTCCCAGAAATCTAATATTTTGAGCTGTTTTCTTCTTCCTTCCGTCTTAATAGGAAGCCTGAGGCTTCGATGACCCTAAGCTCCAGGGAAGGTCCTGGTTCCCCTGGTCGGTCAGATGTAACAGTAATAACATCCCTCTGACTCAAACGTGTACTAACCGAGAAAATGGATTTTGGGGTAACCCCATCTGGGGCTCAATGTGTCTCCACAATGCTAGGAAGCAGGTGTAGCACATGAAATAGGGCTCCACAGCCGTAAGGGCAAAGGAAAGAAACACCACTGGACCTTTATAGAGGGGCAGGCTCCTGTTCCAACCCTGAGCAGTGCTTGCAGAGGACTAGGCCAGTTCTCAAGAGACCGTCAGATGAGCATTTGAAAGCAGGAGGTTTGCAGGAATTCGAGGTGGAAAGGCAGAGGGAGGTGTCAGAAGGCTGCACAACCCGAGAGGACGTGGCAGGGAGTGTTTCATGGTCCGGGGGTTTCCCCTGCACTCCTGAGAGGCCCGGCTGTGTTCTTTATTGTTCCACTGTCCCTGCCAAGGTCCATTGTGACTCCCTCCAGGCAGCCTGCCCAGATTGGACCTGCCTACCTAGACCAAGAAGGCAGAAACAGCGCTTGCTTGCGGCTCTCTGTCTCCCTGTCATTGTGCTCACACCTTGGTGGATGAGGTTTTCACCTGCTAAGATTTCTGGTCCGCTCTTCCAGAGGGCAACAGTTCAAGCTACTTAATTGCTGTGTCCTCCAAAGAACTGGAAATCAGCCCTCTCTCTTTGCAGCTATAAAAGCTATAAGTTACGTCAACAAAATGTATAATTTCCGGCATGTAACAAGTAGACATGTTTAAAGCTCCTCACATCATTTTAATGTTCTCCTTATATCATTAAAATGGCCTCAGACTGCACCAACAAGGCACTAGGCAACTCTACATTTGTTGCGTGTAGAACCCGTTCCCCGCCCCCCCCTCAGGAATATTATGTATGCCTGGTGTAATAAATCCGAATGCTTGAACACCTTTTTTATTTCTAAATCACTTTGTAACAAAGCTATGTAAACAAATTGTAATTTCCTGTGACTGAGAAGCTCAATGACATAAATAATTCAGACGGAGCTGCCAGCACAATTGGTTTGACCAACTGTTGTCATTAAACGTAAGGGGGTCGGGGTGGGTGGGCCGGCTCCGCAGTGAAGAGCAGTGGCTGCCCTTGCAGAGCCCAGGTTAGGCTCACAGCACCTACATATGGCAGCTCACCAGCCAGGGGTCTGACCCCCCTCTTCTGGCCTTCAGGGGCACAGGCATGCAGATGCATACACGCACGCACACCCACGCAGGTAAGTGGTAATGCGCATGCTACTGGAAATAAGTGGATTTAAAAAAAAAAAAAAAGATGGGCTGGAGAGATGGCTCAGCAGTTAAGAGCACTGACTGCTCTTCCAGAGGTCCTGAGTTCAATTCCCAGCAACCACATGGTGGCTCACAGCCATCTGTAATGGGATCCGATGCCCTCCTCTGGTGTGTCTGAAGACAGCTACAGTGTACTTGTATATGATAAATAAATAAACCTTTAAAAAAAAAAAGATTTGAGCATAACAGTGAAAATTTCTCAGGAATGTGTCTTTCGGGAAGATGCGTGCTTGCTTCTGCCTTTAAGAGCGTACAGCGGGGCATTTTCTACAACTGACCACATCCGGTTCATTCCCCCTTGTTTTTAATCTGGGCAACAGGAATTGAGCAAGCAGAAATTGAAAGATTTCCTTAAGATGTCCTAAGAAGTCCTATTTCACATTTAAAAAAAAGACCCAGGGCTCTATTATCATAACCAGCTTGTCTGGGAAGAATTAATGCAGTCTAAAATGACACACGTTTGACTATCAGACTACTGAGACAGTAGACGTCACAAACCCCCTCAAGGCTCTCCCCGGAGAAGAAAAGTCTAAAGTTCTGGGGCGTCTGAAAGAGGACCTTGTCTGCTAGAGGGTGAACTTGGTTTTTGGAGAAAATTCACAACTTATCCGTTGACCTTGGAGGCGATCCTTGGAGGTTAGACAGTGGTGGACAGGGCCGCACAGTGGACAGACTGCCTAAATATTTGTATGTTTTGTCTTCTTTTTTGAACCTTACCCTCATGTTAGGACCCTGAAGATGGACTTGAGGGTGACTTGGGGGTGTCACTGGACCTCTTGGCCTCTCGGTGTGACCTCCCTTTCCCGCTTTCCACTGTTCGGTCGGTCCTACCGTTGGCTTACTGACGACAGGTGGCTGCCCTGGCTTGTTGGGGCACGAACTGTGGCTGCAAGTCCAGCAGCATTTTCAAAAATGAAAACCCTGTAAGTCCTCTTCTCCTTTTGGATGCCGACGCTTGGGAATTACATCTGCAAGCTTTGATTAGACTCGAAAGGTTCACTTCCCCACCTCTAATGTTGCTGACTTTCTCAAGACCAATGCCAATATTGTCCATTGTTCCTTTGTTCTTCCGCCCCTGGGGCAGCACACCAGAATAAAAGGCAAGTGCAGTGGCTTTCTCACTGGCCTGCACTCGTGAGGTACTGGGAATGAGTGGGACCACAGTCTGCACTCTATCAAGGAGGTTACATGAGGTGCAAGGAAAGGCGGTGCCCTCAGCAGTCAGTCTTGTTGTATGAAATATCATTGGTGCCCTCAGGTTATCTTACCTCTCTAATCCCATGATGCTTTAATGGTTTCAGAACTGAGCTTCTTTTAGAAGTGTAATTGAATTGTGCTTTTGAAGGTTGCATTTCTCTGAGCGTTTGGTGAGTGTCCCTTGTGTGTCTACTCCTCTGTGAATAGTTGTGTCCTCAACTTCTGCCTATTTTTCTACTGATTCGTAACTTCATTTCTATAAGGACTGTGTGTGTGTGTGTGTGTGTGTGTGTGTGTGTGTGTGTGTGTGTGTGTGTATGTGGGCAAAATTAATTTTCTGCCTTAATGTGAGTTGCATTTTTTCCAGTTTATTATTGTCCTTTCGAATTTACTAATGATAATTTCTTCATGAAAAAATATTTGGGGACAGATTAATTAATTTTCTCATGATATTTTTAAGCGTGAGTGTGCACCTGTGTGTCTGCATTTGCTTTGATTTAATTGTTTTTTTTTCTTTATTTTTAATGTGTTCAGTATTAACTTCATCCCAAAGTGTGAGGTAGGGATTCAAGGGTCCTGTTCTCCGATGGCTAGCCAGGTGATTAGAGCTGTGGGACTTCTCAGATGAAATCTCAGAGTCGGCGTTTGTATCCAGTGTGCTTATGTGCTCTCAGTGCGAGGGTGGCACAGAACCGCAGCCTTGTGACATATCACCTGGTAGGTGACTTCCCGTATATGTTTTCATGACTTTGTGGCTACTCTTCCACATTTTTCCATGAAGCACACACTCATGGCGTGGTGGTAGCACTGGTCCTGAGATACCACAGTGGTAAATGAGCTTCACTGCACTGTTTGGAGTTTCCTGAACATAAAGGAAGGAAATGGGAGGTGACCTGGCACCCTAACCTGGCACCCTAAAAGAAGCCTGCCACTGGGAGAGAAATGTCAGTCTCAGGCAATCTGCTGACTTCTCCACACCAATACTTGAAGGGGAACGATCCAGCCTGGCAAAGAGTATGCAAGGTCTTGACTACTTCTCCATCACAGAAAACAAAATCTAATGCCAAGTATCCCAGGGTAACTTTAGTGATTAGGAGTCCTATGTTCTATTGTCTGTTTGACCCATGTTTTTATTTCTATATAATTAGCCATGCCTCTCCCCACTCCCCGTCCCCTCCCAAACCATGAGAGAAGGTTGAGTGAGATTCATTCATTATAGACTTTATTCACCAATATTGTTAGATTTCTTTTTTCAAAATTTTCAACAAACCATTGGATCTGATGCAAAGCTTCCAACGCCACATTTCTGTTTCAATTCCACTTCCGTTTCCAGTCGGCAAGCACATTTCTGTTCTGTGACTAAGGGGCAAAGGATACTGAGCGGACAGGACCTGCCCTCACTGCAGCTTTGAGGCTGAGAGATCAAAGGCATTTGCTTTTGTTCCTTTCCCATTCTCTGGGGATGCTCACCAGTTCTACTGCCTCCTGTGGTACATTCTTGTAGAATTCCTCAGAATAGCAGAGGATTTGCTACTATGCTTTAATAATGAGCTTCAAGACTTGAGGAATTCTGTCAAGGGGAAACCCATGACTCAAAAGCTCAAGGTCAGTAAGACTGAAAGTCAAACAATAATTGAACATGTGAGGACCTGGAATGGATTGATCTGTGACACCAAAATGATGTTCTTCTAGGTTTCAGCCCCCAGTACCTTGTTTATAGTAGTCAGGGTTCTCTGCAGAACAGAAGCAACTAAAGTAAGTATGTATATGTGTGCATGTGTGTGTTTTATTGGATCAAGTTTTATGCATATATATATATAAAACCATAGGCAGTTATATAGTTCAACAGTAGTTTATTACATGCTAGAGATTCTGAGAACCCAGTAACTTCTTAGTCCAAGAAACTAGAGGCCTCAGAACAAGGAAGACAGATGATGTAATGTCAGTCCAAAGCTACAAACCCAGAGGCTCCCTGGAGAATGACTGATGTGAGTCTACACTGGAAGATGAAGTGACTTTGGAGTCTATGGTGGTGGTGGTGGTGTGTGTGTGTGTGTGTGTGTAAGTGTAAGTGTACACACTGGGGTTGTGCATGTGTATACCTGCATTTGTAGGTTAGTAGGTCAGATGACAACCTGGGATGCCCTTCCTCATCACTGTCCACCTTGTTAATCTTTCATTTTTTTCAAGACAGAGTTCCTCTGGTGATTGAACTCAGGTCCACAAGATTGTAAGCCACCTGTCTGAGCCATCTCCCCAGCCTGTGGGCTTCCTCTTTCACTCTTTTATTCTACTTGGGCTCTCAGCTAATTGACTGGTGCCACACACATTCAGGGCAGGGTTCCCTCCCTCTGCTGCTGTCCCACATGCCAAGCCTGTCAGATACAATGTACTTTACTACCCTCTAGGCATGTCTCATGCTCAAGTCAATAATATAGAGCAGGCATCACAGTTGTCACTAGGTTCTGGAGCTGAGACCAATCTCACACTTAGAGTGATCCATCGATCCAGTGAACCAGGTCTGTATAAGGAGAAGAAGACATCACTTGCAGAGACTGAAGTGACATGTCTACAGGCCAAGGGGCATTAGAAGTTGCCAGAAAACTATCACCAGATAAAGACAGGCATGGAATGTGTCTTTCTTAGGGGCTTTCAGAAGGGACCAAGCCTGTGACATGGTGTATATTTCAGATGGCCAGCCTACAGAGCTGTCAGGACAAAGTTCTATTGTTTGGGGGTCACTCAGCTGTGGTCATTTGCTATGGTCATCAGAGGAAATGAATACAAACCTACCACAGAGAGACAGCCAGCTTTTGTCCTCTGAGTCCAGGGAAGCTGTGAAGCCAAAGAAAAGCTTCCTCAGCAGCCCCCTGCCTCAGCTCCCTGCTATTCTGACTGCCCTAATTATAAATCCAGTTTAATTATATATGTTAAATATACAAAGTATATAAAAATAATCTTAAACTACTCTTCCAGAAGCTTCTCTCCTTCAAGACCCATTTCTCTCATTGCTTCACATGTTCTCCTGTGCCAAGGCCTCTGCTATTGAACGTCCTGCAGCAGCTCACGAATTTGTTCACAGCATGAGAGAAACCAATAATATGAGTGTTTCCCTGCTCAGGAATCTTCTTATTTTTAAAGTAGCGGGAAAGGACTTCTGGCAGAAGGAATTCTCTCTGTGGCATCTTTGGAATTGGCATAAGTGGAGGATGACTTGCAAGGGCTCTTCTTCCACACTCCCATCTCTGGGACTTTTCTTCCTCCGCCTCTCCCTCAAAGGCACTGGGCTCTGGGAGTTTGTTGGTGCAAAAGTCTCACCAGCAAACAGGGACAGAGTAAACTATAAGTTACAGACAAAGAACAACTATGGGAATGGGATTTGGAGAAAGAAAGATGTGTGAGGAAGGGTCTCCAGAGAAACAGAACTGATAAAATGTAATTATACCATATGAGGAGAATTCCACGGTGGCCTGAAACCTACCTGGACTGGGTAGGCCAACAATGACTGCCTAGGTGCTCAATCCAGAGGATTGGATACTTCAATAATCCTGATCTATTATTGAAGGTCTAGAAATATCTTGGGGAATCTCTGGTCTTCAGATTACAGACTACGACTAAGAAGTTGGAGGCGGATGTAAGAATACATCAAGTGAACTGAACAGGGCCTCTGAGCACAGTAAGATAGGGGCAGTCTAGCTGTAGGAGCCCTGTGGTCCAGACTGCAACCAGATCTAAACGGACCCAGTCAAACAGCTCCCTGCACCCAAATCCCATGGGAGGGAGAGCTAGACCTGCAGAGGGGCAGACATGCCTGGGAAACCAGAGGAGACTACTCTCTGCCCACATTTCTGACTCTAGAGGAAAACGCCTAACACCATCTGGACCCCCTGCACACAGGGACCCAGGAGGAGTAGGGGCAGGCCCTTCTGGTTTCTGCCCACAGGGCCATCTGAAAGCCAGTGGACAGGAATGACTACATGCCTGAAAGCAGAACACTCTGTTCCCATAACTGACTGAAAGAAAACAGGAAAACAGGTCTACAGCAGCACTCCTGACACACAGGCCTATAGAACGGTCAAGCCATTGTCAGAAATAGCAAAACAAGGTAACACCATAGACAACCTGATGGCGAGAGGCAAGCACAGGAAACCAAGCAACAGAAACCAAGACTACATGGCATCATCGGAGCCCAATTCTCCCACCAAAGCAAACACTGAATATCCAAACACACCAGAAAAGCAAGATTTAGATTTAAAATCACGTTTGATCATGATGATGGAGGACTTCAAGAAAGACATAAAGAACTCCCTTAGAGAAATGCAGGAAAACACAAGTAAACAAGTAGAAGCCCTTAGAGAGGAAACACAAAAATCCCTGAAAGAATTACAGGAAAACTCAATCAAACAGGTGAAGGAATTGAAAATGGAAATAGAAACAATAAAGAAAGCACAAAGGGAGACAACCCTGGATATAGAAAACCAAAGGAAGAGACAAGGAGCCGTAGATACAAGCATCACCAACAGAATACAAGAGATAGAAGAGAGAATCTCAGGAGCAGAAGATTCTATAGAAATTATCGACACAACTATCAAAGATAATGTAAAACGGAAAAAGCCACTGGTCCAAAACATACAGGAAATCCAGGACACAATGAGAAGATCAAACCTAAGGATAATAGGTATAGAAGAGAGTGAAAACTCCCAGCTCAAAGGACCAGTAAACATCTTCAACAAAATCATAGAAGAAAACTTCCCTAACCTAAAGAAAGAGATGCCCATAAACATACAAGAAGCCTACAGAACTCCAAATAGATTGGACCAGAAAAGAAACTCCTCCCGTCACATAATAGTCAAAACACCAAATGCACAAAACAAAGAATATTAAAAGCATTAAGGGAAAAAGGCCAAGTAACATATAAAGGCAGACCTATCAGAATTACACCAAACTTCTAACCAGAGACTATGAAAGCCAGAAGATCCTGGACAGATGTCATACAGACCCTAAGAGAACACAAATGCCAGCCCAGGTTACTGTATCCAGCAAAACTCTCAATGACCATAGATGGAGAAAACAAAATATTCCATGACAAAACCAAATTTACACAATATCTTTCTACAAATCCAGCCCTACAAAGGATAATAAATGGTAAAGCCCAACACAAGGAGGCAAGCTATACCCTAGAAAAAGCAAGAAACTAACCATTTTGCACCAAAACAAAGAGAAGACAAGCACACAAACATAATCTCACCTCCAAATACGAAGATAACAGGAAGCAACAATCACTATTCCTTAATATCTCTCAACATCAATGGACTCAATTCCCAAATAAAAAGACACAGATTAACAAACTGGATATGTAATGAGGACCCAGCATTTTGCTGCCTATAGGAAACACACTTCAGAGGCAAAGACAGATACTACCTCAGAGTAAAAGGGTGGAAAACAACTTTCCAAGCGAATGGTCTGAAGAAGCAAGCTGGAGTAGCCATTCTAATATCGAATGAAATCAGAAGGAGTTTTGCCCAGCGTGTACGAGATGCTGGATTCAACTCCAAGTGCCACCCATTCAAATAAAGTATACTTGAATTTAGATCTATAAATATCAGTTATGTGATGTGATGCCTCAATGTTCTATTTAAAATAATTGCCTATTTTCTCATTTTATGCTTAGTATCTCCCTACTCCACCCTCTCTTTTTTTTTTGGGTTCTTTTTTTCCGAGCTGGGGACCGAACCCAGGGCCTTGCGCTTCCTAGGCAAGCGCTCTACCACTGAGCTAAATCCCCAACCCCACCCTCTCTTATTCTATTCCTCTCTTACCCACCCCTGCATATAGAGGCCAAGAGAAAGGCGGAGGGAGTCTAGGGCCCTCGCTCTACTGTTCAAGCAGTATTCTGTCCACCAAATCAAATATTATGAGTTTGGGTTTGTTTGGTAGAAGAAAAAGCACAAACTGACCATCCTTCAGTCCATTCCACATACCAGCTCTCCCAAAAAATAACAGAAACCAGATAATTCTTCAAGCTAAGAGGCCAGGAGTTCTCAGCACTTCCCACTAAAGCAGAATCAACCTCCAGCTTCTGTCTGGTCCACGGTCTTCAGATACTGAGCCATCACAGTGGGACAACCACAGCAGCTAGCTTTGTTCATCCCAACAAACGTCTACTGAGTATCTACTTTGTGCCTGGCACTAATCTGGGCCCCTTGACTCCAGCTACAACGAAGACTGTGTATGTGGAATCAATAGAAAGACCACAATACCCAGTACTCAAAGAGGCATGAGGATGGTCTCTGAGAAAATACAGCACCTTGGGGTGACAAGATTGTCACCAACTCTGCTGGCCTTCTCTGCTCCCTCTTGCAACTCTCTTGACAAGAAAATAGTATCAAAATAGGCAATGGTGGCACATGCTTTTAATCCCAGCACTCAGGAGGCAGAGGCAGAGGCAGGAGGATCTCTGTGAGTTCAAGACCAGCCTAGTCTACAGAGTGAGTTTCAGGATATCCAGAGCTACACAGAGAAACCCTGTCTTGAAAAACAAAAAAACAAAAACAAACAAACAAAAAAGGAAATAGTACCAATCAGAAGTTACAACTTCTCGAGTAAGGCAGTGTCATGTGTCCCCCACACCCTCACCGCCACAAGGTGGGGACCCTTGTTCCCAGATTTATCCAGGACCATGATGTCACTTCCCCTCCATGATGTCACTTCTTTTCCATGATGTCACTTCTTCTCCATGATGTCACTTCCCCTCTATGACCACTTTTCTAACGGCAGAAAGCCTCTGCCATATTTTTGTTATATTTCTTCTCAGGAATGTGGTGACATAGAAGGATGGCCCAAGGGCACCTTCAGAAGTGCTTGGCCTTTCCTGGAGTGGCTGCAGGGATCCAGATCCTTGAGGAAAACAGCTTGCAGGAGAAAAGATTAATTTTGGCTCAAGGTTTCAGAGGGTTTGCTTGGGCCCAGGTGCCTGGACAGACCATCCTGGCGTCAGGAGTGTGTGGCAAAGATGATTCAGTTCCTGGTGCACAAGAAGTAGAGAGAGACTAGAAGTGGGGAGCACAGTCTTCAAAGGCAGGTCCCCCATAACCTACTTCCCCCAGGAGGCCCCTCGGTCTAGTTTCCACGGCTTCCCCAAATAGTGCCACTTTCTCTCAGTCTTGGGGTCACAGTCTGTACACTGAGAAGCCAAGTTTGGCTACCTATCCTGGAGAAGCCAAACTGAAAGAGACTAATAGTAAAACGTGTAAGGGGTTAGGGGGAGAGATTCCCTCAATGTGGCCACATTCGAGAGGGACAAGAAACCCAGCCACTCCCTCCACCCCATCTTCAGGTTCCCAAAGTGACATTGCTAAGCATTCCTGGTCAAGGTGTGGCCCCACCCACCACTGACTCATCCATCATCCTCTGGCTTACCCGGCAGGGTGGTCTGGCGAGTCGTTGGATCTGCATGAAATCTCTTTTCTGGGAGGCACATTTCTCCTCTAGGCTTCAGCCTTTTCTTTCCCAACATGAGCTCCCTAGGGGAACTCCAGCTTCTCAGGGTCCATTGTTTAAAACTCTGAGAGTCAGATTAAAGGACAGAGGTGTCTCCTTAGAATACACTCATTTCTGCCAGGCCAATTGCAACACCTCAATTATGTAAACCCATGAGGGACGTTTCTGATTCAAACTGGAGGAGTTAGGATAAGGCAGCAGCGTGACAGGGGTTTAACCTCAATCCTTGGAGAAAAACACAGGTTCATGCTCTCTAGAAAAGCAGCAGCCTCGCACAATGTGACACCTGTGCATATAGCACGGGGAGGGGCAATAATAGTACTTTCCTGGGAAGAAAGGTTAAAACTGTGGTTTTTCTGTATTTTGAGTATTTTTGACAAGTAACTCATGGATGGAATTGTTAATAGAGAAATCGGAGCCTGTTCCAGGGAGCCTGGGTCTTGCTTATAGAAGAATTTGAAGAACTGACTCAAAAGCAGGCTAGGAGACAGTTCTGTTAAAATTTAAAGTAAAATCCCAGAGCATGCTAGCCATAACTCTTGGCGGCTGCCTGGAGGAGGAAGATGGGATGAGAAAGAGAAGTCTGTGTTGTTCAAGCTAAGGCAACATGGAGGTCAGTCAGATGACACGTAAGCAGAGAGGGGAGCTTTAAACGAAGATGAAAAAAGTCCAAAGAACCAGAGGCAGCAGCAGCCTTAGCCAGCATCCATAAGAAAAAGATGTGGGGAGGGAGAACAGGTGGGACAGGGAGCTCAGAGAAGCAGCAGACCCAACGGAAACTTACGGAAGCTCCTAGACCGCACTGGGTACCACTGGGGGTTCTGGGAGGGAAAGTATATTATGTGATTAAAGGGATAATTATTCCTCTTCTCTCTTTAGTATAGCTTATGGTGAACCTGCCTCCCTGAGGGTTGCTCCTATGGCTAGGTGACCGGCCTAACTGGATTATTAACCCTTAAGGGACAGCTGAGCGCCTTGTCTGCACAGGGAGCTAGATCCTATTCTGATTAGTGGGCAGCAGCTTTTCTCTTAATGGACCTCCCTGGTATCATGAAAGAATAAAACTTTATTTTAAAACAACAACAACACTTAGAAACTGTGCCCCAGCACGACCAACCCATCGGCTCTCCCATTTCACCTGCAGAACAGAGGTTCTTCAGGTGGCCTAACAAACATCAGGAAAACGTGGCGGACAAACGTGCAGTAGAGAAATGCTCTCTGCAATATCTCATGGAGTCTATGCCCTCCCCGAAAAAGAAAACATCCATCACCGCCCCACATGATACTTTTAAAATTGTTTATTGGGTTAAAACAAAAGAAACAAACAGCAACAAAACAAGTATCCACAAACCGTCATTAACATCTTGGGTATCCAAAAGAACCGAAAGGAACTGCAGCAGAAGCCTATTCCCCTCAGGACTGTGCAAGGTCCCTCAGGAGAGCCCAAGCCCAGGGCATGGGAGTTCCTGGAGACTTAAAGACTGCTTCTCAGCACATAATCACGCTCAACTGCGATGGCTTTTCAGGTGTTCGAGAGCTCTTGAGAACTGATCAAAGCCATCCACAAATGTGAAATTGCCACCTAGAGAGCCCAGGTTATAGTTATAGGATTTAGAGAAATAAGAAGTCTGAATTATATTTGGAACCAACAGTTATTTCCCAGTAAGCATCTTGATGCTCTGAATACTATAAATCCTATTTCCCACACCTCTGTAGATGAGGTGGTCATGAGAAATGGTTTCTTCCTGATGTGACAGGGATGGTACAGTCATCCAATCCCACTGCTGGCTTTCTGATTGTCCGATGGAGATGTTCGTATGACACTGGTTTTAAGGTGGTTGCTTGGGATTTGTGCTTCCAGTTGGATGGTTGAAGGGGGAAGCACCTCCTGGGAGATGGAGGCACGGACAAGGTCAAAGGGCAAAGCCATGAGCAAACATGACCCTAGCAAGACCGCCTTTGGCTAGGACATGTTCTTTGAATATCTTAAAACTGAATTAAGGAGAAGATCACAGAGATTGTTGCCTGTGATTTGCAGTTTTAGGAGTCAGACTTTTTCTATCCCAAACTCTGACTTAGCTTTCTGTAATGGAAATGAATAGATTTTTCTCCACCAACACAATGAGCCGTAGCAAACCAAATTGAGAGGGAAAGGGGCAGGTCTATTTGGGGGCTCTGGGGTGGGTTCACTGGCCCCAAGGAAGGAGGCCAGGGAAATCACTGTGTAGAGAGCCCAGAATGTTTGGATTATATAGGGGAGAGCCTCTGGGGAAGGGAAAGCCCAGTCCGTGGTCTGGAAAGTTCAGGACAGAGGGTGGGTGTGCCAGCCACACCTTGCAACTGGTAGGGACTGAGGGATGCTGGGAGAAGCAGATGCCAGACATCTCAGGCACTTCTCTGGTTTAAAACCCAACCATAACGACTCCATGGTTCCCATAAAATACCCGTGTTAAAATAACAGATTATCTGTTGCTAGGTACAGTCCCTTCTGTGTAATCTGACGTGTTCTTGTTAGCCGTGCAATTTACTGTTCAGAAGTCTGGACTGCACAGACTCCACGGATCGAATCCTGACCATATCACTCACTAGTTGTGTGTCGTTGAACTTCACCCATGTGCCTTGGTTTTCCACATCTAAAGAGGACATAGCAAGAACATAGCAAGACAATGGCTACTGTAAACCATTGGTGTGATTGAGTTAAAACATAAGCCACTGAGGATAAGCTTGGCATAGTCAAACGCCAGGAAAGAGTTCCTTCCCAACTAGGTGGCGTTTGCCTATTATCCCAGCACTCGAGAGGCCGAGGCAGGAGGATCAAAAGATCCAGGCTAACTTGGATTAAGAAATGAAATCATGTCTCAGGGAAAGAAAAAAAAAAAAACATTAATTAGGTGTCCAATTCTTCAGAGTGTTTAAAGAAAGTGAGAGTAACATGTTTTAGGGTTGGGAATATGACAGCACAAAGGGCTGACCTGGCATGCATGAGGGCCTGGGTTCCATCCTGCAGAACCGAAAGTGTCTCATTGTTCGTGCAGCTCAAGTACTGTGGCCTGAAAGAGTAAGCGCCCGCCACCCTTGCGAGGTGTCCAGCTTATTGTTAAAGCCAGAGTCTGAGAGAGTGAAACTCGGGTGGTGGTGGCACATGCTTAAATCCTAGCACCCACCCGAGGCAGAGGCAGGGGGGGGGGGGAGAGGGGGGGCAGAGGGGCAGAGGGGCAGAGGGGCAGAGGGGCAGGGGGGCAGGGGGAGGGGGGCAGGGGGAGAGGGGCGGAGGGGCAGAGGCAGAGGGACAGAGGGGCAGAGGGGGGCGGGGGGGCAGAGGGACAGAGGGGCAGAGGGGCAGAGGGGCAGAGGGGCAGAGGGGCAGAGGGGCAGAGGGGCAGAGGGGCAGAGGGGCAGGGTCAGAGGGGCAAGGGCAGAGGGAAGGGGGAGAGAGGCAGAGGCAGGGGCAGAGGGCGACGCAGAGGCAGAGGCAGGGGCAGGGGGGGGCAGGGGCAGGGGCAGGGGCAGAGGCAGGGGCAGGGGCAGGGGCAGGGGCAGAGGCAGAGGCAGGGACAGGGACAGAGGCAGGGCAGGGGTGAGGGGCAGAGAGTAGGGGCAGAGCCAGAGCCAGAGCCAGAGGCAGGTGGATCTCTGAATTCACAGCCAGCCTGGTCTGATCTATGAGCAAGTTCCAGAGCAACCAAGACTACACAGAGAAACCCTGTCTCATAAATAAATGAATAAATAAATAAATACATACATACATAAATAAATAAGAAAAAACAAAAGAAAGAAAAAATGAAACCACGTTTCAGGTTTTTTAAAAATGTGGGTTTTTCTTTCAAATATGACATACTTGACTATTTTAAGGGAGAGGCATGTGTACATGTGTATGTGTTCCTGTGTACATGTGTATGTGCATGGGGGGATGGATATGCTTGTGTGGTGAGTGCGTGTGTGTATGTGTGTGTGTGTGTGTGTGTGTATGTGAGAGAGAGAGAGAGAGAGAGACAGAAAGTGTGTATGTGTGTGAGAGAGAAAGACAGAGAAAGTGTGTATGTGTGTGTGAGAGAGAGAGAGAAAGAGAAAGAGAGAGGAGAGAGAGAGACAGAGACAGAGAGACAGAGAGAGACAGAGAGAGACAGAGAGAGAGGAGAATGTGTTTGTGTCACTGCAGACCTTCATGCACGCTAGACAAGTGCTCTTAGCTGCTTCCAATCTCCTGTTTGCTTCACATGGGAGTAAAGCAGAAAATTTATCAGTTTTTTTTTTTCCAAGCCAACTAAGTAAGGGACCTTGGTGAGGTTTCCAGAGACGCCAGCTTGAGAAAACATGGCGTGTCCTATCGCCTGTGTTATCTTCCAGCTCCGTCCAGCGCCCCTGTCCTTTTCCTGCAGAGCTTGTTGTCGGTTGGGCCCTGGGAAATCCCCTACTAACAATAGCCCCTCTGCCCTTCCTGAATGGAGATGGTGACTGCTGGGGAGGATGGATGTTTGCACACTTGTAAATAACTACAAGTGTGCCCGTGCACAAGAGCGCACTCGAGCACATGCACATGCACACATCCACACACACACACACCTTCTTAACTGCGGTGTTCTCTTCTAACTCCTTGAGTTTTCACACCATACTCTCCACTGCCCTTCCCCCCTCAGTAATGGCTTGGTGCAGCTCTTCAGAAACCTGTCATCTGAGTTAGAGGCTGAGTCCTATTGACAGGCGACCCCACTAATGCAGCCCCCCATCCCATCCCACCCCTGGGGACGTTTACTGCCGTGTGCTTAACTTCAGGCTTGTTAAGAGTCTTTCCGTGAGAAGGTGGGCCTCAGAGCTTTGAAGGGTTCCCGTGTACCCAGAGAGCAGCACCAGCCCAGCCCTGTGCTCAAGGAGAAGCCACCACCCAGTCATGCCTATAGCATGCACCACACTGGCTACCCCAGCAGAGCCACAGGGACTCTGAAGGTACCCTTGTGCTAGAAAGAGAAAAGACAAGCCCTAGTCTGAGTGGATTTAAAATAAAAGAATCTAAGGCTGTGTCCCCATCGTGGTGACAATCAGACAGATTTGGTTGTTTACAGGAAATTTTACTGACCAGGATCTCTTCTAAGGCGAAGATCTAGGGAGGGGTCATGACCTCATTGTGCCAGACACTGACACCAATTAGAGGTCCGAGAAGGCCAAGAAAGTTCTAGCCCTGGGCAGCTTCCTAGCTCTGGCCCTTGCCACATGGTCCCTCTGTAGAGCAGCCCTGGAATCTGCGGTTCAGGACCGACTCTAATCAAAGGATCTCCTTCCCTGCTGGAGGTGAGGTGGGTGGGGTACTGAGCCTAAATTCCTCACGGCATGGGTGTGCAAGCAAAGAGCCCTGGAGGGGGCAGAACAGACATGGCAGGTGCTCTGACACAGGACAGAACCCAAGGGTGGGGAGTTTCTAGGTCACAAAGAACCAGATGTTCATGTGGCCAGGAGTAAACCTAAGGAAGAATGTATTTCTCACCCCAAGGAAAGAAGGAAGCCCTGGGGTTCCCACCAGCCCCAAGAAGCTTACCTATGTAGAGGGCCGCAATAACATTCGCCACCACTAGATGGCGCGCTGGCTCCCACTGCCCCACGTGGAAGGCCAGGTCAGAAGATGGCACCTTGTCAGAGATTAACTGTGTTCTTTGCCCATTTCATGTGAGGTCATGAGTAAAACCAATCAGGTGTGGAAGAATGGATAAATAGGGTGCGCCTGGCTCACCCCACCATGAGAGAGAGAAGGAATAAAGCCCATAGGGGTTTCCCTCCAGCCCCAAAGAAGCTTGGGACATACCTACTCCTGAAGAGGCCAATTCCTCCCACCCTCCCAACAGGCCAGGTTCTCACGCATCATCATATAGCTCTCCACAGTATGGGGCTCCACACCTGCTCTCCATACAGCCCTTTCTCAGAGGACAGGTCAGACCTCAGCTCTTGATGCATCCTAAAAGCTCAGAAATCAAAAGCGGTTGGCCCCTGGTTTGGGTCACACAAATTGATGTTCTGCCTCTGTTTCGGTCTGACTCGATGGGTGACTCCAAGCTCCAGGAGGCCGCTCAGATCCCAGGAGATCTCCCACTCCTGAGAAGAGGTCCTAGCAGAGGTCCCAACGGTCAATCTGTCTCTGGCTTGCTACACTGGACTTCGTCTATGAAGGTTGGAGTTGGTGGATGAGGAGGGGAATGGTGGATGGACGGCCTGTGGAAGTTTCAAATAGAGTAAGTAGTCAAAGAAGCAGGGCTCTGGCAGGGCCCAAAAATCAAGTGGGAGTTTGAGCGTACAGTTCCAGTGAGGGCAGACAGACTCCTCCAGGCTTGGGTCTCCCCTTCCCTGCTGAGCAAGGCTTGCATGATGATGCCCCTATCAGCTGTGGAATTCCACATCCTCAGGGACCATCCACCCTCTCTCCTCCACTGCAGAGCCAGGTAACACCCCCTGGCCCTGTCCATGCTTGGCTTTTGTGACCTTCTACTGTCAACTCCACCTCAGAATTCCTTTCTCACCCCTGCATGCTCTTCACCTCATCCCACAGGTGTGAGGCAGCCGTTGTCACCCTTGCTTTACAAAGGAGGAAACTGAGGCACGGGCAGGGGACAGAGCTTTCCCACCGGCTCAGAGCTAGTGACTGGCACCCTGGGGACTCACATGTGTATCATCAGTCTCCAAGGTCAACATTGAACCCACACTTGAGTAACTGTCAGGAGGCAGAGCCAGCCAGGGCAGGAACTCTGCTCAGTCTTCCTTTGAAGCAGGTTTCCTCCTCCCTCAGCAGGGCAGCAAGTGTCATGGATCTTAAAGAAAGGTTTACCAGTCTGAGACTCTGGGCCCTTCCTCTCTAACCGTGGGAGGGACCATGAGGAACAGAGCTCATGGAAGCAGGAGGCCCAGCAGGCTGCTGCTGTGGTGGTGAGACTCTCCCCTGGACTGCTCCCAAGTTAGTGAATAACTTGGCGTGGGCTGCTCTAGAGCTAGTGAATAAAAGAGGTCTCTGTTGGGGGGTTGGGGATTTAGCTCAGTGGTAGAGCACTTGCCTAGCAAGCGCAAGGCCCTGGGTTCGGTCCCCAGCTCCGAAGGAAAAAAAAAAAAAGCGGTCTCCGTTGGGAACATGCTTACCTCAAAAGCAGGATGACCTGAGTTCAATTCCCAAAAGTCACCTAAAAACGTCAGGCCCATGGTACACGTCTGTAATCCCAGCTCAGGGAGGCGGAGACAGGATCCCAGGGATTAACCTAACCTAATTGGTAAGCTCCAAGTCATTGAGAAACTGCAAATAGTTAACACTGTGCACGATTATGCGACAGTAGTCGATTCACCTTTCTCTGCTGCTAACGTGTTAGATATTAGAAGCCATTCCTGAGAAGTGTTTGCCATGATTTGAATCTAAGATGTCTCTCACAGACGTGCATTTGAAAGCTTGGTTCCTGGCTGATGGCACCATTTGGGAAGGTTTGAGGGAACTTTAAGAGACTTGGGGATATGCATTGACGGTTTCACTTGGATCCCAGTTTCTGTCTTTCTCTGTTCTGTTTCTCTCAGTCCCTGTCCACCATGAAGTGAAATCCCCCTAACACCTCCACTCTCCCTCTCTCTTGCTGCCAAGATGGCCTATCTAAGCACTGGACCCAGAGACCATGCGTTGAACCCTCCAAAACCGTGAACCAAAATGAATCCTTCTTCCTTCAAGGTGCAGTTCTCAAGTGTTTGGTCACAGTGATACAACAGTCACTACTGTAAAACTCTGTATAATACAGAGCTTAACGCACATGTGTGCCAGTTTACACTATCTCATCTGCTTGATTTCCACAGTCTTGTTAAATTATTATAAATATTATATATATTACGTTAAATTATATATATATTCCATTGTGTCACTTTCATCCTTAAATCTTTGCCTTACACTTTGCCCCTCTCATCCCACGAACTCTACATAATATGTAACCACAGAACCGAAGGCCATTGGCTTATGGGTCAGTAGTTGGACTGGGCCTCTGAGTCAGCTGGCTGTGGGCTGGATGACTGGGCTCAGCAGCCTGCATCTTGCCTGGGCCTGTTTCTTACAAGGGTAGACAGAGTGAGTGAAATCATGCCAGACACCATTTGATCCATCCTGGTGCTATGGTAACATTCCACTAGCAGAAGTACAGAGTCACATAGCCGAGGCCAGATTCAAGGATCAGGAAGGTGGACCTCTTCTTCACGAGAGAAACTCGGGCGCCATGGCCGAGACTATTAGATGCAGGGGCAGTGTAATGCCAGCCAGTGCTGACCACATTCTATGAGCAGATAAACTCCCCTGACAGCAACTTCGGCATCGTGACAGCCTACCACCCACAAAGCTAGATCGTCACCCCCATAAAAGGTCACCAGAAAGACCTCTGTTGAGTGTTTATAACAAAGCATGTGGACTCCAACTTGGTTTTTGTTTGTTTGGCTTTATGGGACCAGGGCTAGGAGATAATTGTCCCCATGCCTTCACATCTTATGAGGCATTAACTGTCATGCGTTCCTAAATATAATTTCAAGTGTTTGTATCATTCCTGTTGACACTGGGGAACTTTTTCCAAAACAGTGTCCTCTGCCAAGGGCAGCTATCATCAAACTTCTAACAATGTCAGTGTCTCCCTTGTATGGAGAACTTCCCTCTGCCTGCCAAGGGATGTAGCACTCCAGTGGCACCTCTCGTCCTGGATAAGATACTTGTTCAATCACCTCTGCACATCTGAGCATTCTGACATGTTGTCTAAACTAAGCCAATGTGATTCTAGTGCTTCCGCCTTACTCGAGATTACTTAATGTACTCTCAACTTGCATCCCAATTATATAAGTTTTGACAAAAAAAAAAAAAACATACAATAGACATATAGACATTAGATTAGTGGCAGGGAGTGGACAGGAACGCTGTGTGTGTTGGGGGATGGTAGAGGGGAGGGTGGGAGTGAGTGCAGTCACAGGGGGCAGAAGACAGGAGTCCTGCAGGGGTGACTGGGCAGCTCTCCACCTGGTAAGGATTACACAGGTCTGTTGTGGGGCTGAACTAACACAGAATGAAACTTAGGTCCATATAACTCGTCCTGTGAACAGTCCATAGTATCGACAAATAGATCATAGATGTTGATAACAGCTCTACTGATAATTACCAAAACTTGGGAATGACCAACGTAACGTTCAGCAGGGGAACATTTCCCATGTCGCAATAAGTAATGAGGGTTTCAACATGACATAACACGGGGGAAACTAAAACATATTATTAAGTAAAACTGGGGTATCTGAAAAGCTACGCGCCTTACAGCTCTGTCACAGGTTATCTTCTGTCCAAAATAGGTGAGAGCAGAAGTGCTGTGGGCTTCGGATGCTTCAAATGTTGGAATATCTGTGTACTCTCTCCATAAAATACCTTGGGGAGGAGACCTCAGTCTAGAGGCTAATTCAGCTGTGTTTTCTTTACATAATAAAAGTGTGATAGGACAAAACGCTCTTCTACTCCTGTGTTTTAACTGACAAAGGTTTTGTGAGGTCCAGTGTGTATTTTCCCCTTGTGGTATCAGACCTTTAAAAGGTCTGAATTTCGGAGCACTTGGACTTCAGATTAAGGGTGCTCAACCTGAGTTTGGTGTCAGGCTCAGAGAGTTCAGGTACTCACTCAGAATCTCCAACCGATGAATGTCAGGGCTGGGCACACCATCCTAGAGGATGACAGTGTTTGCTCTTGCCCTTTAAAACTACTGTAATATCTTGTGTTGTCTTTCAAAAGGAAGGGAGGACATCTAACTTTTCTATTTACTTTCTAGTCCAGTTTTAGAAAACTACACAATCTTGCCCCATATAGAAAACAAACATTTAATAATTTGGTTGGATATGTTTACATTTATTAATTAATATTGAAACGCTGTCTGGAAGGATTTCTAGGAAGTTGCTCTCTGCCTCGTGGATTGCTTTGTAATGCTGTGGTTCAAGCCCGGGCTTGCATACACACTAAGCAAGCACTTTGCCACCAAGCTGTTTCCCTAGACTGTCATTTAATTGGTTGCAAGACATTTCTCTCTGCTCTCCACACTGGACAGCGGTTAGTCTTTTCCTCAGCCTGAAGAACTGTGAGCATCACTAATTCCAAAGTCCCATGAGACCTCTCAAGTGGTAACTCCATGCAACAAACAAACAAACAAACAAATAAATAAATAAATAAATAATCAGTCCTTGGATTAGGGATGCTTAATTGATCAAAGCTGTGAAAATATCCACAAAATTGTTTTTGGAAAGGCAGAAATATGAAACACTTTCTCTGTCTCAAGAATTTGAAATAGAAGATCTACGATTATAAATAACGTCACAAAGAGCTTTCTCACATACACACACACACACACACACACACCTCACTTCACAATTGCATAACAGGATCTGTGTATCACATTCCCAGAGCGAGCTTCCTGGACAAAATATTCATGATGTGATTAAAATCCAAACAGATCTTTTCCAAGACATTTTCCAGAAAATTAAAGGAATCACGCAACCATTGCCAGCCGACAGGACAGTCGCCATTTCCCCAGGGGCTCCACCCTCTCCACCCACTCCAGGACCTGTCTATTAAGTGAAAGCAAAATAGTTTTCGTCATAGTTCTCATGGATAAAGCTGATCATGAACTACTGGTCTTTCGTTTTGGTGGTTTTAATTGTAAACTTGACACAACCGAGAATCACCTGGGAAGGTAGTCTGGAGGGATGGTCTGGAATAAGCTGGCTTGTGGGCATATCTATGGGGGATAATCGCAGTGGGAAGATTCGCCCACTGCGAGTACCACTCCTATGCAGGGCAAAGCTGGATGATTGGGTAACTGCAGAAAGGGGAAGGGGAGCTCTTGCGAATGCCTTCACTCCTTGCTCTCTGCTCTTGACTATGGAAGGAATAGGACCAGCTGCTCTAATGTTGCCTTGGTTCCCTCAAAATGGAGGGCTGTAACCTGAGTCCTAAGAGGAATCCACCCTTTTCCCTTAACTTGCCTTTCTCTTACCACAGTTGCAGGAGCAAAAGTGAAGACTCGGTCTTAGTACATTGAAGGATTGCTTCTTCTGCATCACGTGAGCACTGGCCCCTTAGGCCCCTCCCTTGCTGTGACATATTTCTTTAGACTTTGTGCGAAGGGCTCCTGTGCAGAAATACTTTTGCTTT
The DNA here is from genome assembly GCF_011064425.1 of Rattus rattus. Lineage (NCBI taxonomy): Eukaryota > Metazoa > Chordata > Mammalia > Rodentia > Muridae > Rattus > Rattus rattus. The sequence goes on along the minus strand of NC_046156.1, from coordinate 202,347,957 downwards.
CCTAGAATCAAGGTTGTCGGTCTTGAGCCTTATGCAAAATACTCATATTACTATTACTACAAAAAAAAAATTAGCCCTCGAAACCCCCTGTCTTTAGTGACTATGTAGTTCTTTCCAGGTCTTCTACTATCTAGAATTAATCCTTGTTTGGATGACTGTCCAACCGTCCCAATATCTTTTTTTTTTTAAATGAGCCATGTACCCTCGTGCTTTGAAATACCCACTGGTTCTATTTGTATACATATCTGGATGAAGAGCCTTTGGGTCTGTTTCCTTAAACATTATGGCTGCCCCTATGACCGCCCATTAGATTCTGATAATGTATTTTATCATGTGAGACTGCTTGCTTCCTCATCTCTCTCGTTTTTGAAGGCGTTAGGTGTATTTGTTGTTTCTTACTCCCCTATGATGCTGGGGTTAGGTCTCCAATGTTACTCAAGACTTCTTCTGGGCCCATTCCTCCTGGTCAGATTCTCTAAGCCCTGGCCTAACAGTTAACAAGCAAGGTAAGCAAAATGTGAGGCCTCTTCCCCATTTCCCCAGATCCGTGTCTTCCTGCAGCTTCTGCTAACAGGATTCCTGACCCTCCTGGGCCAAGTAAGGAGTTCAAAATACCTTCTCCCATTCAAATTCTCCACATGAGGGCTGAGGTTTGGTGGTGTATCCAACTAATGTCAAATGGCAAGCCTGTAATTTTCCTAAATTTAAGAGTATTTTCCCCCGGCTTCCTGGCTGGCCCAGACTTGTGAAAATATTCAATTTCAACTTCACTTCCTCTGACATTGTGCAAGACAGCTAGTGGCACAGCCTCAGGCCGTTAAGTGTTTCTGACAGTCTCACTTGGACTTGCCAATTTCTCCTTCGATTCCTTCTCCTTTTTATAAAGACAAATTAGAAAGCAATTGCTCCGTGACCTTTGGCTCTGTTATTTCTTTTGCTTTGTGCTACCCAGACTTATTCCCCCCATCTATCACTCTTCTGTATTGATTTTGGATGGTTACGGTGTTCGCCTCTGCCCTTTGCAGAGTCATTGGTTTCGAAACGATCTGGAAACGTCAGGAACATTTGGACACATACCCAGCCTCAGTGTGGCTCCCGAAGGCATGAGACCAGCCCTGAGATAGGCTTGCCATCTCAGTCTGTGAAAATAAAGACTGCTGACAGCTGTTGGCAAAGACCTTCAGAGTTGTCATCTGTCTACTCATGACAATGAGAGCCAGGAGTGACCGGTCAAATGTCCTGCCGAACCCCTGAGCGCATGCGTTCCGCTTCCTGGTCACTAAATGCTAGGGTATGGTGTTGTGGGAAGAGAAGCTTGTGGGAGAGCCAGAAGGACCAAGTGCACGTCAGTGGGGATGGGCAGAATTCCTCCTGAGTGTCTGGAGAGACACACGAATAACCGTGAAGAGGAAATGATAGAACGTAGACCGTTCTAGAGGGTTCCTGAGTGACAAGGGCTAATGTGGACAGTGACGATCATCTCATTCTTTTCCTCTCTCAGTTACCCCCTGTTTTTTCCCCCAGATTAAACCTACAAGAAATTAGGTGGTCAAAGGACAAACAGTGGAAAAGAATGACGGGAAACACGTAAGCTATCTGCGGGCTGGATGAGTAGACACTGAACAGTTGAAGGTTGCCTAAGAATATTCAGAAAGGATCACGAGGAGAGGCGAGCTAAGCAGATTCAATCCCAGGGATTGTGTCTTGAAGAGGACCACAGGGAAGCCTTTGTCTAGGTGTCCCAGGTGCTAGCTGAAGACTCACCTGGAACCTTCCATGTTTGTGGGTTCAGCCAGGTGTCTCCGTTTCTCAGACCGCAGCCTCCAGCAGCAATTCTTTGAGAAGAATAGGGAGGAGGTGTTCCTCCATGGGGAGCACTCACAAACTTATGAGCAGTAGCTCGTGGGGTTCCCAGTAAAGAGAACACACTAAACTGAGAAGTATAACTGGGCTGGGGAGGTAGCTCACTCGGTGAAGTGGCAGCCGTGCAAGGGGAGGAGCCAAGTTCAAATCTCCAGACTAGACAGCTTGCATTCGTAACCCCCTGCTAGGGGTCAGGAGGCAGAGGTAGGCAAATCACTTCACCAGTGAGGTATGGGTTTAGTGAGAGGCTTTGTCTCAAAAAGTAAAGTAGAGTGTGATCAAGGAAGAAATCTGATACTGACTTCTGGTCTGCACACACACACACACACACACACACACACACACAGAGGAAGTGACTGCCCTTTGACTCAACAGTTACCAGAGAGAGAATTCATGTGGAAAATGTGGTTTCATTTTCTTGGGGGAGCACAAGGACACCCCCTTCTGCATCTGTGCATCCAACAAGGGTGTGTTTGGCAAAATGGACGGCTGTAATAAAACGGGTGGTTAACTAGTGAGGGCCAGAGTGCTGAGTCACAGGTCTGTGAACTGACTCACCTGCAACTGGGCCAGACTGGCCAGGACAAGCCCTCCTGGGATGAGGGGACAACGTCTCATCAATACCCACTCGTTCTATGCCAGGCTGAACCATCCAGGGTGAATTTCAAGGTATCCAGGGCTGGTAACTTCCAGGCTATATGGGAGAGTCTAGTTAGCTTGTTTTAACACCAGTCAACATTTTATAGTCACCTTACACTTCATGTTTATCTCCTGTGCTATGCTCACACTGGTGGGTCACTGTGTCCTGGGATAGCCCTCTAGACTCGTCTGGTGCTGTGGTCCTGTCTCCTTCTGCTCCTCCGGACTGGGAGATAGGGGTTGAAGACCAAGCCCTCTGCTGAGGTTGAATACACCAGGCTGCCTATACCACACTCCCTGACACTCTCCCCTCTGTCTCCCTTATAGGGAGTAACTCATGGTCATTCTTGGCTGAGTGTTTGGAATCCCGTTTGTGGGATTTTTATCTCATCTACTTCAAGTGAAAGAGCACAGAAATGTGGTGTCCTGGGGACAACCTTGGGTTAGGAAAAAAAACCAGTCTTCTCTAATTTAATGAAGAGCAGCTATGAAAATCTTACTGAGGATGGATAACCATGATAGAGTAGGTTTTAGCAACAAAAATGAATGATGGTTACAGGAAACAAAATGGAAAGCCTTAGGGATACATTAAGTGAAAAGACCAATCCTAGAATCCATGTACCTGTTTAATTATTTGGGAAAGATTAGGTCCAATAAATGAACTACATAGATAAATATTTTAGTAATGTGTATGTAATGCTGTGTCTATCTCGGTCTCCTGTGTAACTCCTACAGCAGATGATCACAAACCTGTCAGATTAGAGCAGAAGGTGACTACTTTCTCTCAGTGCGAGAGGCCAGCAGGTATACATTAGTTTGACCAGGTGAACGCCATGGTGGCGTGCTTTCTCTGAAGGCCTCGAGTATTTCATGCCTCTTCTTGGCCTCCGCCCTCTGCAGTCCCCATCTTCCTTCCATATCACAAATCCTTCCATATCACTTTACTAAGGTGCTTGTAGTTTCACTTGGGGCCCAAACAGATAAATGGGACGGTTTTCTCAACGCAACACCTTCACCTCAGTCCGACCTGCCGTGTTTGTTATACAAGGTCACATCCACATGGTCTAGCTGTTCTGTGTCACCCTCACAATACCCCCCTCCTGACATGAGGGGCCTGTTTCCTCTGAGAATCTCCACCCAAGAGGCCTTGCACTTTTTATTGGGAATTCTCTCCCAATCTGTCTTCATGGGACTTTCTGGATCATTCACTGTGCCTTACCTGGAGTACCGGCCTCTAATGTTTCTACCTACCACACTCTGTTCCTCCACACATGAGTGAAGCCTGCTTCTCCTCAGATTGTGACCTGCCGGCACTTTGCTCTGTGTCTCGCATCTAAATCTCTGTCCAAGCTTGCCAGGTTGCCTGCTGTTACCAAGGCCAACCCTGGGCAACAATTTAACTTGCTGTGTGAGGAAAGCTGGGCAGGAGAGGATTGTGGGAGGGAAGGGGAACAGAGGGGAGAGGAGGGGAAAGAAAGGGAGGGACTTTCCACTGGGATGTGCTTCTTCTTTCTCTTTTATTATTATATTTAGACCCTTTCAGTTCACTCTGTTCCTCTCCTCTCCTCTCTTTTCCTCCCCTTCCCTCCCCTCCACTCTTGTTTCCTCTCCTCTCCCTCTTCTTCCTCTCCTTCTCTCTCCCCTTCCCTCCCATACTTCCTTTCTTTCCCTCTTCTTTCTTTTCGATAAATGAGTTCTTGTCCGAATCAATAGCATTTCCTGGGGGGTGGGGGTATCACTAATTCACTTTTATTCACTTTACATCCTGGTGGCAGCCCCACCTCCCTCATCTCCTCAAAGTCCCTTACAAATCCCTCCCATGTTACCACCTCCCCTTCTCCTCAGAAAAGGGGAAGCCCCCCTTGGTACCAAGCTGCCCTGGAACGTCCAGTCACAGTAGGGCTAGGCACTTCCTCTCCCACTGAGGCCCACCAAGGCAGTCCAGCTAAGGGAAGGGGATCCAATGAGAGGCAACCGAGTCAGACACAGCCCCAGCCCCAGCCCCAGCCCCAGCCCCAGTTCTTAGAGGAGTCACATGAAGACCAAGCTGCACATGTGAAGGAGGCCCAGGTCCAGCCCTGAAGGTTCTTTGGTTGGTGGTTCATTCTCGGTGAGCCTAATAGCATTTCTTGAGGTGACCAGGAAATCCCAGTCTTGATAAAATATTCAGTGGAGGACTTTCCAGCCAGAGACTCCAGTGGCAGAGCGGTCAAGAATCCTGGCTTTGGGTAGAGGAAGCTTACAGCCTTGAATCCTCTTAGGGAGTGGCATCTGTGGGACTAAGGCCATTTCAGACTCTGACCACTCGTTCCTCCCACTGTTCGCCTACAGAATTTCTTCCTACTGAGAGCCCACATCTGCTGATGGGGTTTTTACTTCCTCCACATTCTTCTTCTCTCTGTAAACTGTATCTCCCTGGCTGGGGACAGCATTCCGCCACCTGACACTTCCATCATGCATACCAGAAACGAGAATGGAGCCCCTTCAGGTCTCTGCTGCTCATTAAACTTTTATTTCTGTGGCACATGTACGAATTTTGGACATTCCCTTGTGACTTTCTAGTTTACCATGGAATGGGAATTTAGGTTTTACTACCTCCCCAAATCCAGGAACTTTTTGAAAAAAAAAATTAATTTGATGTTTATTTATACAATTTTGTATTAGGCCAGCCAAGAGGTATGATATGACTATATTTCTTTTTTTTTTTTTACAACTTTCTGTTTTGTCTGCAGTTATTACTTGCCCTTCTGTTTTCTTAGCTTTGTCTCTACTCACTCCTGTGTTTTTCTAGACAGTCCCCCAGCCTTGTATAATTTACCTTGGAGCCGTCCCTCACATGCTGGAGCCTACCAGATTATCTCCTTGGTTTTGTTTTTAAGCCTGGTTGCCTTCTGGCTTCTCTTAGGGTTGAGGGGCCCTTATTTGAGGGTTTTCCTTTCCGTCTTCCCTGTTACACGGTGGGCAGTTGCATTTCTAGAGAAAGCTTAAGGCAGAAAAGTAAGAGTCTCAAGACTTATGTATCTATGAAATACAAAAGGTAGCGTGGAATCGTGCTCAGAGAACTGAGCTACCCAGTGTTGCAAACCTGACAAAGAGTCTGATGACCCAGTGGGGAATTTCAGATCAAATGTTATCCCTTTAAGGACCCAGGATGGGGAGAAAGGAACTACACCTTGCTCAATGTTTGACTAGGGACCACTCCAAGAAACTACGAAGGAGGGCCAGCTTGAGGAAATCAGCTGATGCCACTGTTTTCGGTGGGCCCATGGTTATTTAAAGGAAGCTGAGCAGTGTCTTATTTTCAAATGGATGGGTTTGAGTTTCTGAACTGGATGTCTTTGTTTTTGTTGTAGGGACACACTTTGGCAACACAGATTCTCGGAAAAGACATGTGGGATATACATTCTTGAGGCCTTAAATCTCCAAAACTGCCTTTTACTCCAGCTTCCTCCGGACCAGTTGAGTTGGATATAAAACTCCAGCTCCCTCCAACATGGTCTCTTGCCTTCTAGATCCTCACGCTGCCATTGGTCAGTCTAAGGTCATTCTGTCCCCACTCCTCGGATTCTCACTTTCTTCTTTGTTGGTCCCTTTCCCTTCACTTTCTGGAAACTTAAAACCTATTCTCTTTCTTGCTAGTGACACACCCACTGTAATAGAATCGATGTGTCCACATGATCGTCCCTTTTATTTACTAGCTCAGGCTCATGACAGTGCTGCTCATTCTGATGGACAAGGCCATTATATACTGAGAAACACCTTATTTGTTGTATGATTATCTTCCCTTAGGATTTCATGATCGCTCGTCCTTGAACATAATTCAGATGTAGATGTAGATCCGGTGTCTTACAATTTTTATCTTTTATTTATTCATTGCTTATCTTTTTCATCAAATCTGAGAGATGTTTTATCTTTGTCTCCCTTTAATTTGAGCCCTTTATATTTTATGCCTGTCATAAAACACAAGCGTGAGCTGTCGTAACTTATTTTCAAGGAGATTATTTCCTTTAATTTTTTTTCTTTTCTTTTTTTTCGGAGCTGGAGACCGAACCCAGGGCCTTGCGCTTGCTAGGCAAGCGCTCTACCACTGAGCTAAATCCCCAACCCCTAATTTTTTTTTTTTTTTAACGTAGCTCAGGTCAGCCTCAAACTCAGTGAGTAGCCAAGGGTGACAATGAACTTCTGACCTTTCTGCTTACACCTTCCGAATGCTGAAATCACAAGCATGAGCCACCATGGCCAACGTGGGCATTTCCTTTCATTTCTAATGATGCCCATGCTATCCTGTTCCTATTGGTTAGGCATCCAACAGCCTCTCACTTCTTCAAGGACATTAGAGGGTTGTCGTTGCCCCTGTTCTGAGTTATCTCTACTTTCTCCATGTTCTTTAAGATTTTTTTCCTTGTATGACCCGTTTTATGCACAAAAACAAATGGTTATTTGCTTTGCATTTTGTTTGCGTTCTTTGTGAGTTCATTTTGTGATTCATATTCTAAGCTTTGATATTATACGGTGAGCATTGTGTAATGTCATGACTTCCCAGGAGAAAGCCAGATCCTAAGCTCTCAAGATTTTACACTCTGAGGCTGAGGGTTGACTGCCTAGAGAGAGAAAATGTTTTCACTGAGAACAAATGAACAGTCTTTCATACACGTGGGGGGCTGCTGTCTCCTGGGTACAGCAAGATGCCTGGAGAGGAAGGACCTCCCATGTCCATCCACCCATCCACAGGGCACACGGAGCCCCCACCCCCACCATCTGTCACAGAGGGTGAACTGTGCTTGCTCACCCTTGGGAATAAGAGCTCACTTTCCCCTTGTCCTGTCTGTAGCTTATTGAATACTGACAATTACTAGCTCTCTGCTAAAAGCCTTAGAGCCATGGTGACCTATCCTCAGCACAACCCTGGAAGTCTTGTACATCTGCAGTGGAGAAGCCCAGAGAGCTCCATTTCTTGCCGAAGCCATCTGGTCAGTGGTGTGCAGGGCCAGCAAGTAGGCGTTATTTGCTCTGGGTGGGACTCCTCCTTCTTCCTCTTTGTTAACCCTCTTGGCCATCCCATCATCCCCCACCTTCCTTCTATAATCCCCACCCATTAAGGCTACTTCTGTCCTTTGGGAACATGGAGGAAAAAAATCAAACCTCTTTTCCACATGATCACTCTTCAACTATTTCAAGATATTTATCTGATGTTTATTCTAGCTTAGGCTAAAGCTTTCATGGAGGAGGAAAAATACTGAATACAGACACCGGCTTCGGGAGTGTTGGGCGTACACCTCCTCTGCTTTCTAAGCTCACCTACCATTCAAAGCTCAGACAACCTTCTAGAAGGGCATGAGGGAAGCTGAGGCAGGAACTTGCTATGGGGATTTACAGTGACCCAGCCCTCTACCCAACACTGCTTCTCTTTGACCTTCACCAAGCACAGCCTGTACATCACCCAATTGCTAATGGGATTCCATCAGAAGGAGGCCTAGCTGCATGTCAAGGCCACAGTAATTGCTGAGAGAAATCGTTTTGCAGGGTTGTTGTTTTGTTTTGTTTTGTTTTGTTTTGTTTTATGACAAGGTCTCACTCAGAAGCTCAGACTGGCTCTAGATCATCCACCCTTCCTCTCTCTACTCTCTAGTGCTGAACTTACAGGTGGATACCACCACCTGTGCTAAGGAAAAGAGATTTAAATAGATTTTGTTGAAGCAACTTCATATCACAGATTGACTTAAAAATGTCACATACATCTTACCAGATAGCCAGCTCCTCAGTTACAAGGAGCTGATTTTCTGTACCATTGAATCTTCCTGGATGTGACTCCCAGGGGAGTTTACGTAAACCACAGAGTCCTAGACCCCATAAAGGCCTTTCCTACTAAGTCAGAATATCCAAGGAGGGAGAGAGGTTCTCCATGAGCCTACATCATCAGCTGTTCGGCAAGCACCACTTTGAGAAGCCCTTGCTTAAAGTTCCAGTCTCTAACAGGTGTTACTTTAGAGGTTTGTTTTGTTTTGTTTTGTTTTTTGACAAGTTTCTTATGATGATGTTCAGGCTATCCCTAGATTACCCAATCCTGCTCTCTCTACCCTCTAGTATTGAACTTACAGGTGTATACCACCACCACCACCACCACCACCACCACCACCACCCCACACCGGAACTCCTCCAACCTCCTACACCCTAGGAAAGGGAAGAGGAAGAGGGCCTAGTGAGAATCACAGTGGCTGTGTTTATGAGTCCTGCTGTCCAGGTACCCAGTCAAAGACTGTTCTGGGGTTTTTTGTGGGGGTGTTTAAAAGGAGACTAACATTTAGATCGGTGAGCCATCTAAGGCAGAAAGCCCTTCGTAATTCAGGGGTGGAGCCTTATCAGTCAGTCAGAAGCCAGAGAAGAATAAAATTATTAGCCTGTCCCACGCACGACTTCCCGCCGGCAAGAAGCACGCGAGACATAGAAATTCTTACTATGAGTGACTTTTTATTCCTGTCTATTCCTCTCTCATGGTGGAAGCCCGCTTGCGCCGCCAAGCCCCACACCTGATTGGTTGCTTACTCATGGCCTCCTCATCAAGTATGCATGTACGCCCGAAATGGGCAAAGACCTGGCAAGAAGGCACTCTTGCACATAATTCCCCATGGGGAGCGGAGCCTTATTGACTGACCTGGCTTTCCACGTGGGGCGCAGTGGAAGCCAGCGCCATCTAGTGGTGGCGAATGTTATTGCGGCCCTCTACATTAGCCTACCCTCAGCAAGACTGAGTTTTGCCTCCGGCCTTTGACCTTTGAGTCTGCTGGCCAGGGTACAGGTCTTACCTTTCTTACTCTAGGTAGCAAAGAGATTCTCTACACCAGCAGTTCTAGCCGGATTGAGATTCTTTTGAGGGTCAAATAATCTTTTCACAGGGGTCACCTAAGACCATCAGAAAACACAGATGTTCACCTTATGATTCATAACAGTAGCAGAATTACAGTTATGAAGTAGCAACAAAACTAATTTTATAGTTGGGGATCACCACAACACAAGGAACTGAATTAAAGTTCAGTAAAGCAACATTAGGAAGATTAAGAAGCACTGTCTTGAGGCTACTTTGTCTTTCTGGTGTCTGTCCGGTGTTTGGAGATCTGGATCTAAAACAGCAGTGTCCCAGAGGCGAGTGGATAGAACACCTGTGAAGAGACATGAAGTCAGTAGTCACCTCCTGAGGGGAAAGAGAAGTGGAAGGGTTAATGTTGCTTCATGAATCAACGAAAGGACAGAGACAACGTGGTCCTTTTTCTTGGTGTCAGCAGCCCATAAGGAAAGGCTCCCGGGCTAGAGAGATGGCTCAGCCATTAAAGGCTAGGCTCACAACCAAAAGTACAGGAAGTGCTCCTGACAAGCAGGAGGGGCAAGGACTGCGAGCTCTCTCCTCGGCTCCCTTCCTCTTTCCTTCCTCCCCTTCTCTTCCTTTTCCCTTCCCTTTCCTTTTTCTGGTAGAAATTGAACTTGGGTCCTTGTTCATGCAGAACAGGTATTCCACTCCAATGCTCTCAGTGGCCTCCCGGGGCCTGTTTATAAGGTATAATTTACACAGGATAGGTCTCCGCTTTTGTCTTCGGTTTCTTGAGAGAGGATCTCACGCTTGTAACCCAGGCTGCTCTCAAACTTGTGGCAATCCTTCTGCCGCAGCCTCCTGAGGGTTTTGATTATGGTCAGGAGCCACTGCGCCTGGCTGATCACTTGTCCTTTAAAGTCACATGTATGGGGTCGGAGAGATGGTTCAACAGGTGAGAGTAATGAGTGTATGTTGTAAGACCCCCAGAGTGGGGAGACCCTCACTCAAGTCTCGGGATGACGCAACCCCCCAAGAACTCACACAAGACCGTCCTTGCTGTAATTACATGAGGTTTATCGATAGTAACCAGTGCACTGGGGTCGAGACTAAGATCCCACGCAGGGGCAGTGGAGTTCGACCACACCTGAATTTTCACAGAGATAAAGGAAAAAACCAAAACCAGGGGGAGCAAGAGGGAGGGAGGAGGAAATTCCAAAACCATAAACAGCCCATACAGTTAAATCATATGTTAGTCATGTGTCACAGGCATCACACCCAGGGCTTTGTGACATTGTGATTAGGGGTTGTGACATTTTACAGGGCCGTTGGAACATTGTGGCCGAGGCTATGGGTCATTGTATGTTCCAGGAAACTTTTCATGCAAGAATGTTCCGGAACCATTGTACAGCAGGGAGGGTGAAAAGTTCAAGCTCTTACAGACCCCACTTCTTCTTTTGGGGTAGTTAAATATTATTATTAATTTTTAATTCTTCAATGTCACTGTCACAGAGAACCTGAGTTCAGTTCCCAGCCCCTACCTGTAACTCCAGCTCCAGGGGGGCTACTGCTCTCATCTGTTACCAGAGTCTCGAATACATATGGTCCACTTATAAACACACACGTCACACGATTTCTAAATATTTTAAAGAATTTTTAATAGATAAATCAAATGTGTACGTTTCGGTAAATGTATATTCTTGCAAAGCCGCTCCAATAACTAGGAAGAAGAAGGTCTCCATCGCCTGAAGCTCCTGCTTTTAGTCAATTCCCTCTTTACCTAACTTCTCTAGCCTCAAGCCTGCTGTCGGATGGTACCGTGAAGTTTTCAATTCTCTGGTGTTCCATTAACTGGAATCACAGCGAGTGTAGCTTTTCCTATGTGCTATCTTTTCCTCAGTGCAGCAGTTTTGAGGTTCACCGATCCTGGTTTGTCCCTCTGCGTTACTGAACATCAGCGTATGGTGTGAATGGATCAGCCGATCTGGTCACCAGTTAGACAGTCGGGCTGTTCCCCCCCAGGAGGGGATTATGAATAACGGGGCTGCACATAGCCTGCTCAGGATTTGGATGGACACATGCTTCTCTTGTGTAGCTATGCAGGAGGGGACTGTTACGGCATGCCATCAGCATGTAGGGGCCGCCATTACCTTTTATAATCACAATGGTTGTTTTTCTCAGTGACCAGGCCATTTTCCACTTGAACCAGCAGCACATCACTGATGGTTTCTTTCAGGAAAAAAAAAATAATCCATTGTAGACAGATTCTACAAATGCTCCATTTTGTGCCACTGGCACAAACATAGGATTCCTTTTGTGCAAAGCACTACTTTTGAGTGCTGGGAGCTGGATGGTGGTCAATGTCTGCAATTCTAGCACTTAGAGTTCTGAGGCAGGAGGATCATGAGTTTAAGACCTCCATGGGGGGTCCAGTGGTAGAGCGCTTGCCTGGTCCCTTTCTCCCACAAAAAAAAGAGAAAAAAAAAAAAAAAAAGATCCATGGCATGAGGTCCCTTTCTCAGAGATGGCATGAGGAGAGAGTTTGTATAAGAATATAAATCATGGGCTCTACATTCTAGGTATAGTTTTAGTGTGTGTGTGTGTGTGTGTGTGTGTGTGTGTGTGTGTGTGTGTGTGCGTGTGACTTGAGTACAGACACCCAGAGAAGCCAGGAGAAGACAATAGATCTTTAGGTGCTGGAGTTACAGGTGACTGTGAACCACCTGGGTGCAGTGACCCAAACTCCAGTTCTCAGGCAGAGCAGCAAGCAATTGAATGGTTGAGCTAAATCTCCAAATATCGGGGTTGGGGATTTAGCTCCAAGGTAGAGCACTTGCCTAGCAAGCACAAGGCCCTGGGTTCGGTCCTCAGCTCCGAAAAAATAAAAAAAATCTCCAAAGATCACCCAGAACTTGCTCTGTAGACCAGGCCAGTCTCAAGCTTAGAGCAATCCTCCTGCCTCTGCTTCTCAAGTCCTGGGATTACGTATGTACACCCTCGCACCGGCTGGACTTTGCTTTGTAAGGATGATGGTTTGAAAATCGGGAATGCCCAGGTAAAGGGTGGCTATCATAGCAGGAAGGTATCTGCCATTATTTAAATGAACAAGAGTAAAGCTGTTGTATCGTAACTTGTAAAACATAACTGCATCCTGTCTCGCCTTCAAAAGTCAAAACCGAGCACAGAAGTGTGCAATGCTACATAAATGCTCATCACCAGTGAAACGTTTTAACACGACTTCCCTTACCTACGAGCTGGCTCCCTGAAATGATGGCTGGAAACAATAATCTGATAGCAGGAGCAAGTTACAGCTTTTCTATGAAAATAAAAGCTGTAAGAAATGGCTTCTGCTTGCATGTGGTTTGTCTTGTCCGAAACGGATGATTAAACCATTAAGTTTCCTCTCACCCCATTATGTGATAGTGAGAAGAAACACTTCTAAGAGATTAGGGCCCTGCCCTCCCAGATAGACTGACTGATCCATCCTTGAGATTAATGAACTCATGAGCTGATAGCTTATCTTCAGCGAGGATCTACCCTAAAAGCCTATTTGGCTAGGTCTCTCCCACACTTCCGGTCTCATCATATGATTCCCTGCTCTGCCTCAGGACTCCGCAGCAGGAAGGCCAGTGCAGTCTTCTCACCTGGGTCCAGAACTACGAGCTTCATCCCTCCTCTTCCCCTCCTGTTCATCCAGTCTTATCCTAATGTGTTTTTAACAATAGGAAACAGATGACAGACACTGGGAAGACTGAGCTACACATGGATCTCACCCAAAGGGGACACACATAGCACTTCCACATGTGACAGAGCCTCACATAAGGAGTCTGACACAGTGGGTTAGTGGCTCAGAAGAATGGCTTACCCAAACATCTGTGTTCAGTTGCCTAGATGACACAGTTTCAACATACCACTTGGAACTCCTCTGTTCTCTCCTCCCCTTCCCTCTTCTTCTCTCTTCTCATTCCCTTATCCCCCGCCTTCCCCTCAGACTACTGGGAATCAAATCCAGGGTCTTGAGCACAGGTTCTGTCCACAGACCTACTGTCTCAACCCTTGAAATTCTTTTCGAGACCCTAATAATTGCATTTTAAGATGTTTTGACCATACCAGGAAAGGCTTAATAGGAATGTGAATTATTTAACCTCTCTTGGAGCCATGTAGGAGAAGAGAATATGAAACCTAAAGTTCCATTTTGGAACAGAGAATATGTGTACTCAGAATGGAAAAGATTTAATTGTGCCATCCATAATGTATGAGCAATGCCAGGCAGCCAGCCTAAGCATCTAAGTCATTCCTACTCCTAGAGACCCGGCATGTCCAACTCAAGTTTACTTCATCCACCAAGGAAGGAGGAGGCAAGAAAAGGGCCTTTGACACAGCCGTCCCCCAAGTTACACAGTGGATGTAGATTTCCAAGTATATAGTTAGCATGTCTCAGCTAAGAAATCACTTTTCCCCTGGACAGAGACTAAGCATTTGTTATAAATTGTTTCTAAGACCTAGAAACAAAGGGATCAAGTCACGTTTTTCACCTGTTGATGGATCCGTGCACTCGTCTGTTTTCCCCATGTATTTTTAGCCTAGATGTCTTGATAATTACTGTGTGGTCTGAAATCACCACATAAGGACGCACATACAGAGCTCACACCTCAATAGGACCTTGCCCAGGATGACACCGTGCAGAACGTTCTTGGTGTGCCACTCCAGGACGTCCACTTTTACGAGCGCAGCAGGGTGTCACGTTCATTGTCATGTAAAACCTGGAGTTTATAGATTATAAGCCTGAAGCATATAGAATGTAATTAAAATAACAGGTGTATAAAAGAGTAGAACCTAGACGATCAAGCTGTGACATAGAACCCAGCAAGGACTCACGTAACCACAGTGTAAAAATGTTGTTAAGAACTGGGCTGCATCTCGGTCAAGCCTGTGCCTAGAAAGAGCAAGAGGCTAGGACAGATCACCAGGACCACACAGAAAACAAAACAGAGATCAAACTCCCCACACAGTTCTTTTCACATGCCGTGCTAGATCAAGAGGCCAAAGCCACTACAATAATTTAATAGCTTCAAGGGAATAACTCATCCTTCTCTTGGTAATGACAGGTATACATTACATATTTAAACTTAAATATACATATGATGTATATATCATAAATATACATACAGTTCATACACGTATGCCCAAATAGGCACATATACATATCCTATATATGTTATATATAGGGTAAATGTGTCTATAATGGATGCATATATACTATATGATATACGTGTGTATATGTACATAGACATGCATACATATATCCATGTACAAATATGGATGAAGAACACAAATCCCAGAATGATAAAATACCTTATCCAACCAGTGTCTTTCACATGAATGGAACAGAGGGAAAATAATTGATATTCAGGTCCTACAGCAGCCCAGGGTTGCTGACACGCAACTATATACATCAAGGAACTTAGACTTGGTAATTCTCGAGTAGGACATTTGGATCTCTGAACTCCAGAAAAATGGCTGGAATAATCTGTTGTCCTCCTAGGAAGTCTACCTCCTGAGATGCATGTGCCCTAGATGTCACCACTTTCTTAACAACTAAATAGGTCTGTGACATTTAGATTTCCTAATGTCTTGACTTCGAAAGAAGGCTTTCGGGAAGTTTGCGACTATTCAGTAATTGCTCCGTTCTCCACATACCTAAAACATCTTTCAAACGTCAGCGTTTCCGGATGTCAGCAGTAGTCTCCCCCTCCCACAGCTGCAGGTTTTATAATATTTTGTATCAGCATCTTCCTTAATTGGAGGTGCTTGATTTCTGGGTCTGTCGTGCTCTGTCCTCATCAGCCAGCCTTCAGATTGCAGGAGCTGACCCTGCACAGCCTTCAGCCTTCAGAAAGGCTCAACCATGTTCTCCTGCGCTCTTACACGGGCTGCCCTGTGCTGGGCGGATCTCCACATTGTGTGTGAACCTACTACCCAGCCTGAAAGACAACCTCAGCCACCACACTCCTCTCTCAATCTTCTCAATCTCTCTCTCTCTCTCTCTCTCTCTCTCTCTCTCTCTCTCTCTCTCTCTCTCTCTCTCTTCTCTCTCTCTGGAGAGACTCCATGTCCTATAGACTCCAGGTTCCTTCTGGAACTTCAGTATCTCCTAGAGGAGAGGCCATAACTCCTCCTACTTTCTGTTGACGTATAACTATAACGCTTGTAGCGCAGGGAACCATTCTGTTAAGGAGACAGAATGGATTTTAA
The DNA here is from genome assembly GCF_011064425.1 of Rattus rattus. NCBI lineage: Eukaryota > Metazoa > Chordata > Mammalia > Rodentia > Muridae > Rattus > Rattus rattus. Next base: position 202,332,398 of record NC_046156.1, on the reverse strand, counting down.
GCACAATCAACCTACAGTTGAACGGAATGAGGAACTCTGACCAAACGCCCACAGACAGAAAGTAGGGAGGGCACAGAAAACCCAAAGATTCCTCACCTAACCACAGACCAAAGGCCAAGGCTAACAGGAGTATGGTTGAAATATTCACAATTGATTGGTTTTCCTGGGGACATTCCCATGCAAGTGATCCAGAGACACCAACAAGCCCGCCCCTTCTAGAAAGCCTCGTGTTATCCCCGTGTTCTCCCTGTGGCAGAGACTGTGACTGACCCTGAGGACTATTAATGGCCAGCCTGAAAGGAGAGTGATACCTACTGAACTTCCTGGCCACGGTTTGGAGAGAGAATTGCAAGCTCTTTTCTGGAACTTGGCAGGAAAGAGTGATACGATCACATATTCATGGCTGTGCCTCTAGGGAGCAAACAGAAAACTATTTGGCCCAATAGAGATGTGCATAACTGTCCCCATGCACAATCAGATAATCCCCCCCAAATGCCTTTCCCCTGCTCTAACTCAATTCGGATAACTGCGTTTGTCTGTGAGAAACCCTCAGAGACGACATCCAGGCCAAATGATCTCATGCCTGGATTTTGCAAAAACAATATGTGTACAGGAGCAGAATTTATATCGTCCAGTATGTCCCATTCCCACACCCAGCCCCTGGATGTTCGTCCACGGTGTGGTTTCTTTGCCACAACTGAGTCATTTCCTGGGCCTAGATCCAGGGCAGCCTGCAGACCCCTGGCCACACTCAGTCCACACAAGAAAGCAGTTCTGTTCTATTTCTAGGAACAGAGTTTTAAGTTTATTTTACACAGATCTCAGTCATTTTGCTACCCCAGATGGTTTTTTTTAGAAGAAACTGTGAGCAGTTTTCTTCCCTCAAAATAATGTAAAATTTCTGCTGTGCTCAACTGAGAGCAAATGAAATCAAAGGGGAAAATAACTGAAACCCTCTTGGAGACACTGGACTAGTCTTGGGGGAAATTCTGGAGCTCGGTGTACTGCCGTGGGGAATTAACTGCTTTGGCATTTCTGGTGTACTAATCGGGGTTCTCTAGAGGCACAGAACTTATAGAACACACACATGCACGCACGCGCGCGCACACACACACACACACACACACACACACACACACATGCTTGCACGCATGCACGCACGTGCATTTACAGGGTTGAAGGATTTATTAGAACGGCTTACAGGCTATGGTCCAGCTAGTCCAACAATGGCTGTCTACAAATCGAAGGTCCAAGAATGCAGTGGTCGTTCAGTCCCTGAGACTGGATGTCTCAGTCGATCTTCAGTATCTGCCAGAATCCCAGAGGAGACTCTAAGGCCAGTGAAGGCTTGTAGCCAGAATGAGGGCAGATGAGGTGGCCCAGATTAAAAGTGGATGTCCCCACCTCAAAAAATCTGGATTAAGGGTAGATCTTCACCCCTCAAAGATCTAGATTAGAAGTGGGCCTTCCTACATCAAACGATTTCATTAAGGAAAAAAAAAACTGGGGTACCCAGCCATTTAGGTTTCAGCTAAAACCCGACATAGTCCAACTGACAATCCGAGAATAGCCAGTCGTCATGTTTAGATTCCATCTGTCCCAACCCAGGGACAGAAGAAGCAGAAAACAACAAACAAAAAAACAAAACAAAACAAAAGCCTCCAAATAAAACTTGACTGGGAGGTCAGAATGTCTTTCCTGTAGCTGTTATTATCTGCAAAGCCCATCCTGTAAAAATCAGACACCGCCTCCGGCAGAGAGCCCTCCCTCAGTCCCCATTGACTTTTTATGAGGTCTTTAAAGCTTGTGCTGTGTATACTGTGTTTCCTGGTCTCCTTCCTGAAGACAGATCACCAATGTGACGTCTTCGCACCTGGTACCTAGTCCCAACTTCATAACTATTCGTTGAAAAAGCCCCAGTGATTTCAACTGGGCAAAGCTTTCCTCGAGGTGCTTGTCCGTTCATGTCAAAACGCAGGTAAGCTGTAAGGCAATGTGCAAGTGGAAGTCATGACACCTTACCAGGAGGTGCAGGCAGGGTCCGCGAAGGGCCACGCAGACCTTACCTGCTATGTTTTGCTCTGTGACTGCCCAGAGAACATGGCTGCAAGGACTTAGTGTGGTTTTTATGTTAAGGTCCTGGGCTCTGTGTTACCTGGAAAGAACTTATGATCTGTCCCCAGAGCAGGTTACTTTATAGAATGAATCCAACTAGAGTCTGGAAAAAGTTAGCCACTAATGCTCAGAGAATCAACTCAACTACTCTACTAGACATCCATTCACTAATTATTAATTATTGTGATTAGAATCTGAGGAAGCAAGAAGCAAGGATCTGCCCATCGCCTGTGTAGATTCCTACAGACAGAAGCTTCATGAGGAATTGTAGGACGAAGGCCAGTTCCTTCCTCCCTACCCACAAGCCTCCTTTCTTGGCCATCTACTCACAGCTGTGTGGACAAAGGTGGAAACTGTGGTTCAGGCTTCTGGCTTCAGAGAAGCAAAGGCCTGTCAGACTGGCCGTGGGATTGCCAGAAATCTGGACAGACACTGAGACAGGTCTTGGAAGCATGAGCTAGGAGGCCACACTGAACCACACCTCAAGAACCCATGTCCAAGATGAAGATCCTCGGGACCTTGAAGGGCTTGGAGAGGAGGTCGTTATGTTACTGGGTTCCATCTGTGTGCCGTGACCGACTCTCAGGATGGGTATTTCATGTAAAGTATGGATGAGGCATAACAGGGATAATTGGACACTGTTGGAAATTAGTGCCCTTGTATTTGGTTAACAGCACAAACGCAAACGGAAGAGATAACCATGTATCCAGCAAATGCTAGGGCAGTGAACCAACTGCCATCCTATGGCTCCCTGGAGGAACTCTCTGGGCAGCACCCATTCTTCAGGTGAATGATGCAGGTGTCTTAGGAGCTCTCCCAAGGTCACATGGAAAGAAGTCGCTGAGGATGCTTTTCAGTGTCCTGTACGTGGTAGAAAGTGAATGTGGCAAAAGACCCGTGAGCAAGATGGGATGGAAGAGGTGACAGCCGTGGGGTTTAGATGGAATCGGGTGACAGACTTGGCTGTAGCCAACAGTTCACCTATACAACAGCTTTCTATGGCACAGATGGGTGGTAGGCAATTAGAGATAGTATTTCCCCAAAGAAGGAGAGACTCACAGGGAAGCCAGATCTTTGTGGTGTGGGTGAGAGAGAGCTTTACATTTGTTTGTTTGTCTGTTTGTTTGAAACAACCAGTCTAGCTTCAGACTCTGAAACCTGCCTCTCTCTCTCTCTCTCTCTCTCTCTCTCTCTCTCTCTCTCTCTCTCTGCCTACACACACACACACACACACACACACACACACACACACACATACTTACTTCAAAAACAGAGACTACAGAGACTCACCTATTTCTGAAGATTTTTAGAGCAAATGTCTGGGCTCCAGGAGCCCCTTCAGGGCAGGCCCTGTCACCTGCCCCATATTCTGTTTAAGGAAATGAGTGAATGGTGAGAAGCAGAGATGTATTCAGTGTGGCCACAGTGGGAAGGAGGAGCCCAGTTGGATGAGATTCAGGTTGACTGAGAGAAAGAACTAAGCCATGGCAAGAGGTTGGAGTGACTCAGCATCCTGGTCATGATGTGGTCTGGTCAGACATCTTGCTTCTGGTTCTGCTAGAGGCCATGATCAATGCAATCACTTGAGGGGATCAATCTCAGAGGATGATTACTTCTGCTCCCCGGTATAGCCTTACCCTCACGTGGTGGGGGGGAAAGGGGCTTATTTCCAAGGTTCTGCTGTTCCAGGAATCCAAGGGGACTGAGGGTCTTAGACCAGAGTTATCTCAGTGCCTGCAGCCTTTGAGTGGGGATAAAATAGATTAGACAGGCACTTCCTGAGCCATCTACGTGCTAAAGTGAGCAGGTGGTCCACTGTACAGGAGACAGACAGATAGACAAGGCACAGACAGATTCCAGGCTTTTATCCTGCATTCAGTTACCTTGTTGGCTCAAGAAGGGGGTGGATGCTTCTAATCCAGTGATTCTCACCATTCTGATTGCTGTGACCCTTTAATACGGTTTCTCGTGTTGTGGTGACCCCTAACCATACAATTATTTTTGTTGCTGCTTCATAACTGTAATTTTGCTACTGTTATGAACCGTGATGTAAATATATTTGGAGAGAGAGGGGTTTGCCAAAGGGGTCTTGACCTGTCACAGCTTGAGAACAGCTGTTCTAATTAACCATAGCATCTGGGCCAGAGGATGGCTCAGTGGAGAAAGCTCTTTCCTTGCAAACCTGGAGACCTGAGTCCAATTACCAGAACATATGTTAGGGTAGAAGGAGGATACGGACTCTGCAAAGTTGTCCTCTGACCCCCCCACACACACACATGTACACACATGTACACACATGTATACACAAACACAGAAATACCTGCATACACATGCATGCATGCATGCATACATACACCGCGCGCAGCATCTGCTTGGCTTTTGGATATGCTTCCTTCACACCATCACAATAAGTCAAGCCATCATATCTTAGAGTGATGGTGCTAAAAGCTTGAAGACCCCATAACCCTGAGGCCATTTGCAGAGGATTTCTTATGGAAATGTAAAGTTTACGTGAATGTGAACGTCCACTTATTGCAGATTCCCATATGCGACTCATTTAAATGTGATCTGGAACCTAAACTCAATGTCTGGCTCCAATCTTCTACAGACTGAGTTTAGGATCTGCCTGGACATTTCCGGCCCATTTCCAAGTCTACATGTGTGATTTCTAGAGATCAGTCCACATAACTCTTCATTGTTATCCAAGATTCTTTATCCCTCAAGCTGTAGGCTGTGTGGGGAACCTGACAGTGCTGGTGGTCTTTCTTTCTGGCTACTTCACTTTCATAAATAAGAAATCAACTATGTAATACTCTCAGGCCGTGGGTAATGGAAGCCATCTATCTTCCCTTTAATCAAAGGCTGGATGGATGCCTACAACAAAGCAGGCATTGGACTTGATCCTAGACATTCGATAATGACCACCACCAGAGTCCTAATTGTCTAACAGATGTCTCCTCAAGACATCTAACTAACTACTACTAACTATGGAGGCTTGGCGACACCCGCAATCCCAGGATTTTGGAGGCAGAGGCAGGATAACGAGAATTCGAGATCAATCACAGCTATATAGTAAGACTCTGTCTCAAAAAAACAAAACAAAACAACAGTGTGCTGATTGTAGAATGTGATGATCGACTTGATTGTTGACTTAGCAGAAATTAAAATCACCATGGAAACAGATCACTAGACATGTCTCTAAGGGATCTATATTAAACATAATTGGGAAGACCTATCATGAATGTAGGCAATGTCAGTCATTGGCTTAGGTCCTGGATTGGATCAGAAGGTGAAAAGAGGCTGTGATGGTTAGAATAGGAATGGCCTCCATAGATTCTTGTGTTTGACTACGTGACCCATACGGAGTGGAATTATTAGGAGGTGTGGCCTTGCTGGAGTAGGTGTGGCCTTGTTGGAGGAAATGTGTCACTGTGGAGATGGGTTTTAAGGTCTCATACCCTCAAGCTATGCCTAGGGTGGCTCTCAGTCTCCTCCTTGCTGCCCGTGGATCATTATGTAGAACTCTTAGCTCCTCCAGCACCATGTCTGCCTGCACACTGTTATGCTTCCTGCCATGATGATAACGGACAAAATCTCTGAAACTGTAAGCGAGTCTCAATTAAATGCTTTCCTTTATAAGAGTTGCCATGGTCATGGTGTTTCTTCACAGCAATAGAAACCCAAACAGGAGCTGAGCCGGACATCCCCCCTTCTCCCTCCCCTTCCCCTATTCCTATTACTATAGATACAACATGACCACCTGCTTCCCTTCTCCTCCTCTCCCTCTCCCTCCTGGCCCAGGACCTGCTGCTACAGATACAATGTGACCAGATGCCTCAAACTTTTGCTGCCAGGACTTCCCACCAGGATGGACAGCATCCTTCAACTCTTGACTCTGAGTCAGAACAAAACTTTCCTTCCTTAAGCTGCTTCTGTCAAGTAGTTTGTCTGAGTAACAGGGCACGTAACTAATGCATAGCATAAATCCAGTTGGGTATAATCTTCAAGAAGAGGTTTACATTATCCTCAGACTTACATAGAAAACATTCTATCCATCTTCTCAGGGGACATTCTTGTTAAACATGAGATGGTTTCCTCTTATCCTCAGCAATGAAAGGGCCTTCTGCTTAGCATTTTCCTGATGAGAACTCTACATGTATCTTAGTGGACAGATACCTACTTGAGCTCTCCTATTTTTCCCATTAAGTCATTTATACCCTGAAGGGTTTGTGCTTCAGGAACGCTTGTGGGTCTTCTGGAAACAGCTAACCATCTCCAGGAGATTTCCTTACTGAATGAAGCATATACCCGAAATAACAAGGGAAAGGACCTGAAGGGTGATTTTCAGTTTCCAATATTCAATATTGGAATAAAAATTATACTCTGTACACAAGACATTTATGTATCTTGGGGAAACATATTGGGACTGCTAGGTTGAAGAAGGTCAGTCTTTAGCAACTTCAGAATCTGACCTTATGCAAATGAAAGGTGTCATCGCTTGGGTTGTGCTGTTTGTTGATGATAACTCAGCCAAGGCTCGACGCGCTTGCTGGGATTCTTCCCACATTGTGACTCCGCCTCCGTGACCTGCCTGAATACCCATCTCCCCTCACTTCTTGAGGAAGAATACCACTATGGGCTGGTGGTTTTACCTTTGGGTCTTTGAAAGCACCTGTTCCACCCATTTGTAGATCAAAACCCAAGGACTGGGGATAGGGTAGACAGGAGAGGGTAGTGTGGAAGGAGAATATATAAGAACAAGTTATAATAATGTGTACGTATGAAGTGCCATAGTTAAGTTTATCGTTCAAAAGTTAATTTTAAATGATGAAGCGTAGGAAAATCAAGGATCCCTTACATGCTTTTTGGATGATTAATTCTCAACCTAAGTGAGCAAAACTTCCTACATTTTCTCCTCTGCTATATCCACCTTCTTTCTGCTGCTAAAGCATGCAAACCTATGAAAACATCCTTCTCTATTGATATAATCAAGTGGTCAAAATCTTGAGATAGAAGATACCAGACTAATTCTGTAATGTCTCTTGAGGGTTTGGGGTTCAGCACTGGGGTAGTCATGGCCAGCCATTCTGGGTCAGGATTCTAAAATGAGTGACCTAAACTTTGAATTTCACCAGCAATTTAGACAGGAAAGCAATGTCCCTTCCTCCAGTCACAAGAGAGCTAGCTAGCATCTGCTATGGAAAAGTGTTTATATCTCACGGGACTTCTGCCCTCCTCAAAAGACCATCAGTGGCTCCTCCCTGTAGCGAGTACACATGTAAGCCGTGGGGCTGCCTTTCAAGTGGGACTGTACATGACAGAAAACTAGTTTCCTCACTGTCCTCACAGTAAAGCTCTTTGCCTCCTTACTTTTCTTCTATGGTTGTAGCTGCCTCTCCTTCTGAAATGCCTTTCTTCTCTCAGCCCAGCCCAGCCCAGAATACCTCATCATGTTACTCAACTCAGTCACCCATGATACCTAAAAAAGGAGGAAGAGAAAAAGGGGGGACGTTCTGTAACTACTCCCCATCCTAGGCTAGGTAGCATGTATTTCTTCCTACTGAGCTGTTAGCTGCTGGCCTGCCTTTACTGTTTGACTCAAGCCCCACTTCTTCCAGGAAGGCTTACCTGACTATGTCAGTACAGAACAGCCTTCCTGGGTGCCATTATGATCCTCCTAGTGCTATATCGTACGACCTGCTAGGCTCTGTTCTAGCTTAGGGGCTCATGGGAGACGAAGCCAGACTCAAAGCCCTCCATTCTTAGGTTACCAGCACAACAACATCTTGCCCACAATAATCATCATAAACATTCATCAACTGGCAATTCCAGGCTGGAGAGGCAAGTCTGACCCAAGGTGGGTGTGAGGCATGTGGTTGACGAAAGAAAACCACTGATAGTCCAAGGCAGGATCCGAGGGCAATGGTGACTTCTGTGACACAGTAGCCCCACCAGCAAAGGGCAGCTGCATGGGGCAGAGCCAACGTTAAAGGTCTATGTCTTCCCAACACAGCTAACCCAGTCTCAAAAGTCCCTCACAGACATGCTCAGGGGCCTAGGTCTACATCCTGTCAAGTTGACGATATTATGATGTGTGTGTGTATGTGTGTGTGTGTGTGTGTGTGTGTGTGTGTGTGTGTGATCATATTTATAGAATATATGATCTCCCCCAATCCCTGAAAAGTAAAATTTTTTTTGAGTCATCTATGACTTTACATGCTCACACACTTACCAGGACCACAACCCCCAACTGTACTGCCAGAGGTTTTGACTGCCTTGCTTTGACCACAGAGAAGCTGCTGCCCCTTTCTCCAGGCAGTAAGTCTAGTCTCTAGGGACTGAGAATACTCAAGAAGAGTCTCCAGGCATAGATGCTGTGCCAGAAGTGGCCAAAAATAAAGGGATAGCATTGGATGAGGATCGGGAGGATTGAGAGGAAGAAGACAGGCCCGCCTCTGAGACTGATGGATGTCTGGGATGATTTTTCAATCATTCATGAGTTATCTGAGTACTAAGTTTGCATATTAATTGATTACCTCTAGTCCCTTACTGAATTCCCAGGGCACTAGGCACGTCACAAGGACCCAGTTACGTGTTTCTATGGTCCTGTGCAAGGAAAGGGCAAGAGCAGAGCTGACTGCCAGCTCCTCTGTTCTCCTCTGTTCTCCAAGTCCACACTTTCAGGACTGAGCTGGGGCTGGCCAGGCGGGATTCACCAAAGAAAACTTTACAAAGGAGCCACCTGGGGTGCCTGTTCCATCAGTAGCTCTCAGGTTTCTGTGGTAAATATTTTGCAAACAGAGGAACCAGATCTCTCTGATACAACATTCACCGAAGCATTCCCACCCTACCGCAGCAGGAAGAATCCTCCAGGCAGAACACTTGATTAGAAACAAATGAAGAAACTGAGCATTCTAACATCCTGCTGGCTGGGGTGGTCCCTTTCTTCCTGTTGGGTCTCAGGGTGCTGGATGCGTTCTGGAAGCGGCTGTACTCAGTGGATCCAGAACCCTGAGAAAGAAGCCATATAGGTCCAACACCTGGTCCTCCTCCTTCCCTGTAGACCCTCAATCTCCAACTCGTTCCTCTTAATTAACTGAACAGTTCCTCTGTGAGGCCAAGCTCGGGGGCTGTAAGAGGCTCTGAGATGCAGCGCCTGTGTACCAGTCGTACGGAAGCACTAAAGTTACTCTCCTCAGAGCCCATTCCAAAGCAATCTTTGTAGGGCATGGTAACCTGTGACCGTCATCAGCACTTGGGGAGCTGAAGCAGGAGGATCACAGATTTGAACCCAACTGGTGCTACATAGCAAGACTGTCTCAAAAAACAGAAACAAGGAGCCCTTCAATGTTGGTGCACACTTTTAATCCCAGCACTGAGGAGGCAGATGCAGCCAGATCCGAGTTCAAGGCCAGCCTGGTCTATAGAGTAAGTTCCAGGACAGCCATGGTTACACAGAGAAACGCTGTCTCAAAAAACCAAAGACAAAACAAAAACAAACAAACAAATAAACAAACAAAAACCAAAAATAAAACTCAGCTGGGAACACGGCACAATGGTAAATCTCTAGCCGGGCATGTTCATGCCCTGAGTTCAACACAGGATAAAGAAGAAAAACCAATCCTTACAGCAACCTTGTGAGACAGACGCCATGACCATCTGAAACGAAACAGACTAAAGCAGGATGAGCAAACGAGTGTCCGCTAACCCTCAGGGGCAAATAGAAAGCTAGGGCTTTCGATCCAGGGGTGTTAGACTTTAATCAATAACAGGCACAGATGCTGAGCGTTTGCTGTGAGCCAAGCATTGTCAGAGACTCTCTGCGTGTATTCACCACAATCATTCCTACAGGGCGAGACGCATTTGCTGGTGAGAAGACTGAAGTGCTCTCTCTGAGATCACAGTTCAATGTGACATGGATGGACTGGGAGTGCATGTGTGGACGTGCATGTGGACATGTGTGCATGTGTCTCTGGAAGCCAGAGGTCAACTTCAAGGGTCATTCCTCAGGCTGTTTTTTTCTGAGACTTAGTTTCTCAGTGGCCTGGAGCTCACGTGGTGGGCTAGGCTGCCCAGTCAGAAATTTCCATGGCTCCTCTGCCCGCCCCTCCCTGGTTCAGGGATTTCAGGTGTATGTCGCTGTGCTTGGCTATTCCACGTGTATTCTGGGGATGAGCTCAGGTCCTTCGCCTCCCTCGAAAGCACTTCACTGACTGAGCCACCTTCTCTGGCCCTCAGTATTTTTCAGACTTGACTGATATTTTGACTTTAAAATGGCCAACCTTGACAAATCCACTTCTCAGAAGAATATAGGACAAAAACAACAAAAGCATGTTTAGGGCCCATTCAGAAAACGATGTAAATTCTACCCTAATCCCAAGCCAAAATCCATTGCAAGTTTTTTTCATGGAACTCAGTTCAACAGTTCAAACAGTAATTTTAAAAAACCGAACATTCAAACACGGTGCACTCCAAAGTTAATCGGTCCATAGTAAGAAACCGTGACAGGAGAAGACTGGCTTTGCTTTCTTAATTAAACCATTATGTTTCTGTGAGAGCAGAAAACTTCATGTGTGGAACGAAAGCTCTGTGATTCAGAACATGTTGCGGTCTGGAGTCTGACTCGGTGTTGCAGGGCGTCCTCCTCCGTGCCGTGAGACATTCTCCACGATGGCTGTGGAGCTGGGGTCACTAATCCGCAGGTCTCTCTACTCTCTACTCAGTGTGTCTGGCTTTTCCCAGCGTGGTGGCAAAGAAAGTGCCTGATTGCGAGACGGAACCGGTGGCAAGGTGCAAACTGAAATATTTAAGCGTCCTCGTAGGATCACTGGACTTTTGACATGCACGGACAGCAAGGGTCTTCGTGGGAACCGTGCCCTGTGATGCTCACTATCAGGTACAGGTGTGGATTGTGGAGCAGACAGACTTACCAACAGGAGGAAATGCTTCAAGGTAAAGTGGATAAAGTGGATAAGCTTGCACCACTCTGTGCACACAAGCTCACTGATAGAAAAGGATGCAGAAAAGATGAGAGAAATGGAATTGTGGGCTTTAAAAAGGGCTTTTAATTTTTTCAACATTATCGTGTCTCTCTCTCTCTCTCTCTCTCTCTCTCTGTGTGTGTGTGTGTGTGTGTGTGTGTGTGTGTGTGTGTTCATGTTCTGTAGGGTATGCATGTGTGGTGGCAGGAGGTCATCCTTGGGTATTGTTTCTCGGTCGCTCTCTACCTTTGTTTCTTTTGGTTTTGTTATTTTTTAGGCTCTCATTGACTTGGAGGCCACTGATGGCTCTAGACCAGCAGTTCTTAGCCTATGGGTTGTGACCCCTTTGGGGGGTCACACGATCCTTTTACAGGGGTCACCAAGATCATTGCAGAAACATGAATACTTACCTTATGACTCACGACAGTAGCAAATCACAGTTATGAACTAGCGATGAAATAATTTTTCGTTGGGGGTCACCACAACACAGGGAGCTAACTGTGGGGAAGTGTCGCAGCGTCAGGGAGGTTGAGAACTGCTGAGCCGGGCGGTCTCCACAGTGAATCCCAAGGATCCCCTGTCTCTGCCTCCCCCACAACGGAATTACAAGTGTGTGCCTGCCTGCCACACCTTTTCTTTCTTTTTTTTTTTTTTTTTTCCTGAGGATCCTGGGCACTGAACTTAGATCTCGCTGCTTGGGAAGCAGCTCTTTCCTGACTGAACCATCTCCACTGCTCTCTCTTAAAAGGCTTAAGTCAGGTAACAAAGAAAAATCCTCACACTTAGTCAGTATTTTCCCAGGTTAGCACAGTTTAAAGTTTGATTTTGCAGTTGTTTTGAGACAATCTTTAGCTCAGGCCACTTAAAACTTCTTCGTAGCACGGGATGACCTTGACTCTCCAATCTTCCTGCTTCCACCTCCTAACACCATACAGACGGAGCAGAGCAAGCGTGTGCCACCGCGCCCAGTTTACAGGATGCTGGGGGATCAAACCAAGGCTCGTGCTGAGCGACATTCTACATTCTCGGCCTCCAACGACAGCTTTCAGGCATCTCCCATGCTGGGAATTCAGTGACATCAGGGTCCCAGCATTGTCCTTAAAGTCTTTATTGTGCTGGTGGCTGCTGTGATGTCTCCTCTCTTCCAACCACGAGGTCCAGGAAAAGCCACCCAAACATAGCCCTGGCTGGCAAAAGCTTGAAGCAGTCTGAGGGCTGTGCTAGGTACACCCCATGGTCTCCTTGTGGCACTGTATACCTTCCTCTGGCCAAATTGCACCCTGTATAAGGAAGTTCAGTGCGTTTGAGCTAAAGCAATCTCTGCGCCACTCCTTAAACTGAACGATTCGATTGCTACCCATGCGCTAATGCTGGAACACCTGGCCTTCCTGTGTGTAGCACTGTGTGCACACAAAAAACTTGGTTCCCTCTCAGCTTCACTATGCCATGATTGACTTGGATTCTTAGTCTACACGCAACTGACCTCTGAAAACTACCACGTACAGTGTCTGTGTTTGTCTAGAGAGAGCATTAAATCCATTCCTCTCCCCAAGTACAAAACTGTGTGCTACAACACTCAAACAGCAAACCTGAGCACACTGCTCTCCTCTACTTAGTCACACATGAAGGCAGGTTCCAAAGTTATATAGCAAACCAGATATGGTGGTGTTTGGTCCCAGCACTCAGAAGGCTGGGCCAGGAAGACAAGAGTGAGAGGCCAGCTGGGGTACACAGTCAGTCAAAGACTTTCGTGTGTGTGTGTGTGTGTGTGTGTGTGTGTGTGTATGTGTGTATGTGTGCATATGTATGTATGTGTGTCTGTGTCTGTGTGTGTGTATATGTGTGTATGTGTGTGTCTGTGTCTGTGTGTGTGTATATGTGTGTATGTGTGTGTCTGTGTGTATATGTATGTGTGTGTGTCTGTGTGTGAGTGTGTATGTGTGTGCATATGTGTGTATATGTATGTGTCTGTGTCTATGTGTGTATATGTGTGTATGTGTGTGTGTATGTGTATGTGTGTGTATGTGTATGTGTGTGTGTCTGTGTATGTGAGTGTGTATGTGTGTGTGTGCATATGTGTGTATATGTGTGTGTCTGTGTCTGTGTGTATATATGTATATGTGTGTGTATGTGTGTGTACATGTGTGTATAAATGTATGTATGTATACATCTACTCTTCTCATATGTGTTTTTCTATTTTTAGAATTTTATTATCTCATTGCTTTTGTTTTTTGAGATTATAATATAAATTATTACATTTCTCCCTTTATTTTTCTCTCTCTAAGCCCCCCTATATACCCCTCCTTGCTCTCTTTCAAATTTGTGGCCCTTTTTTTCAATGCATGCACACACACACACACACACACACACACACACACACACACACACACACACGCACGCACAGTCCTAAATATAACTTGCTCAGACTGTAGAGTGTTTTCGCATTGCTCCGTCTGTAGTGTTATTTGCATGTGTGTTTTCATTTGGTATTAGATAACCAACTGGTGTGCTCTTCCCTAGAGACATCTCCTGCTCTCAGCATTGCTTGGCTGTCAGCAGCTCCTTGTGTAGGCTTCGGGCCTCGTGGCCTTTCCTCCTTCCGCACTAGCGTGTCCATTGCTGTCTTCCTCTTTAGCCTCATGTTTATGCAGTCAGGTCGTGAGACTTGTGGGTATACTTCTCCATTACCAGGAGACAAGATCTCCCAGCAAACTCCCAGATCCTCTGGCTCTTAAAGTCTTGCTGTCACCCCTTCCCCAACATTCCCCAAGCTTAGGGGCAGGAGTTGTGTTGTAGATATAGCCATTGGGACTGGGTTCCACAGCTCTGCCTTATGATTGGTTGTGGTTTTCTGTAACGAACTCCATCTGTTGCAAAGAGAAATTTTCCTGATGAGGGGCCAGGGCCACACTTATTTGTGGGCGTATGGACAAATATTTGGAATGTGGTTAGGGATTGTGCTGGTTTAGTAAAGTTGTGGTTGTAGGCTATCCTACAAGATCCATGACTTCAGTAGGCCCGGGTGGTTGGCTAGGTTCCCAGTACCTCATATGATTTCCCCCTCATTCAGTGGGTCTTAAGTCTAATCAGAGAGCCGTTGGTTACTGCCGAAGTATGTGTACCACTGCTGCCCTCCGTGTTATCATGCTACGCTGGTCGTTGTTTTGGTTCATAGGTGTAGCTGGGTAGGATTGCCCATTGCTTCCATCATCTGGGAGTGTGCATGACACCTTCTGGTCCTCAGGGGGGAGATGATCAGGTCAGTTCCAGCTCGAGGAACCATGCACGCGTCTGAAGTGCATGGCGTCTTAAGCAGGAGGCACTTACCTTTCCATTCCTCTGAGGACCAAGGTCATAGTTTGTAATGTTTTGGGAGTCTCACGGACAACCGTAACCAACAGCTCAAAAGAGAGCTAGCTCCTCATGTGTAATGTTGAGGTTGGTCTTAGATAATCTTTGACCCTTGAAGGGAGAATTGTTAGCCTGAGTGAAAAATTTTTATTTAAACCATTTATGCATATTTATACACAGACTTATGTATATATATTTTTAGGGTGTGTACTGCCTGGTTTTGTGTGTCAACTTGACACGAGCTGGAGTTATCACAGAAAAAGGAGCCTCAGTTGAGGAAATGTTTCCATGAGACCCAGCTGTAGGGCATTTTCTCAATTAGTGATCCAGAGGGGAGGGCCCAGTCCAGTTTTGGTGGTGAGGTCCCTGGGGTGATGGTCTTGGGTTCAATAAGAAAGCAAGCTGAGCAAGCCAGTAAGTAACATCCCTCCATGGCCTCTGCCTCAGCTCCTGCCTCCAAGTTCCTACCCTGTGTGAGTTCCAGTCCTGACTTCCTTTGGGGATGAACAGCAATGTGGAAGTGTGAGCTGAATAAACCCTTTCCTCTCCAACTTGTTTCTTGGTCCTGATGCTGTGTGCAGGAGTAGGAACCCTGACTAAGACAGGTAGTTAAGAATAATGACTCTTCCAGACAGCCGACCTGTGATTTCACCCTCCTCTTTCCTAAGTGTCTCCCTCCCTCTCCTACCTCGAGTCCTCCCCCCATTTCCCCATCAGCTCCCCTCTCTATCGATCCCCATCCCTTTTCCCTAGCAATGCTCTCTTTTTACTTTCTTATTCTGCAGTTACTCCCAGAACATGTCCTCACATCTGAAGATCTGAAGCTTGGAGCCTCTGATGAGAGGGAACATGTGGCATTTGTCTTCCTGGGTCCGGGTCACCTGGCTCACTAAACTACTTTCTAGTTCCATCTGGTTGCCTATAAAGTTCCTGATTTCCCTCCATGTGAATCTCCCACAGTGCATATGTACCACATTTGGATTGACCATGCGTTGGTCAAAGGTCATTGGGTAGGTTTTACTTCGTGGCTACAGAGCAGCAATGACCATGGCTGAGCAAGAATGGTGGAGTATGACGTTGAGTCCCTTGGGCATATATATGCCAAGGAGTAGTATAGCTGGATCACATGGTAGGCTTATTTTTAGCTTTTTGAGAACAATCTACAATGATTTTCATATTGGCTAGAGTGTTTATATTCCCACCAACAGTGAATGAGGGTTCCCCTTTTCTAACAACCCCCTCCATGATTTGTAGTTGGTTGTTCCAAGTCATTTGTTTTCCTTCTTTTAAGAATTCTCAAAAAATGGCCCTGGGCCCATTTTTTTAAGTGGGTTGTGCATGTGTGTAGGCACGTGTGTTTCTTCTTTAGTTTTCTAGTTCTTTATATACTCTGTCAGATGTTGTCTTAGTTAGGGTTTTTACTGCTGTGACAAAATACAATGACCAAAAGCAAATTGGAAAAGGAAGGGAGGAAGGGTGTATATCACACGTCTGTGTAACAGTTCATCATCTAAAGCGATTAAGGCAGGAGGGGAGGCAGGACCTCAAAGAGTGCTGCTTACTGGTTTGCTCTCCATGGTTCTGCTTTCTTGTAGAACTCAAGACCACGAGCTCAGGGATATCCTCACTCACAACGGGCCAGGCCTTTTCCCAGAAATCACTAAGAATGCCCCAGAGGTTTGCCTACCTACAGTTGGATCTAATGGAGGCATTTTCTTCTTTAGAGTTCCCTCCTCTCAGAAGTCTCTAGCTTGTGTCAAGCTGATACAAAACTCTCCAGGACAGATGTATAGCTAGAAAAGATTCTCTCTCATTCTCTAGGCTTTCTTTTTCCCTGGCTAATTGTTTACAAAGCTGTCTAGAAGCACGTCAGTTTTGTGAAGTCCCTGTCCCATGCCACCATGCGTGACTTGCTGAGTAGGGGATGGGGGTCAAAACCCAGAGGAAGGAGGACCAACAACTTGTTGGTTGTTGACCTTAATTTGTGGGCAAGTGGAGTCCTGTTCAAAAAGTCCTTTTCTGTACCTTTTCTTTTTTTTCTAAATTTTTATTAGATATATTTCTTTACTTACATTTCAAACGTTATTCCCCTTCCTGGTTTTCTGTCCATAAACCCCCATTCCCTCCCCTCTCCCTCCCCCATACGGGTATTCCCCTATACATCCCCCTTATTGCCCCCCATATTCCCCTGCTCTGGGGATCCAACCTTGGCTTCCCCTTCCACTGGTGTGCCAACAAGGCTAGTCTCTGCTACATATGCAGTTGGAGCCCTGGGTCAGTCCATGTATAGTCTTTCGGTAGTGTACCTTTTCTATAGAAAGCTGAATGTTTCTTCCAGCAATTTCAATGTTTCAGGTTTCATGTTTGTGTCATTTGAAATTAGTCTTTGTGCAAGGATCTAATTTCATTCTTCTGCATGTGGACATCCAGTTTTCCAAGGACCATTTGTTGAAGATGCTTTCTTTCCTTCAACTTTTGGGGATAAAGTACTGTGTACTCACAGTTGGGTCATTCATATATATATATATATATATATATATATATATATATATATGTTTGTGTATATGTATATATACACACACACATATATATGTGTATATTATATGTTTGTATATATATATATATTTTTTTTAATCAAGACAAGCTTTCTCTGTGTAACCCTGGCTATCCTGGAACTCTGTAGATCAGGCTGGCCTCCAACTCCCAGAGATCTGCTTGTCTCTGCCTCCCTAGTGCTGGGATCAAAAGCGTTCACCACTGTGCCAAGCTTTGCTTTGCTATATTTCTCTTGTTGACATAGTTTACACATTTTAAAGGTCATAGCTCAATGAGTGGAGTGCTTACTGCACAAGGGTGAGGACCTGGGGTTTGAGCCCCACCAGCTGCTTAGCAATCCAGATATGGGCATGGGGTAGGCAGATCAGAAGGGCTTGCAGGCGAGTCGGCATAGCCAAAACAGTCAGCTCCATGCTTAATGAGAAAGACTGCCTCAAAAAATAAGATGAAGAGCAATAGAGGAAGGCACCAACAGTGACCTCTGACCTCTGACCTCTCACGTGCACACACAGCTGAGCTCACTGGAATTCCACCCAAGGGGGAGGGAGAAGGGAGGATGGGGGATATGTCAGGATGGAGAATATAATTCAGTGGTAGAATATTGTGTATGAGGTCTTTGTTTTCATCCCTAGTACAGCCAAAACAGAATACCATCTTCGTGAATGTGTGTGTGTGTGTGTATGTGTGTGTGTCTGTGTGTGTGTGTGTCTGTGTGTGTCTGTGTGTGTGTGTCTGTGTGTGTCTGTGTCTGTGTGTGTATGTCTGTGTGTGTGTCTGTGTATGTATGTGTGTGTGTCTGTGTGTGTGTGTGTGTGTGTGTGTGTGTGTGTGTGTGTGTGTGTGTGTGTGTGTGTGTGAAGTACAAGATAGGGTCTCACTCTGTAGCCCAGACTGGCCTCAAATTTGCTATATAATGAATGAATGTTCCTTATTTAGCCTTCAGAGTGCCAAATTCATAGCCTATACAGCCAGGACTGAAAAATGCTTTTTCTTGAGATTAAAATTCACACAATATAAAATTCACCATTTAATCCTATGTTAAATGATTGATTAATTAATTTATTTATTATATTTCTCAGGATTAAAGATTGACTCTAGAGCTTGCCCTTGTTAGGCAAGTTCTCTACTATTGAATTACATTCCTAATTTCTTTTTTTATTGGTTATTTTATTTATTTACAATTGAAATGTTATCCCCCTTCCCAGTTCCCCCACACACAAATCCCCCATCTCCTCCTCCCTCCCCCTGTCTCTATGAGGGTGCTCGATCACCCACCCACCCATTCCTGCCTCAGTGGCCTAGCGTTCCCCTACACTGGGTCATCAAGCTTCCACAGGACCAAGGGGTTCCCCTCCCAGTGATGCCAGATAAGGCCATCCTCTGCTACATATGCAGCTGGAGCCATGGGTACCCCTTGTTTACTCTTCGGTTGTTGGTTTAGTCCCTGGGAGCATTGGGGTTCTGGTTGGTTGATGTTGTTCTTCCTATGAAGTTGCAAGCCCGTTCAGCTCCTTCAGTTCTTGCCCTAACTTCCCCATAGGGCTTCCTGTGTTCAGTCCAATGTTTGGCTGTATGCATCTGCATCTGTATCAGTAAGGCTCTGGCAGAGCCTCTCAGGGGACAGCTATACCAGGCTCCTGTCAGTAAGCACTTCTTGGCATCAGCAATAGTGTCTGGGTTTGGTGTCAGCAGATGGGAAGGATCCCCCTATTTCTAATTTCTTCTGAATTTGTTATTTACTTTGCTCTTTATTCTGAGACACAAGTTCCTGCTAATTCTCCCAGGCTACCCATGAACCCACTATAGTTTAGGCTGGCTTTGAATTTACAAGTCTCCTGTCTCAGCCTCCCTAATAGCTAGAATTATACGTCTGTATCACCAGTCCTGGCCTACCCGTATTTTAATTTATAATCCTGTGGCTTCTGGGACTTTCACAGGGCTATGTCATCATCACCACTCTCTACGTTCAGACTCTTTTAGCATCCAAATAAAAACCTCACGCCCATTCAGCCCCAGCCCTGCTAACCAATACTTTGCTTTCTGTCTCTATAGAGCTGCTCGTTCTAGTTATGCCGTGTAAAACTGACACAGGCCATGCACGGAAGTAAATACTTGTAGTCCCAGAACTATGGAGATTGAGGCAGAGGAATAGCACAAATTCAAGCCAGTCTGGGCTACATCATAAGTTCCATGCTAGCCAGGGCTACATAGCAAGATGCTACCTCAAAACACAAAATAAACCAAAACAACTCTCATACAGTTGTGGCCACGAGTAACTGGTTCTTTAGTTGCATTTCTGTTACTGTGAGAAAACGACACGACCAAGGCACCTTGGGACAGAAAGAGATTATTGGGGGCTCATATTGCACAGGGTCAGAGTCCATGATCATCGTGGTATTGGTGCCAGCAGGCAGGCAGGCATGGTATTGGCACAGTAGCTAAATGCAGCGGGCCTTTGGAACCTCAAAGCTCCCCCACAGTGACATCTCCTGCAACAAGGCCACGCTTCCCAATCCCAAACAGTTCTACCAGCTAGGACCAAACGTGCAAACACGTAAGCCCGTGGGGGCACCACACCAGACACTCCTGAAGTTTGCTATGTTGTCTACGATGGCCTTGAACTCACAGAGACCCCCCTGCTTCTGCCTCCAGAATGCAGGCATCCACCACCACACCTGGCTTTAGTTCTTTTTTTTTTTTTAAACACAGACCTAATTTACTCATCATCTTTAGAGACTTTTTAAAGTTTAATCATGAGATATTGACTATCAATATCAACACTAATATTGAACCATACTTGGTTCAGATCCCTTAGTCTCTGCTGGAACTTCTTACTCAGCAAATCTATTTCATAATCATGTTTCCTCAAGATATAAATAAACTTTATTCATAAATAAGGAAAACAAAATGAATCTCTCTCTCTCTCTCTCTCTGTGATTCTGTGTGTGTGTGTGTGTGTGTGTGTGTGTGTGTGTGTATGTGTGTTTGTGTGTGTGTGTTTGTGTGTGTGTGTGTGTGTGTGTGTGTGTGTGTGTGTGTTTGTGTGTGTGTGTGTGTGTGTGTGTGTGTGTGTGTGTGTGTGTGTGTGTGTGTGTGTGTGTGTGTGTGTGTGTGTGTGTGTGTATGTGTGTATGTGTGTGTGTGTGTCTGTGTGTGTGTGTGTGTGTGTGTGTGTGTGTGTGTGTGTGTGTGTGTATGTGTTCAGGCATGTGATGGTTAAAGATCAGTCTTGGATACCGTATTTTGAGAGAAGGCCTTTCATTGGTGGAGCTGGCTAGAGTGGCTGGCCAGCAAGTCCTGGTGTCTGCCTTCCCTGCACAGGGATTACCAGGAAGTCCCCTCACACCTGACTCTTTATGAAAAACAGTCTGAGCTCCTGCGGTTCAAACTCAGATCTCTCCGCATGCAGGACAGCACGCTATCCACTGAGCTACTTTCTTACCATCTTAAAACAGACCCTTTAAAAACACTTTCTTGACATACTTGGCACAAGGAATACTTGGTACAGTTACCTTCTCAGAACAATGGCCTATCAGTGCAGGAACAATAACCTATGAGGTAAGAAATCTGCTTTTCCCTCTGCCTCACGATCTCATAGCTCAAGGTCATAACAGAACCCCTGCTTGTACTTTCCCAAATGCTAGAAACCGTGGCTATTTTCGCAAAGACTGTGAGATATAATACAGCTGAGTTAATTAAATTCATACGCATAAAATGAGTATGCACAACACTGAATTAATTAGCCTTCTCAAGCACTGTTGCATGGCTCTATTTTGTTCTACAGGGAAATGAAGAAAATGGATACATTCTCTCCAAGTCACTTCAAGAGCCTGTTTCTTGAAAACTACAGCAACATTAGCTACTGCTTCACAACGTTAGCTAGCCGGAAGCTGCCATTGTTACCAAAAAGCAGAGGCAAACTTCCTCCTTTGGCAGTTCTGTGAGCCCCGAGGGGAGTGGGGGGAGGGGGTGGTTGGAAAGTGTTCTGGTCTGAGAGAAAGAAGCTACACTTCTGGGTCACTGCCACAGTCAAACAAAGAACAAAAAAGATTGAACAAATTGTTTTCCGAGTTTGCAGTATTTCCCCTGAATTCCTCTTGTGTTATCAGCAAGCACCAAGATGCCTTTTCTTGTGAGGTCTCTGGGGTATTCTACCACTTTGGAGACCTGTTTATTTTTGAGCAGCCTATCTCATATTGTTTTTTCCTCCCAGGCCGAAGTGCCTGCTTTCTATCAGGTCAAAGAAAGTTCAGGTTTCTAAGGGAGCTCTGAACACACAGAGTCCTGCATTAGAAGTCAGAGATACTTTCTGGGATGACTTTATTTTTAGGGTATGTGTATTGATTATTTTTTTACCTTAATTTTATCTCATCAGCAATTTATAAATGCATTACAACTTTAAGCTGGCACAGAAACCAGTACTTCTGTTAGGGTTTGACCTTTTGTTTGTTTGTTTGTTTTTCTCTCATTTACAAAGCTACAGAGGTTTCTGAAGTACCTTGAGGCCAATGAGAGAGGGATCATTAGGTAAAGGTAACTGTGGCCAAGCCCGGTGACCTGATTTCCATCCCCCAGGCACAGGCAGTGGAAGGAGAAAGCCAACTCCCCTAAGTTGTCTTCCTATACACACACACACACACACACACACACACACACACACACACACACACATATACACACACATACACACACACAAACACACACACACATACACACACATACACACACATACACACACACATACACACACATACACACACACATACACACACATACACACACATACACACAAACACACACACATACACACAAACACATATATACATGTACACACATACACACACATATACACACACATACACACACATACACACACATACACACACATACACACACATACACACACATACACACACACATACACACACGCACACACACACACATAAACACACACACACACACACATAAACACACACATACACACACGCACACACTTACACCTCATACAAGTGCCTGTGTATACACATACAAATGAGTAAATAATTATAAATTAAAAATGTAAAGTGGTGTTTTGCATAGCTTTAAAAGACTGATTCAAGCCAGACATGGCGGTGTATGTATGCCATTAACCCCAGCACTCAGGAGACAGAGGCAGGTGGATCTCTGTGAGTTTGAGACCAACCTGTACTTCATAGTAGCCAGAGCTACATGGCAAGACAATAGACAAAGAGTCCACTCAGGAGCCTGGAGCTATGTCGAGAGCAGAAGACTAGGGTTCCACTGCTAGCACCCACACAGCAGCTCACAACCATTTGTAACTGCAGTTCTAGGAGCACCAAAGCCCACTTCAGAACTCCAAAGGCACCAGGCAGATACATGCATGCAGGCAAGTGATACACAGACACGATAAACACATCTTTAAAAAGAATAATTTAAAAGGAGAAGGGCAGGGTTTCTTCCTTCCTTCCCTCCCTCTCTCCCTTCTCCCTCTCTCCCTCCCTTCTCTCTCTCTCTCTCTCTCTCTCTCTCTCTCTCTCTCTCTCTCTCTCTCTCTCCTCCTCTCCTCTCTCTCCCCTCTCTCTCTTCTCTCTCTTCTCTCTTCTCTCTTCTCTCTCTCTCTCTCTCTCTCTCTCTTTCTTCTCTCTCTCTCTCCCCTCTCTCTCTCTCTCTCTCTCTCTCTCTCTCCTCTCTCTCTCTCTCTCCCCTCTCTCTCTTCTCTCTTCTCTCTCTCTCTCTCTCTCTCTTCCTCTCTCTCTCTCTCTCTCTCTCTCTCTCTCTCCTCTCTCCTCTCTCTCTCTTCTCTCCTCTCTCTCTCTCTTCCTCTCTCCTCTCTCTCTTTCTCTCCTCTCTCCTCTCTCTCCCCTCTCTCCTCTCTCTCTCTCTCTCTCTCCTCTCTCTCCTCTCTCTCTCTCTCTCTCTCTTTCTCTCTCTCTCTCTCTCTCTCTCTCTCTCTTCTCTCTCTCTCTCTCTCTCTCTCCTCTCTCCTCTCTCTGTCTCTCTCTCTCCTCTCTCTTTCTCCTCTCTCTCTCCCTCTCTCCCCCCTCTCTCTCCTCTCTTCTCCTCTCTCTTCTCTCTTTCTCTCTCTTTCCCTTCCTCTTTTCTTTCTCTCTCTCTCTCTTTCTCCCCCCTCTCTCTCTTCTCTCTCTTCTCTCTTCTCTCTCTCTTCTCTCTCTCTCTCTCTCTCCCCTCTCTCTCTCTCTCTCTCTCTTTCTCCCCTCTCTCTTTCTCTCTCTTCTCTCTTCTCTCTCTCTTTCTCTCTCTTCTCTCCTCTCTCTCTCTCTCTCTCTTTCTCCCTCTCTCTTTCTCTCTCTTCTCTCTTCTCTCTCTCTCTCTCTCTCTCTCTCTCTCTCTCTCTCTCTCTCTTTCTTTCTCTCTCTCTTCTGTGTCCTCATAACACTTGACCATGAGTCAGCCCAACCTGGAGTGATTTCTGAAGTCTCCTAGCTTCTGTCAGAGCCTGGATTTTGATGTCCCATGAGAGAACATCTCCCTTCTTTTGATCACCTGACATTCTTCACTTGACCGGAAAGCATTCAGTAAGATACATCAGTACCACATGACTGACATCACTGCAGGCTGGGATTCTGAGGCAGCGATTGGTTTCCTCCAGTACTAAAGGCTTGCCCTAGGCAAGGAGGGCAAGGAGAGCAAAAAACTGGGCCCAGTTCTCCACTCTAGTACCCAACGCTGGAATTCCAGGAGGGGAGCTTCAGTTCCGAATATCCCAGGGCCTATAACCTGTTCTGGTGTCCACTTAGGGGACAGCTAGGTACCATCGCCAAGACTCCACAAGAACTGGGCCATTCTCCATGTTTGCTGTTCGCATAGCTGACACAGCCTACCATGTATGTATTGCTTGGTCTGAAAACCCGAGGCTGTCACCCTGGACATTTATTGACACTACACTGTCACCCAGATAGTATTGTCACTACTGGTCAATTTGGCCTCATCCCATGCTTCAGGAAGAAGGCCTCCACTCCTAGTCTTTTTCTCTCTGTCTCTCTCATAGCAGTCAGGGCATAAGTACACAAGCCAAATCATTCCTGAAAAAGGAACCACATATTATGGGGTGCTCCCCTCTGGACCCAGATTAGGCAGAGACCACACCCAGACATCAATTTCAAACCACACACCCAATACAAAAAGAGCCGTTATTAAGCCAGGCAAAGAGACAAGGCGGCTGAAACTGAAGTGGGCAGAGACAGCAGTGGGAGGGCTGTGTTAAAATGAGCTAGTTCTTGTTGGTAAGTTCTTATTGGGCATTTTAATTAGGTTAGTCAAAATAATGAATTTCCATGCCGGGCCTTGATGTTTTGATAGTTGGACCTTGGTGATCAGTCTCAGGAGGAGGGATTGGCCAAATAAGGGAAGAGACCTTGGGGGCTAGCGTTTGGAATGCAAGGCAGAGCAGATTGGGGAGAAGGGCAAGACCCTCAAGCTGGCCGGAGTCCCTTCATTTCCAGCTTTCTGTTTTATTATTGGGTCCCTGGGTGTTGAGTAAATGGGTATTTCTTCTGTGGTTGATTCCTGTTGACAGCAGAGTGTTGCCATTAGGGAACCCAAGAAAGCTGGTTAGTCGGACAAGGTTGGGAAGAACAGGCTGTGTCAGTTGATGTCCAGGTTCTGCAGGACCATCTGAGACTAGGGAAGTGCAGTCTATGAGACTGGATCAGGGTGGAGATTCCAAGGACACAGCTGGGGCTGGCACTGGAGTCGCTGAAGCAGTCTATGGCAGATCTGAAATCTGTTGAAACAGATACACTAGGGCGAAGAGTATTTGTTCCCCATTCCCTCTGCCTTGCTTTAAAAAAAAAAAAAAATGTTAGATTACATTTCTAAAGCCAGCCCCTGAGGTCTATTCCATTATTTGACTACTTCCTCCTCTGAAGCTGACTACCAAGGTCTAGCTATTAAAGTGTTGAAGCCCAGCGATCAAAAGCCCACTTTGGCTCACCTAATTAATATGCCAATTAAAATGAGTTATTTCATCCTAACACGAGGGTTTCCCTTTTACCTTTATAAACCACCATTTGCCTATGGTTCAATTCTGTCTCCTCTCTGTCCAGAGGCAGCCCTTTGTCCCATTCCCTTTGAGACAAATATCTCTTACCCCCCTCAATACCCCCCTTTCTCCCTTCTCTTCTGTTCCCTTCCCCTTCTCCCTCATCCTTTATCTTCTGTCCTTGTCTCCTATCCATGCACTCTGTTCCTCTGGGGCAAATAAACGTCCTCTGTGCTGAGAACGTGGTCTTGGGATCCTGAGTCAATGCTTTCCTAATAATTCCTGCAACTTAACATTTTTGGCTGTTCCCCTTCAAATGTCTTCTGGTAGTCTGGCTTCTGAGTTCATGCCTAGAATCCTTGAAGCCAGTGCACTCTTCCAAATGAGTTCTGGGTGAACCTGGGCTACGAAGTAAAATCCTTCTCAGAAAAACAAAAGAAAGATAAGCAGCCAGAGCAACGAAACCTCCACCAAACCTCATGCTAGTCGCTGGCTTCAGTTTACCTACATCCTCACCAACACTTGTTGTTATCAGTCTTCTTTATTTTAACCACTCTCCTCCTGGTGGTATGCTATGCCTTTGCACGCTTAGTTTGCATTTCTTTGACAGTAAGATTCACTTTTATATGTTCTTATTGATCATTTCCATATTTTGCAGCAATATCTATTCCTGTCCTTTACATGTATTTAACTGACTTTTCTTTTTAGCATTGATTTGTAAGAGTATTTTCTCTATTCTAGTTTCAAGTCCTTTGCCAGAGAAATAGTGGGAAAAAAATATTGACACTCAACTAGTAGGTTCTTTTCAATTTCTTGATGACGTGATACAAAATCTTCTGTTTTGAATAGACTTGGTTTCTGAGTTTACAGTTTTGAGTAGGTTTGAATAGGCTCTGTCTCGGTTTTTTTCCCCCTTGGGGCATTTATTCTTCCGGCCATATATCCAAGAAATTAAAGCTTAATCCAAGGCACAAATATTTGCTTTCGTATGTCCTTCTGTGACTTTTGTAGTAGTTTCAGGGCTGAGTTGCATTTGAGTTAACTGGGTATGGAATAAGAAGTGGGTTCTTTGTTTGGCACTGTAGTGGCCATTCCTGGTTGTCAACTTGACTAAATCTGGAATAAACTACAATCCAGGATTGGACGGCTCACCTGTGATCCAGATCTTGAGGCTGGAAGACACAAGTTTCTGACCTGAATCATAGCATGGAGATCTTTTTTTTTTTTTTTTTTTTTTTTGGTCATGGTGGAAAATAGATGAGATAGCAAGGAGATGGCCATGAAAAGCTTAGGCTAGGCAAAGTAGTACACACTTTTAATCCCAGGAGAGTGAGGCAAGGAGATTTCTGAGCTCAAGGTCAGCCTGGGACAAAGCAAGTCCCAGATCCAGGCATGGTGGAACACACCTTTAATCTGGGCCACAACTTCTGCTGGAGACCTACATAAGGACATTAGAAGAAGGAAGACTCTCTCCTTTGCCTGCTTGCACTCCCTTGCCAGCACATCTCTTGGAACCCACATCTACAGAAGACCAGCTGGACCACCCAGCCTCATGGGACTGAACAACTACTAGATTCTTGGTCTTCAAATTCACAGCTGCCCATTGTTGGGTTAGTTGGACTACAGATTTTAAGTCATCACAATGAAGTCCCTTAATATATAGAGACATTCCATAAGTTCTGGGACTCTAGAGAACCCTGACTGATACAGAAGTTGGTAGCAGGAGTAGTTCCAAAGGAGCAGAAGTATAAGGATGGATCTTTTAAGAATCTGGAATTGGCCTAATAATTTGCCAGTACCTTCTAATTCACCAGCACTTTCCCCAGATAGTCTGAGACCTCCCCAGATAGTCTCTTTCCTAGGAGCTCGGAGAATATTGAAGGCCCGTGGTGGAAACAATATTTCAAACTTAAAGAAGCTAATGCCTTTGATTAACTTGATCCATCAATTGTAACTGTTGATGAATTAGGTAGCCTGGTATACAAAATTTTCTACAATTTGGGGGGAAAAAGGAAAATGATTTTGTTGGCTTGTTGCTCTTGATATCTCTGGACAAATTGATAAGGAAAAGAATGAGCTGAATGATAAAATCGAACAGCTCCAGAAGCAAGTAAACAATCTAAAGGCTCCTAAGTGTGCCCTTGAAGAGAATCTTCTCTCCAGCAGCCATGGAGCTCGAGTTGCAGAAAATCAAACTGAAGCCCTCATTATAAGGTTGGCTGAATTACAGTGAAAATTCAAGTCTCAGCCTCAAAAGGTGGCAGCAGTTAAAGTAAGGGCATAATTGACCAAGAATGGAAAGCTATGACTTGGGATGGGGATGTGTGGGAGGACCCTACTGAAACTGAGAACTTTGAATCTTCAGATTCTCAAGGGTTTACCCGACCTGAGGAAGTGGTACCCTCCGTCCCACCCCTTGAAGTAATGCCTCTTTTCACATGAGGAAATTAATCCTTCAGAGCCTAATAAACTAGCAGTGACTTTCTCTGAAGAAAATGCCAGGCAAGACAATACTGATGTTCCCCAAGGCCCACAAATAGTTTCTTCCATACCTAGAACTGGAATCAAGGCAAAGCAGGCCCCTAGAGGAGAGGTCCACTAAGGAGCTTAATGAGTTTGCTAATTCATTCAAGCAGAAACTTGGGGAATATGTGTGGGGATGGATTTTAAGGGTGTGGGATAATGGTGGAAGGAACATAAAACTAGATCAGAGTGAGTTTATTGACATGGACCCTCTGAGTGGAGATTCTAGGTTTACTATGGAAGCTCACACAGTTAAAATAGGTGTCAGAAGTTTTATTGAATGGTTGAAGTATTTATCAAAAGATGGCCTACTGAAAAGGAGTTGGCGATGCCTGATATCCCTTGGCTTAGTGTTGAAGAAGGGATTTTTGAGACAATTAAATTAAGGGAAATTGCAATGCTAGAGTGGATACGTTGTGTAAAACCTAATCCTCTACAATGGAAAGGCCCAGAAGATACGCCCTTCACAAATCCTATAGGATGCAAACTGGTGAGAGGGGCACCAGCACATTTGAAGGGTTTTGTTCTTACCCTTTTTCTTGCACAAGACCTTAGAGTTGGAGGTGAAGTTGCTCAATTGTATGAATTAAATGCAGTGGACTTAATTGGGCCCCGAAGGAGCAAAGGCCAGGTGGCAGCATTGAATCACCAAGACAATTATAATGGGACAACACTATTGGGCAACATAGACAACACAATGTTCATAATGACCTAACCCATAATGGTCAGCACAGGAGAGGTGAAATTTATAATGGCATGACTCGTTCAGACCATGAACAGGCTAATCAGCCATGGTGTCTCCAGGAATGAAATAGATAGGAAGCCTATTGCTTATCTGTTTGATCTGTAGAAGCAGAAAAATTCTTAAACAAATGAGAGAAAGGCTACATTGGATTGTGGCAAAAAGCAATCTCAGCCAGTGAATCAGTTTCCAGACTTGAGCCAGTTTGCAGACCCAGAACCCTTTGAATGAAGGGGTGGCCAGGTTCCCTTGAGGAAGGATCTTGATAAAACACCTAAAAATTTTGCTGTTAGCCTTCCTCCAGTTCTTCCCCAGAGGGCCTTTTACAAGGGTAACTGTACACTTTGGGAAATAATATAATCAGACTTTCCAGGGTCTATTGGATATTGACTCCAAATTGACACTGATCCCAGGAGATCCCAAAGAAGTATTGTGGCCCTCCAGTTGAAGTAGGGGCTTATGGAGGACAGGTGATTAATAGAGTTTTGGCTGATGTCCAACTCACGATCAGTGCAGTAGGTCCCCAAACACAGTCTGTGGTCATTCCCCCAGTTCCAGAATGTATAATTGGGATAGATATACTTAGAAGTTGGCAGAATTCTCACATTGGTTTCCTGACCTGTGGAGTGAGGGTTATTATGGTTGGAAAGGCTAAATGGAAGCCTTTAGAGTTGTCTTTGCCAAAGAAAATAGTGAATCAAAAACAGCATCGTATTCCTGGAGGAATCGCAGAAATTACTGCCACCATCAAGGACTTGAAAGATGCAGGGGCGGTGGTTCCCACATCTCCCTTTAACTGTCCTATCTGGCCAGTGCAGAAGACAGATGGATCATGGAGAATGACAGTTGACTGTGGAAAACTAAATCAGGTAGTAACTCCTATTACAGCTGCTGTACCAGATGCAGTTTTGTTACTTGAGCAAATTAACACTTCTCCTGGTATGCAACTATGTAGCCTTCTTCTCAGTACCTGTCCCTAAGGACCACCAGAAGAAATTGCTTTCGGTTGGCAAGGCCAGCAGTATACCTCTACAATTTTGCCTCAAGGATATATTAACTCTCCTGCCCTGTGTCATAACTTAGTTAGATGGGATCACGATCATTTGTCTCTTCCACAAAATATCACGTTGTTGTACTGTATTGATGACATTATGCTGATGGACCAAGTGAGCAGGGAGTAGCAACACTTTGGGCTCATTGGTAACACATATACATATCAGAGGATGGGAAATAAATCCAACCAAAATTCAAGGATCATCTACCTCAGTAAAATTCTCAGGAGTCCAGTGGTGTGGGGCGTGCAGAGATATTCCTTCTAAGGTGAAAGATTGCTATTGCACCTGGCCCCTCCCACCACCAAGCAAAACTCACAACATTTAGTGGGTCTATTTGGATTCAGGAGACAGCACATTCCTCACCTGGGTGTGTTACTCAGGCCCATTTACCGAGTGACTGGGAAAGCCGCTAGCTTTGTGTGGGGCCTGGGCTCTTCATCAGGTCCAGGCTGCTGTGCAGGCTGCCCTACCACTTGGACCACGTGATCCAGCCGACCCGATGGTCCTTGAGGTGTCAGTGGCAGATAGAGATGCTGTTGGGAGCCTCTGGAGGCCCCTGTAGGTGAATCACAGAAGAGACCTTTGGGATTTGGAGCAAAGCTCTACCATCCTCTGCAGACAACTATTCTCCTTTGAAAAACAGCTCTTGACCTGCTGTTGGGCCTTAGTGGAAACTGAACGTTTGACAATAGGACACCAAGTTACCATGCAACCGAACTGCCCATCATGAGCTGGGTGTTTTCAGACCCTCCAAGTCACAAAGTAGGACGTGCACAGCAGCAGGTTATTATCAAATGGAAGTGGTATATACATGATCGGGCACAGGCAGGTCCTGAAGGCGCAGGCAAGTTACATGAAGATGCTCACATGCCCATGGTCTCTACTCCTGTAACAATGCCATCTGCTGCCAAGCATGCGCTTACAGCCTATGGGGTGTTCCCTGTGATCAGCTGACTGAAGAAGAGGAGACTAGGACCCGGTTTACTGAGATGGAGGTTATGCTTGGGCTCAACAACACGCACGTCCACTCACCAAGGCTGGCCTGGCTACAGCTGTTGCTGAATGCCAGATTTGACAACAGCAGAGACCGGCACTGAGCCCCAGATATAACACCATTCCTCGAGGCGACCAGCCAGCATCCTGGTGGCAGGTTGACTACATTGGACCACTTCTTCTGTGGAAAGAACAACATTTTGTTCTTACTGGAGTAGATATAGTCTGGTTATGATTTCCCTTTCCTGAATGTAATACTTCTGACAAAACCACCATCCGTGGACTTACAGAATGCCTTATCCATCATCATGGTATTCCACACAGTATTGCTTCTGACCAAGGAACTCATTTCGCAGCCAGAGAAGTGTGAGAGTGGGACCACGATCATGGGATCCACTGGTCTTACCATGTTCCCCACCATCCTGAAGCAGCTGGTCTGATAGAAAGACGGAATGACCTTTTGAAGACACACAGCACCAATTAGGTGGCAGCAGCATGGGCTGGGGCAGAGTTCTTCAGAAGGCAGTATATGCTTTGGATCAGCTCCTGATTTATGGTAGAGTTTCTCCCATAGCCAGGATCCATGGGTCCAGGAATCAAGTGGGGATGGAAAAGGGAATAGTTCCACTCACTATCAGTCCTAGTGATCCTCTAGGAAAGTTTTTTGCTTCCTGTCTCCACAACCCTAGGTTCTGCAGGCTTAGAAGCTTTGGTACCAGAGGGGGAGTACTCTTTCTGGGAGCCACAACAAACATTCCATTGAACTGGAAGCTCAGACTTCCTCCTGGTCATTTTGGGCTTCTAATGTCCATAAACCAACAGGCTAAGTAAGAAAGGAATGACAGTGTGAGGAGGGGTGATAGATCCAGATTACCATGGGGAAGTTGGATTGCCTCTCCACAACGGAGGTAAGAAGGATTATGTCTGGAGTGCAGGAGATCCCTTAGGGCATCTCATAGTACGTAGTACTACCACGTCCTGTGATTAAAGACAATGGGGAACTACAATAGCCTTATCCAAGCAGGATGACAAAGGACCCAGACCATCAGGAATGAAGGTATGGGCCACTCCTCCAGGAAAAGAGCTAAGATCTGCTGAAGTGATTGCAGAGGGCGGAGGAAATACAGAATGGGCAGTAGAAGAAGGTAGTTACAAATACCATCTAAGGCCACATGACCAGTTGCAGAAATGGGGATTATAAAGTAATATGAATGCTTCTGTTTTATTTTGTTAGGAACACATTTGTATGAATTTTTGTTCTTTCTTCCAATTTCTTTATCATCAATCTGTATTTAATCAAGATACTAAAAGTATGTTCCCAAGGGACATTGACCGATACTAAATTTACAAATGCCTTTGCAATTGTACGAGGAATAGTTATATCATGTTAGGCATATTTATGACCTGGTTATTGTTTCATTTGGACAATCTGGATATTGTCTTAGTCAGGGTTTCTATTCCTGTACAAACATCATAACCAAGAAGCAAGTTGGGGAGGAAAGGGTTTATTCAGCTTACACATTCACGTGTAATCACCAAAGGAAGTCAGGACTGGAACTCAAGCAGGTCAGGAAGCAGGAGCTGATGCAGAGGCCATGGAGGGATGTTACTTACTGGCTTGCTTCCCCTGGCTTGCTCAGCTTGCTCTCTTATAGAACCCAAGACTACCAGCCCAGGACAGCACCACCCACAAAGGGCTGGGTCCTGCCCCCTTGAACACTAATTGAGAAAATGCTTTCCACCTGGGTCTCATGGAGGCATTTCCTCAATTGAAGCTCCTTTCTCTGTGATAACTCCAGCTTGTGTCAAGCTGACCCATAAAACCGGCCAGTACAGATATGATTTGTGTCAAGTTGACAAGGGGTAGATTGTAATGGCTATTCCTAGTTGTCAACTTGACTATATATGGAATGAACTACAATCCCAGAATTGGAGTGATGACCTGTGATCCAGATCTTGAGGCTGGAAGACACAAGTTTCTGACCTGAATCATAGCATGGAGATCTTGAGGCATAGTGGCTATGAAAAGCTTAGACCCAGGCAAGGTAGTACACACCTTTAATCCAGGAGACTGAAGCAAGCAGATCTTCCAGTTCAAGGCCAGTCTGGGACAGAGCAAGTTCCAGAGCCAGGCAAGGTGGTACACACCTTTAATCTGGGCTACACCTTCTGCTGGAGGCCTACATAAGGACACTGGAAGAAGGAAGATTCGCTCTTCTTTGACTGCTTGCACTCCCTTGCGGGCACATCTGTTGGAACCCACGTCTACAGAAGAGCAGCCTAAACACCCATTCTCGTGGGACTGAGCAACTACTAGATTCTTGATGTTTCCATTCACAGTTGCCCATTGTTGGGTTAGTTGGACTACAGATTTCAAGTCATCACAATAAATTCTCTTAATGCATAGAGACATTCCATAAGTTTTGTGACTCTAGAGTACTGTCTGTTCAGTGTATGAGTTCCACTTGTGGATAAGCTGTCCCTTCCTCCAAACGCCTCAATGCCCTTCTTAAAAACCATTGACCATAAATGTGAGTGTCTATTTCTGGACTCTCATTCTCTTACTGGCTTGAGTGTCTCTTTGTATTATCAACGGCATAGAGTCTATGCCTTCAGTATTGCTTCCTTTTAAGAGCCCTATCATAAAGTCATGACAGGAAGACAGGAAGGATGCTGCATGGACCCAGCATAGGGAGAGAGTTGGGGTGTCAAAGGGAGAGCACAAACCAGCTAGCTGCCCTAGCCGTCCTCTAAACAAAATGGCCCCCTTCTCATGATTGGCTGCACTTCCTAGTGAGTTGCTATTGTGCTTGTGGACACCTGATATTCCCTTACAGACAGAAGGGTTGGAGGAGGGTTCTAGGACCCTCGCCTGAGTATCCACTTCTTTTGGCCCTTTGTATGATTGGATGGGGATTGTCCTTGGAATTTAGGGCTCTGTCTGGTCTGTGCAGCCCCGACAAAGCTGTCACCTATGCCAGGCATAGACCCTGCAGTGAGGCTGCTTAAGGGTCATCCGATTCCTGTCCATACCCCTCACTAATTCATTATAAGTAAGCCTAATAAACTCTTCAATTTCGCAGGGCGAACTTTGGTGGACTGTATGGGTGAGGCAGTCATTAATTATGTCTCCCAGGAGAGGAAAAAAATCTTCTAAAGTGTGTTAGGCTTCATAATAGGTACCTCCACATATATTGGAATAAGAACAAGAAAATAATGCCATGCAGAAAGTAATATATCATTATTTAAAAGTGAGGAAACTGCTAGGCATGGTGACACATGCCTTTAATCTCAATATTCAGAGACAGAGGCAAGCAGGTCTCTGTGAGTTCAAGGGCAGCTTAGTCTACATAGTGAGACCCTATCTCAAAACAACTCAAGGGAAGTGAGGATTGGAGAGGTTAATTAATGAATTTGAAATCTTTTGGTAACTGGCAGAGGAAGTGACATTTTTATATTCATCCCCAGGACTCCTAAGCCCATGCTTTTTTTTTCTTTCATCCATGATGTTTTCCTTCTGTCCATTTATAAAGCATCCGTGGTTGGAACTCCTGACACTCTAGAAAACGGAGAAGGCATTTGTAACTTTCTCCTTCAGTTGGCCAAACAGATTTCACATGACGTTTAAAGGAAACATCCCAACAATAAAACTCAGTTTTGTTTTCTTCATGTTACCCAACTGTCACTGGTTTTCTAGATCTTAACTCCATGGTTTCATTTAGAGGACCTCAAAAGAGACTGAACCTTATCTGGAATAATTCCCTTAACACGTGCTGTTCTGTTGGGCAAAAGACTAGGACTAATCCCAGCGCCCACCTTAGTTCCTGCTTTGATTGCACCTCCCAAGATTGTCCTGAAGTGGGCATAGGTCATGCTTTGGTGATTGAGTTCCTGGAGTAACTAGATTTAAACCTAAACTTCATTTGTGAAGTAAATAAGTATTAGCACCATTTTGTGTAATGGCACAACTCAAGGCTTGATCATCATCACTGTTTTCTTCTCTGCGGACACCAGAGTCTGCATAGAAGTTAAGTTTAGAAGACGTAATTTCACCCAGGTCAGATGGGTAGTCTAGACCGTTCTGTCATCCTGGTTAATTTCTACTTTCACTTCTAGGAGGAGGAGTCTGTTGCTTCGCCTGACTAAAGGTTCTGCATCTATGTGTTTAGACGGTCCATTTCTCTGATGTGAGGATTTCCGTGATTCAACTTCTTTTAGAAAGCAGTGCTAAGAAAAGTTTGTCTGGCCTGTGGAACAACCAGCACTGTTCACAGGACCCCGAGAACTACCTACTTGTGTTAACTCTGCAAAACCTAGCCCGACATCTGATGTTTGGTTATGGAAAACCAGGGCACTAACAGGAGGACCCTTATGCTCTTCTGCTATTTCCAGGAAGAGAGAGATTACTTGGTCCAGTTGGAAACATGCAAAATACACCCAATGATCTGCGATACTCAGTACATTTCTCATTAACAGAAAGTGATATATTACCTAACTCTAGCACTGATTAAACTAAGATGCTTAAACCAGTAATTGCTACAAGTGTATCAGTCTATTTTACAAACATATCAGCTGGCTTTTGTTGCTATAACAAAATACCCAAGACTAGATACTTTAAAAAAAAAATGACTCATTACTATGAACCTTTGAAAGTAAAGCTTTTTTTGCAAAAGGGTGTACTGTGTGACATACTATGCACGCTGTAGCTTCCATGGTGAGGTGGGCTTTTTCTTTTCTTTTTTTTTTTTTTTTAATTTCAATTTTTTTCTATTGGGGCCTGGGTTCGGTCCCCAGCTCCGAAAAAAAGAAAAAAAAAAACATTTTCAAAAATATTTATTTCGCTCACAGGTTTAGGAATCCAGAAGCCTAATGTCATTAGGCCTTTATTCCCTCTACTGTGGAGACGGAGGCCTGGGGTCACAAGGTCAAGGCTTGTCTGGCTATAGAATGACTTCAAGGTCAGTCTTAGCAATGTCTCAGAGTAAAAAGTAAAATTAGCCCTGGGGGTATAGTTTAAAGGTAGAACAGTTTCTTAGCGTGGGCATATAGGCCCAACAGGACCCCAGTGAACCATACTTGACTTCTGCTCACCTCTGTGGTGGACTCCCGTGGCTGAGTCACCTGGAAGATGGCAACACAGTCCTAGAGAATTGAAAGATAGCTTGTTAAAGTAGTAAGTTAGAGCAGGGAGAAAGATACTTTGTAGATTTCTCATTTGTAACATGGTAGAGGTTGTGGCTGGATGAAAGTGCCCAACAGCCTTCATTTCTTACAAGTGCATACATGCATGTATGGAGTGTCTTAGTTAGGGTTTTATTGCAGTGAACAGACACCATGACCAAGGCAACTCTTATAAAAGGCAACATTTAATTGGGGCTGGCTTACAGGTTCAGAGGTTCAGTCCATTATCATCAAGGCAGGAACATGGCAACGTCCACCTAGGCACGGTGCAGGAAGAGCTGAGAGTTCTGCATCTTCATCTGAAGGCTGCTAGCAGAATACTGGCTTCCAAGCAGCTAGGATAAGCGTCTTAAAGCCCACACTCACAGTGACACACCCACTCCAACAAGGCCATACCTATTCCAACAGGGCCACACCTTCTAAAAGTGCCACTCCCAGGGTCTAGCATATACAAACCATCACATAGAGGGCATATAGCATACATATGCATATATGCATATATGCAAGTGTATGTGGCTAAGCTCCAATTTGAAAATCTTATGTACAGAGAACATTTCTTTTACTCTCCTTTTGATTTTTTCCCCTAGAGACAGGAACCACATGAATGTACCTCTGGGGCTCTGATTTGGAGATGGCTTAAGTATGTACCCTAAAGATTTGTTTGTTGGGAGCTTGGAGCCCAGTGTGGCAGTATGAGAGATGATGGAACCTGGTAGGAGGTAACCAAGTCATTGGAGAGATTGGCCTCTGAAGGAATTAATGCAGTCACCATGCAATCCTTATTAGCTCTCACAAAAGGTGACACACACAAACACAACACATATATTATTGTATATGTGTGTATGTGTATATATATTATATAGATATACATTTGTATTTATATTCGATTTGGGTCAAATTAAGGACACATATCCTTTTTTGCATTGCAAAAATAAACAGCATTTTTTTTTTACCAATGTCTCATTTTTCGCCTTGCTACTGAATCATGCGAAGTATGCCTCCAAATTTTATTGTAGGTGCCAGTGAGGGGAAATGCAAAACTTTCCCTTGTAGAAGTTTTGAAAGCAGCACATGATTCATAATAGCTGAGTTAAAGTGCTGGGAAGCACAAGTCACAGACCAGATGCTCACAGCGTGGTTATAGCGGCGAGAACCTGTTTCTCTGGGTGGTTTTGTGCCTTGTCATGAGCTCTGTTAGACAGCTAATCCCCTCAGGCTTCTTGTATTTTTGTACTCTTCTGAGAAAGGTTTTGCAATCCAGGAAAATGTCTGAAGGTGAAGATTAGGACTGACTAAAGAGTTGGTTAATTGATCTTGCCAGTTACATGTTAGTGAACAGTACAGGCTCTTATGTAAGTTATAACGCAGTACTGCGGGGGTCGGGGGAAGGATAGGGGCGGAGCTCACATGTCGTGGGTATTTCCACCTCATTTCCAGGGTCACCTCAGCTGGGTGAGGGCCAAGTGGATGCGTTTCATGCAGTGGTGACTTAGTAGGAGGAAGTCAATAGAGACCCTTCCAGGGTTGAGTTTTGTCAGTCACCTGTAGTCTCACTTTGGAACTGGCATCAACAATTCGGACTCCTCTTAGGAAGAGTGAAGTAGCAAGTGACAATTATTTTGTGTTCAGAAAAAAGTCACAGAGGCTGAGGCTGCATGATGTGTGAGCCCTCATTTCTTCCAGCGAGAATGCAAACGCCCTGAGTTTGGGTGTTTCTTTGGCTGGGCGGGAGTGTGGACAGTGTCCTTAACACATCCATGAGGAATTAAAGAGCCTGTCACAGAGACTTCAGTCTCCATTGAGAATGTTTTTTTCTGAGGAGCCCATGATCCTTCCTGTCTGAGGTGCCTCTATTTCCCTGACTTGGATTTCCACCAAAACTTGTGATGTTTGTTGCCCACTGGAGACATTTTTTTTTGTTGTTGTGCTTTAACTGGCAGCTGCATACCTCGATGATGGACTCTCTAGAAAAACAGAAAATTTCCCTTTGTATGTACTTAATTTTTATCATTGTCACCTGCCACACCAGGGCTGAAGTTCAGATGTGGTGTTTCCAAGTCTCTCACTGACTTTGAATGTGCTGTTTCCATGGTCACGAAGGCGGCCTCTGTTTCAGGGAGTGCTGACTTTTTTTTTTTTAAACCAAAGTAGAACCTTTTAGGTCTTGGTGTTCAAACTTGCCTTTTCTCAATGCTTATTGGTAGAAGAAAATGATAGATGTGTAAAATTTCAGATAGCTTATTTATATAATTACATCCATGAGGCGAAAGAGCAGAATGTCGGTTTCCAGCCAGGACAGAGCCCACAGCAGCCCTGTAACTCCGCCTGACGCTTGGAAGGGATTTGTTTGGAGCCTAAATCCACTAAGTTCCTCCGTTCAAGATCTTCAAAAGGGATAGATTTCAGACTTGTGCTTCTGTAATTGTATAATTTTGGGAGATATCATCGTTTCTCAGTTGTGTGTCTTTAGAGTCAGTGTAAGGAGTCGATTTTTACAATGGTCAGGGAAACTGAAGGGAATCGCCGTCTAATACATTGATGATCAGGGCAATGGACCGCCTTCCTGAGGTGATGGTGTTCTTCCTTTAGATGCCATCCTGACTCACCCTTGAAAGATACGATGCAGGGATTTCGCTCGTGAGAGACTCTCTAGCCTTGCCGATGGGGTCTCGTGTCCAGATGTTCAGAGTAGAGACATCTGCACAGGCAAGGCAATCACACTGTTTAACCGGCACCACTGTAATTTACCTTATGACCTACCCAAGTGGTTATAATAATCTACCTCCAAGGCCTCCTTGTCATTTGACTTTGTACATACTCTTTAATTTCCTCCTTGCTCAGGCCTTCCAGCGTTTCTTTTTCAATTTGACCCAAGCACATGACAGGAATAGCACCGGCACATCCCAAGGCTTCTCCACTCAGGTGTCTCTCTCTGCTGCTTCCTTTCCGCTGGCTTTAACCAGTACTTTGTGCTTTCCTGAACGGTATCATCACTCCCTTAATTTCCTATTAAGTGTCATTTTATCTGACCTTCAGGCCCGTATTATCCTGTGTGCAAATACCGGCTTCGATGTCAGCCCAAGGAGCTGCACACATGTTTGTGAGAGCAGGCAAGCAAACAACAACAATTAAAAAGTATTTTATTGGGGTTGGGGATTTAGCTCAGTGGTAGAGCACTTGCCTAGAAAGGGCAAGGCCCTGGGTTCGGTCCTCAGCTCCGAAAAAAAGAAAGAAAAAAAAAGTATTTTATTTCCCAGGTAGTTCTGCTATGAATTCAGCACAGTTGAGCCATAGCCCAGTCAACTGGGCATAAACACCTTAATTTATATGCCCCAATGGGTATTTACTGTGCCAGCATTGCGGGAGATAAGAAGGCACAGAGTCTGTAAGCTACGGACTGTGCCCTTCAAAGAAATTGAAACATAGATGAGACACCAACTCAAGCTAACATATCATACCCCCAAACGACACAAAAAGAACTAGTGATACATTACTCAAGTTCCCACAGTTCACAAGGGGAGCCATTTTTTGCATCTTGCTCGCCGATACATCCCAGTGCTTGCCATAGCCTCTGACGTAAGCTGTAGATACCAGTTCAACAGATGTGTGGAGTACAGTGCTATCTACTCTGTACACCTAGGACCATTGTGGACTCACAAGGATGTGTCTGCAAAGCATAACAAATGACCTCATCCATGACTGCTTCTCCATAGGGAGGGCTTCTAATAAAATGGAGGTGGCAGTGCTGCTTCATATTCAAATGTCCCTGGTACATTCGATACCAATGGGCAACAGCTGTGTGAGCAGGGGTGGGGCTGGGGGGCTGCTGTGAATACACAGTACACAGCTTATCTGTTCTGTGTTCTTTGATTGGTTCTGCCATGAGCTAGAACCCAGGAGTGTTCATAGGAAGAGGGGACAAGGCAAAAGTTTCTGTTTCTAAAATTTGTTTTGGGTTTTGTCTCAACTCCCTGACCCCAAACAACTCTTCCATAATGACCTCCATCTTTTTATAAAGGTAAAGTCTTGTATTTACTGTAACATTTATTAGGAATTTAACAGTTTATAAACTCTGTTAGTATGTTCTTTTGAATGGTTCCCGTTTTTTTTTATTCTCTGATTGCAGTGCTATATAGATTTTTTAATTTATTCTTAACCCCATAAGCCCTCGTGTTATTTCTAACACATGACTTTGCAAAATAGAACACTTAACACTTGTAGAATGTCTTCCTGAAAGCTTTCTTTCCCAGTGGGATTCAACTGTGGAGATCATCAGTAGCTTCTGCGTGGATACAGGCATGGGTCCTTCTCGGACCCCATCTGGACGAAGACCAGCATCGGGATGAAGTTGTGCTTGCATCTGTTGTTAATTGATGATAGATAACCTTTGCGTGGGAAGCATCCCAACCGCCACTTTATTTGTGTGTTTTCTCCACGGTTCAGCAGTCACTGGTGACTTAACTTATGCTATCTACAACTCGGTCAGTCCACGGGCCAGCTGTGGGATATGGTTTTCAATAGTGGAGTTGCAAAGAACTCAAGATTTTTTTTTTTTTTGAAATTTTTTTTTCTTCCTGGCAAAATGCCTCAGACACCCTCTCACACAGGAAGTGGTTTTCTAGAGCCATTAACTTTGTAAGGCTGTGCAGATAGGTGCTGTGCCCGCGGGTTTCAAAAGCAGGAGGGGGCCACTGAAGCTGAGGAACCCAAGTGGATTTGGAAATCGGGTCAAGTGCAAAGATTTCAAGAGCAAAGAGCACATGTTTTGGGGGTGGGGGAAGGAGAGGGAACCCAGATTGACTGGGTCTGTGCATTAGTGGATAGACAAATGTCTGGGAGTTTGAGGGCTGAAGCAAATTTGACAGGGGCTTCCGGGCTGGAGACAAAGGAAGGTGTTTTTGGCTGGGTTCTGTCCTTACCCAATAAATGCAGACAATTGAGCCCCTGGCTATTTGACGCTGTCCTTTGCCCTTGGGGGCGGTGGTGAGAGGAGTTGGTGGGTCTCCTCTCTGGATCCCTTTCACCCTGGCTAAAAC
The DNA here is from genome assembly GCF_011064425.1 of Rattus rattus. Classification (NCBI taxonomy): domain Eukaryota; kingdom Metazoa; phylum Chordata; class Mammalia; order Rodentia; family Muridae; genus Rattus; species Rattus rattus. The sequence goes on along the minus strand of NC_046156.1, from coordinate 202,291,863 downwards.
GCCTTCTATAGCCATGATATTCATTGGAAAGTGTATCTTGAGTGCCGGGAGGATGTCTGGATCCAAGCATCCAAGCATCCGAGTTGGGAATACCCTGTAAAAGTTTGCAGTTTCCCTAAGTAGACAACAGGACCTGTAAACTTCTGCCTCCAGCCTCCGCTTTAAAAACACCGCAGCCCACTCTTCAGCTTGCGGTTCTCCTTGGCCGCGGACCGACGTTCTTCCCGCCCCACCGGCTACGATCCACGATCCGCACTCAGACAACTCCCCCAAAGTGCGTGAGGAGGGGACCCCTTCGTGGGGATCTCGCGTCACCCACACCGTCCCGGGCCCTGCAGGACCCTCCCCCCGGAGGCCGGGCTTCGCCGACCCCTCCCCGCGCGGCGGCCGGAGGCGGGGATGCTGTGTGGCAGCAGCCGGCCTGCGCTGCGAGGTTCGGCCGCCTCCTCCCGCTGCGCCCGCCCCTCGGCCTCCGCCCCGGCGCCGCCGACCCTCGTCTGCTCCCGCCCTCGCCCCTGCGGGTCTGCCGGGGCCAGACCGCGGCTGCAGCGAGGAGAGCGCGGCTGGGGGAGGCTGCACGCGCCCGACCCACAGCGGGGCGTTAGGAGCCGGCTGCCCCGGCCAGGTAGGCGCTGCGCGGGGAGCCCGGGAGGGGGCCGGTCCCCGACAGCGCAAGAGGGGCGCGGAGGGACGGGCGGCGGGTGCTGGGGCGGGAAGGAGCCGCTGCAGCGCCGGCCGGCCGCAGACGTGGAAGAAGTTGATCCTGGAAGCGCTTTTTCCCGGGGATCTGTCGTGATCCCCGCCAGTCCCAGTCCGTGCCGCGTGGGTCTCACCGGCCGCAGACCTCAGCTGCATCTCAGACCTGGGCTGCATTTTTGGATGCTGTTTTTTGTGGCGGGTGCAGAGGGGTGAGGGCTGGAGAGGAGGTGGGCGGGGAGTGGGAAGGAACACCACATCTGGGGTGGATGAAGGACTCGGGGAGATGGGTTTTTATGCAGTCCCTACCCCCACCCGGCCGCGCTTCTCTCCCTGTCTATTCGCGGTCTCGTGCTCTCTGAACTGAGGAAAGCGAAAAGATTTTCTCCGAGCGGGCTCAACTTTTCTGTTATTTCAGGAGGTTCGGGAGTTTCTATGGAAGTACGTGGGGAGTGAAGGGCAGACCCTCATCCTCACACCCTACCTCACTCCGGCCGGGGCAGTTTCCTGTATTGTGTACCGTGATTGTTTTTGTGCTTGTAGATTACAGCTGGTGACCCATATAGAAAAGTGGAACCACTGCGGGCGAGTGTGTGTTGGAGCCAGAGGGCGGCAAGGTGTGGGGGGCTAACCCAGAGTTCCTTCGAAGGAACTTTCATTCTCTGAACACTCTTCCTACCCCGCTTGGAGAGAGGATAGGATAAGGGATCATTTATCTTGCTCTTTCTGACACTCTCCTAATCATTTTTAAAATTCCCTTTCATATTAAGAGATGGAGAACACATGTGCTTGGTTAAATATTTTAAAGACAGGGAAAAATGAACATCTGTCTCTCTGCTGTCAGGCTAATAGGGTTAGCCTCTGTTGGAAAATCTGATTCTGATGAAATAATATTTGAAAGGTTTAAAGCAATACAAGACATCTTATTCTATAATAGAGTTCCCTCCAAGAGGACTCACAGAGCCTTGTGGCCTGTGGTCTGTGACAGGGTAGCATTTTATGGCGGGAGGGGGTGCCTTGTAAGCTGCAAGGGAAAAGGGTGGGGAGGGGGCCGCTCATTTGTCTTGAACCAGCCTCGTTAGGAAGAGTGACTACACTGCGAATGAACATTTGTGAATATAATTTGAGTCATGATACATGAACCAGTCATTTGTCTGAAGGAAAAAAGGATCTTTGTAGGTGCGAGCAAAGCAGTGGCTTATGCGTGGCGAAAAAAGGACTACTGTTTATCCATGTGCATGGTTCAGAGTTGACAGCACCTGCTAGCAACAGAGACTCGGGCTTAGAGGTTCTGCAGCAAGTGAGGGTTGAGCAAGGCAGAGAGTAAAGTCTAGAGGAGGAGATAGTGACAAAAGAATGGATAGAAAACTTCAAATGTGTGAAGCGTGTGTGTGTGTGTGTGTGTGTGTGTGTATACATGTGCTCGTGCACGCGCACTCTCTCACAGAAGTGTTCATTTTCGGTATATCTTTACTGCAAAGAATTGCCAACATAGGAGGATTAAAATTTAGGAGAGTCATGGGGCTGGAGAGATGACTCGGATTGAGAGCACTTGCTGAGGTCCTGTGACCCCAATCAGACAGCTCACAACTGTGTGCAACTTTCACTCTTGGGGACCCAGTGCCTCTGACTTCGTACCTTGTGTACTTACCCAGATGCGGGCACACAACTAGACCTATTCGAATGTTTACCAAGCTCTGCTCTAGTTCTCCTCGGCGCAGGTCTCTGTGACTATCTAATGGTAGTGGGGGCTGGGACTGTGTGTTCTAGTGTTAAGAGCGCTTGTTGCTCTCTCATGAGGACTGGGGTTCTGAGCCCAGTACCCACATCAGATGACTCACAGATGCCTGGGACTCCAGCGGTGAGAGATTCCGTGCCCTCTTCTGGCTTTTTCGGGCTCTTGCACACGTGTGTGCACATACTTAGACACAGACACAAATAATAAAAATAAATCCCCGAGGTTGCTCTGCAGTCCATAGTGCTGACGACTGTTCTGGGGGACCGGAGTTTGATCGCCACCACACTTGGCCTACGACTCGGGCTCTTTAGGATCAGAGGCCCTCTTCTGGCCTCGGCTGGCACTGCATTCATATGCACAACCCATAGACAAAGGTACACAAAGTTAAAAGGCTACCCTGCTTGTGTGTTTCTCTCTCTCTCTCTCTCTCTCTCTCTCTCTCTCTCTCTCTCTCTCTCTCTCTCTGAGTGTGTGTGTGTGTGTGTGTGTGTGTGTGTGTGTGTGTGTTACAATGCTGGCTTACTCATGACTTATCTGCCTGCTCCAAAGCCACATGGGGATGTCAAGGAACTCCCTGGTCCCAGGCTAGGTAGGGGGACAAGGCAGCCAGTCAGTGCCCGGCAGCCTGGCAGAGGGCAAAGAGAGCCTGGGAGATGATGATCTTGCTACTTGTTTCTCTCCCAGGATGGGCGTTCCCTACATAGAGTCCTTGGAGATTGGGGACCCTCTGGGAGGGAGCACTTGTGAGGACCCCATTTGGAGACAGATGACAAAAGGCAGTTTTTGAGTTTGAGTTCACTTGGAATGAAAATTTGAATTTTGGCCTCCCAGAGAGATATGCAACATAGTATTTGGCCGCAGAGATGGGAAGAGAAGTTGGATTTCTAGAGAGATGTTGAAAGATGTGTGACACAGTAGTGTCATGTGGCTACAACCTCCCTACCTTGCCTGGCCAGTTAGAGCAAAGACTTTCTTAACAAAGCAATATTTCTTGGTACCTCGCGTTGCTCCTTCTAATTTTGGGAGTGTGTCAACTTGTTTGTTCATTTGATCGTTCATTCGTCCATCCATCCATCCATCCATCCATTCATCCATCCATCCATCCATCCATCCTGTCCTTCAGGTAATAACTTCTTAGTGCTGCAGGTGAGAGTCATTTGTGTCCTTGTGACTGAAGCTTTTGGAACGTTTCAACAGGCCCAAGTGGGAATAGCTAAGCTCCTGACCCTTGGCCTCAGTGGCCAAGCTCATACTGATGCTCTCTGGCAGACTTGACAGGATCCGTTGCTTTGAACTGGAGTACATGGGACACACAGAATGGTTTCGAGCATGTTTGAGAGAGGATGTATAACTAACGAACCTGCACACGTGTGTTGGGGTAGATGTTTGCATTTCCCTGTATTCAGATGCTGAAGCCAGACCCTTGAAGAATGTTTCACTGAGGTACTGAGTGGGGATCCCCATTCTGAGGTTAGTAAACCTTAGGAGAGCTTGGGCTCTTCTTTTATTCTGAGGACACAATGAGGAAATAGTATGTATTTCTTTAGAGCACCTAGTCTATAGTATTTGTTAATGGCAGGCTAAACAGTCTTTTACACACACACACACACACACACACACACACACACACACACACACACTCTGACCTTCACTAGCTAGAAGTGTGAGTGATTTTTGTGCATGTCTCTACTACCCTGAACATAATTTAAAAGGTATGTTGTCTGCATGTTTTCTTAGTTTAACCTTAAACCACAAGGTCAAGAGAAATACCCAGGTTCTACTTTGAGGTTTGGCTGGCCAGAAAGGTGACCCTTGGTGGAGTTTTACTATTCTCTGTGTGGGTTTGGTCTGATTTTGATTTAATACCACATCTTATTGATTAGCTTGTTTTTAATGACACTGATAAAATATTTCTGGGTAACTTAAAGAGGATATCAGAGCTGTTTACTTAGGGGTGAACTTGTTAGGTTTAACAAGACTTTAAAAAGCTTCATGTGGTTTATAAGGTAGCAGGCTGAACCTTGTACTGGGTTAAGGTTAAAACACTTAAATGAAGAACACAGGGTATTTTGTGTCACCCTTCCTTCCTGAGGAAGAATATTCAGCATCACTGAGGTAATGGTAGCGGCATAAACAGCTCTTATACTTTCTCCATAAGGAGAATGTCAGCCAGGCCTAACTAGGCTGCAGCTTTGTGGCTTGGCTAATATGCGGAAGTCGTGTGTCACAATGCTCTCTTAGTGGCTGTCCATTGCCGCAGGCACCTGTTGCAGATGTGCTTGTCCCTGCCTCAGCCCCACCTGCTCTGCACACTTGTTCTCCTCAGCGTTTTCTGCTTTCCTTACAGACAGTGCCAGGGTTCTTGACATCTCCAGTTGTGGAGGGGAACACACTTATCAGCGACCCCCCCCCATCCTCCACGCCCCACCCCCGTGTGGGGTGGGATAGCTTTCTGGCCTGGGGAGGTTTATTGCTGTTAATTTAAATCTCATTCATTTGTGGAGCCGCTGAAAGTGTGCCAAGTTGACCCCGTGACTGCTTGCTGGATGGCAGACGTGCCGTGTGACTGGCGGACAACTGTGGCTCCTCTCAGTGGAGTTAAGCTGAGTTCAGCGGGCCTGATGAATCATCTCTGTCTGTGTAACCAGTTTGCCACCTCGCCTCCCTCGCTCCACTGGGTTTTAACCGGCTATCTCGGTATTTCTGTCTAATTGATAAAAAGCCCTGCCGTAAGTACTTTGGGGGCAAGTTAGGGATTTGGGGGTGGGGAGGAGTTGGGATTGCAGCTTTCTTTCTCGGCAAAGCCTGAAGCAGCAGAGGGTTCTGAAGTCGCTTTCACAACCAGCTTCCCACAGGCCTGGCACGTTTAGAGGGGTTCCTTTTCCTCTGCTGATTGTGTTGTCCAGTGTTTTCTTTCTTTCCTGCGGAGCTGGCCTGTCAGGGGCACCTGGAGTTCAGGCTTCCTTTCTTTGGGGCAGGCCCACTGGTGGGGTATGCCGTTGTTTACCAGCACTACAGTGGCAGCCATGAGCCAGGCGGGTGAGGAAGGCCCTGACTGCCTTGACAGTAGCCTCCTTTATCTGCAGATAAGTGGCACCCGGTACACACTTAGTTAGGCCAAAACTTCTTAAAGAGTTGGATCCTCTCACCCCCCTGGCCCACAGATCAAGATGTAGGAACTGAATAACGATCCACTGGATAGATGAGCAGTGTTTTATATTCATAAAGGCCTGTCGTCTGTATACTAAGCACACCACACACCCTGGAGAAACATGGCTCCCGACTTTGAAAATCATTTCAAACTGCGTCCTTTTCATTGAACCGGCCAACAGTGCATCCTCGAAGATGATTCCACCCGGTGGTGAGGCCCATCGGTAAATGCTGGTGACTTCCTCCTTCCTCACAATCATCCTCGCAGGCTTCTCCTGAAGTGGAACTCCTCAGTGACTGGCTGTGTGGATCCACACTGGTGGAGGAGTGCAACAGACATACTCACTAGGGCTCTGTAAGTCACTTTTCATCCGAACCTTATTGGTTAAGTGGGTATGTCTAGGGGGGCTGGTCTGTTCATGTGGTTTTCCCCAGTCCCTCTTCCCTCAATTGGTGGTGGAAGGGCATGGTCAGAAGAAACAAAATGGGTGTGTGGAATACTTAACCTGTGATACATTGCTGAGGAGAACTATGGGTGCGGACAATATGGGCAAAGAGGCCATGGTTATTAAATAGTAATACAAGCGCTGGTGATGGTGGGAAGCAGTGACGGGTTCTGTGTACACCTTGTATGCCTGGCTGGCCAGGGCTGGTTAGCACGGCTGATTGTCTGAGCCACACTACGAGCGGACGGTGGCATTTGTGAATGAAAAGTTAAGTAACACATTTTGAATTGTCCCCAAGTTAGCTCCCTTTCAGTTTAGATACATATATTTCATAATGCCGGTGGATTATGATGACTTAAATGCACTGTATTTGTGGTATGAAATTAACCAAAAAAATAAAGTGAAGTTTTAAAGATCTTGGCCACAGACTTCCCATCTCGTCGCACAGATCTTCCGTTCTCCCGGCTCTGGCTTGCCCAGACTGTGCTGATAATTGGTCTGACCTGGTCATCTTTCAAGTCTTTCTTCCCTCAGGCCTGTGTGTGTTTCCTCGGTGAGTTTTGCTCATTGGTCACCGAGGCCTTCTGGGGCCTTCATTGGTGCTGCCTAGCTGTCCTTGTCTTTCCACTGAAGTGCTCTTAGTGACCCAGGGGACATCAGCCTTCCCTCACAAGCAGCCTGAGGGCAGAGGGCTGAAGTCTTTGCCAAGATACAGAGGAAGCTAATCATACCCGTGACCTCAACCTCATTAACATTGTGCTGGAATCGAGGCCCGGCATTCCATGGCATTGTTTGACTTCGGATTGTCTCTGCTGATTTATGGACATGGGCCTGTATTCCTGCCTCCACAGGGAGTGTGACTGACAGGCTGCACTTCCTGAGCCCTTTTAACTCCCTAACAGCCTCTGGAGTGCCATGTCTTCCTTGGGCCCTACTGATGGTGATCTGGCCCCAGATAAAGCTGGACTGACAAGCCTTAGAGAAGATGGAGAAGAATAGTAGAGTCCTGGAAGAGCTGGGAGAGCGTCCTGGGCTGAGGTTCCGAGGGTGAGGGTGGCTGAACTGGGGTGGTGGAGACCTCACCGTGGTGCTGTCCTCCCTTCAAGCAGTGCTTCTTGGGGTCACTTTGAGTCCTGTTGAAATATACGGTGGCCCAGCAGGCACAGTGAGGCCTGAGATTCTCTGCATTTCTAGCAAGCTTTCTTGGTGTTGCTGCTGTTGCATACCTGGTGGGGCTAAGCTGAAGCCCTTGAAGGCTGAACCTTGCCTGCCAGGAGCCTGTAGAGTCTGGCTGGAAACTGCCTGCTCTTAAAGCTGGCTTTTACAGGCATGGGATTGAGGGCCTGGAAGCTTTCTTTGGGGCCCTGGGGGCTGCCAGGAACAGCTGTGTGGGAATTGTCCTTAAGTTAGGGCAGGGAGTTAATGGGGTCTTTGTGGTATAATATGGCTGTGGGGGGGATGGGGGGTGGCTTGGTTCTGGCTAAATCCATTCCATTGCATTGCATGCTGTTTGTGCCGTAACTTCAGATAAAGAAGACTCTTAACTTCCTTCAATTAAACCTGCGTTTCCCCGCCCCACCCTGTAACTTTGAGGTTATGTGCTTACAAAGCATTTAAAAAGTTGCCAATTGTTTCTCTGAAGCTTTCTTCTGAACCTTGCTGAGTTCTCTGCTGGGTGCTGGCTAGGTATTTGCATTCCCAGGCCATCCCCCGGGGGTTCTGACCTATAGTTTTGGATTTGTTCCTGAGAATCCACAGCTTGTAAACAAAGCTTCTAAATGGCTTTTGGAATCCGGCAGGGCCTGTGCTGTTGGCCGGCACTGATTGGGCCAGCCTCACCTGCTTCCCCTCTAGGTTGTGAAGAGCTGTCCTGTCCCAGGGGATCTGCTTTTTGTTTCTCTTGTCCTCGTGAAGAGGCTGATAACTTTAATGGCACCAAATGAGAGAGCTCTTTGTCCGCAGTGTTAGAAGTCACTTCCCCAAAGCCTTTAGGAACTTTTAGGAATAGACTCTGATTACAAAGCGTTCCCAGGGCTGGGGGGTAGGAGCCATTCTGGAGATAACGGCTTGTGAGCTTTGGGCTTCTGCAGGCTTTGAAGACTGTCTGGATGCTGGGTTTCCCCCACCCCCTTCCTCTGCTTTGGCCCAGACCCTCAAGATAATGAGCAAGTCCATCTGAAGTAATAGGTGGACAGAAATGGACATCAAAGGACACCCCCCATCCTCCATGGACCAGCTGGGGTCTGATTTAAGGGAGCTGGATGATGACGGCGGCAGCTCTGCCTATCATTAGACCAGCGCCAGCCTCCACAGCTACAGATGCAAGATGAAGATACATCTTAACTGCACCCTAAGGGCCATGTCACCGTGGGAAACGTGAAGCGGGAGTTAGTTGGTGTGGGATGGGGTTGTAGCCAGAAGAGTGGGCAGTACAGGGCTGGAACCAGAACCACAGACCTCTGAGCTGCAACCACTATCCCATGGACAGGGGGTCTGGGTTTTAGCAGCACTCCTTTAGTGCCCTAGGTATCCCCACTATTCCTACGGTACCGCTGGATCTGTGGTACACAGGGAGGTCCTTCAGGTCAGACACTGAAGTGGCCCTGATGAGTGGACCATTCCCTAGAAACTGAGTGTCAGATCCACTCTCTTTATGGTCAGTATTGAGGCTTTGGATACCATTTGCACTGGATCATGGGAATGGTTGAGGTTTTGTTCCCTTCATCCTGTCTTCTCATTGTGCTCCTGCAGGAGCTCAGCTCACTGTCCAGCTTTTCCTGTTGCTGTGCTTGGTGTGGGGTGCATGGACTCAAAGAGAAAGGAGTGGCCTGCTAAGTTCTGTGGGTGTTCCTCCCAGCCTGCTGAGTGTCCCCAAAGAGCTGTTAGTGAAAGACATGGCAGTAATACAATTGGACTCCCAGCTCCCCACTTCATGGTTTGAACATTTTCTAGGGTCCGAAGAGAATGAAGATTTATTTCACCATTGCCTAGAAATTTCCAGTCTCCGTACAGTATTTATCTAATACATTTGAAAATATACCCAGAAAATAAATTGAAATGAGAAGGTCCAGATGTTATTTGAGTGGGTTTTGGGCATCTTTGGAATTTGAGATATTATTAAATATCTGTGTTGTAATATCCCCAAAGTAGCCATGTGCGGGGCCTTTGTGGTGCCCGGTCTCTACCCTTTGTGGCACATGAGGAGTGCCACAGTGAGCAGAAAGCATCTATGAGGGGCCATGGGTTTTGTTCATTAAGATTCTTAGCAAGCCAGGGAAACAAAAAACAAAAAACAAATCAAGGCTTGGGCCTGCAGTGTTACTAACATATGAGCTCTGGTTGACAATTTCATTTAATCCTGAAATGATGCCCGGGAGGACACATACACACACACACCCCTAAACTATATCCCTTCCCACAATCGGGCTTCACAGTTGTTTTTATTGTTTTTTTACATTCTGGGGGGCTGGGGAGCAGCATGGACCTGTAGAAGTCTACTCTCTTTGTACCATCCGGGGCTTGGAAATCGCGCTCCAGTGGTCAGGTATGGAATTGAGTGCCTTAACTTGCTGAGTTATCTTGCTGACCCCTCTTTAACTCTGTGTGTGTGTGTGTGTGTGTGTGTGTGTGTGTGTGTGTGTGTGTGAGAGAGAGAGAGAGAGAGAGAGAGAGAGAGAGAGAGAGAGAGAGAGAGAGAGGCATAGGTCCTTACAGAGGAAGCTCCCAAATAGCCTTTCTAGCAGCATGGCAGAGCTACCTCACTGATTGATATCTCTGGAAGCCTCTATTTGCCTCCATTTCCAGATAACAATCAATGCATCATTTAGGAGCACTTTACGTTGGGTCGAGTAGCTCCTTGGCTGTAACCTTTGGCTGGCAGTCTTACCCACTGTTGGGTTTTGTTGTGGGTTTGAAAGATTTGCAGATACTTTGTTTCCAGGAAAAGTCGGTTTCCAGTGGACCGTGTTAAGCATTTTGCTTTAGAGAAGACTTGGCTGCCCTCTTTATCTTGATGGCCTCTTTCAGTCAGGAAATGGTTCTTCCCTTTCTTTAGGGTCCTTTAAGATTGTGGACCTGAGTTGGAAGGAGGCCCCTTTGGATACTTTTTATCAGGAAAAGTTTAAGGCAGACTGGATTACAGGACACACACACACAGCCCTTCCTGAAGTAATAGCTCCCCGTCTTCTTCAATGATGAGTAAATTCCCTTGCATTTTGTAGACTTCTTTTTCCCTGTCGAGTAGGTAATTTTTCTACTATGGTGTTCTGTGTAGCTCCGGAATGGTCTTGGATGGTTCTTCAAAGTAGAGAAGCCTTGGGAAGTCCCAGGAGCGTTCCTGATACTTGTGGTTCCTTCCCTTGGTTTCCCTGTGGGCGGCTCTGGTGTCCACACCCACCAACACGGTCACTTCCCCTTGTGGCTGCAATCTGAGGAAGAGAAAGAACAGAGCTGAAACTCCCACCTCAGCCCAGCAGGCTGGGGAAAATGTTTCTCTTTCCCTTGGTTCCTGGGTTCAAAGTATGCTTGCAGTTCATGGGGGGGCGACCAGCCCCCCTGAGGTGCTGCCGCTAGGGGGGCTGTGTTGTTGCCTGGTGGACAATTAACCACACTGACTCTCCTTGCCTTGGCCTTTCTGGCTGAGTTGACACCAGTGCTCTGTGTGAGAAGGGACTGCTGTGCTGGTGGGCAGAACACCAGGCCGGGTGGAGAAACATTTGATATTGTTCAAAGGAGATGTCTCTGAAGCATGAAGATTGAACTGATGGTGACCCCACCCGGGGGGGAAGGCGAGGGTCCCCCTGGAGAGTCACTGAGAGGACGAAGCCATCGGTTACTAATCCCATTGGCCCGTGGGTCTTCAGGGTCTCAGACCGTGTAAAGGATAGAGAATCAGGGTTGAAAGCAATAAAGAAGGCTTAAGGGAGAGAAGCAGGGGTCATTTCATCTAATTTTGTGGCTATTACTGAAGAATAAAAAGAGAGGTAATTTCATTAGGTCCTTTGAGATCTCTATCATAGCAAGATGGCATTTGAGAAAGGCGGCAGAGCCTCCCAAGGCTGCCATTTCCCTCCTGTGAATCTAGAGCTGGGTCCCCGTAGAGCCGTGGAGGCCTTGGGAACTACCAGACCAGTCAGGGCACGGTGGGCAGAAATGTCAGTCAGAGGCCAATAATGGCTGCCGTCCTGATGGATGACTGCGGGAACATGGCAGGAGCTGGAACTGAATCCTGCAGGTGTGTCTTTTACCTCTAAACGGACTTGGTCCATCCAGATCACGTTGGTTACCCATCACAGACCTTTCAACTAAGTGTGTCTGAAGTCTTGACCCACATGGTGGGGCCTTACTGGAGTGGTGAGTGCAGAGTTTTCTGTCTGATGAGGGCCAGTTTGGTCACGGTGCATCGTCTTATCTGTTGCTTCTAATGGGCCCTGGTGGGCGGGTAAGGTTCCCCTCTCCATGTTTTTTCAGAGAAAAGTGTGTCCACAGGGCTCTGACTTGAGGTTATTCGCCTGAATCATTAGTAGAAGAAACAGAGAAGAGGAAAGAGAGTTATGAATTCTTCAGAGAGGGGGAAAAAGAGTGGTGACAAGCAGACAGTTCTCTGTGCCAACCACCAGCTTGCTTTCTTCTGAGGAGGTCCACAGTGACCGAGGGGCAGGGAGAGAGGGGCGAGGACATGAACTAGGGGTGGCAGAAAAGGCTGTCAGTCTGCCTGGCTGTCAGTCTGTCTGATACACTTCTCGGCAAAGCGATGGGCATCTCCTGGAATCTGCATCTGTGGTCAGAATGGACAGTGGCCACCGTTGGCCATCTCGCCTCAGATACATTCTCGCTGTCTTGGATCCAGTTGCTTTTAGCGTGTCCTCCTCAGTGGTGACTGCTTCTATTAAATCACTGTGGGGTTAACTCTGAGAAAGTAAGTAGTGTGCTAATAGGAACCATGAACCACCATTGAACACATTCAGTCAGAGCTTGGCTCTCTGTGGTTCCTATGATTGACACAGTTGATGGAAGGTCTGCAGGTTGGCAGTGGAGGATGCAGACATTTTTCTATCTGGCAAGCACAGTGTCCTTGGGAACTCCTAGAAGGTGAGACAGTGGCCAGATGTTTTCCTGACGTGAAGGGACTGCTGGGATGAGGGTAGAGAGAGCAAGCCTCCCTCGTGAATCCTGATCACTTGTGTTTGCCTCGCAGGCCTTGGAGGCGAGCATCCACTTGCTTTGTGCGTGTGTTCCTCTCTGTCTTCATGACTGTGTCTAGTCAGAGGTTGGCTGTACGTTGGGGGCCCTTGAAAACTTTTTCTCCGCTGCGTTCAGGAAGTTGGAGTGGAGTGTCAGAAATGATGGGAGTTGGTGGAGAAATAAACAGATCCCGGCAGCATGTGAGGAAACTGGCCGCCCTATTCCTGTTTCTCTTCAGTTGTGACCTGAAGGAACCAGGTTTCCTGCATGGAAAAGGGTGCCTGTGCCAAGAGGCCTGGCAATGTCTTCCAGGCCAGGGTGCAGTTCTGTCTGATAAACGCCGAGATGAAGACCGGGAGTTACCAACTGGCAGGATGGAGGTAAGTCACAGGGCTGCAGCCCGAGCTATATGAATGTGGAGTTAAAGTAGCACGTGTTTAAGGAGGCGAAACATACTACAGTGTTGTCACCCTCTCTGCACTAGCACTGGGAGTGGTAAATAGGAGATCTGGGAGGGGCTTGGATGGGTTTCTCCTGTAAGAGACCAGATGACTTGTCAGAAGTCCCTGGGGGCAGCCGTGCTGTCCGTCTTGCGTTCTCCCCTGATTGTCTTTGCCCCTGGTGTGTTAGGTTTTGTATTTTTAGGTGAACAATTGCTATGAATAAAGCTTTGGCTGCCGGCTGTCAATCTGGGGCATGGTATGTTGATGTATATAAGTGGTGCCAAGTGGCTTTAAACAGCGAGGTGCTTTCTGGAGACTATTTGCAGACTGCAAAACTGAGACATAGTAAGATCCAGCGGGCTCCTTCAGGTCGGTCGTGATTTTTGAGGGAGCTTGGGAGGCAGGAGTGCCACAGTGCTGTGTGCCCTTTATGTTGGGTTCTGTGGGAACGGTCTCCTTGGCATAGGGGCGATGGCCTTATGGCTTGGGGTCCCTGGAGGAGTCCGGATAATGTGGAAAAAGTAGGCTTGAAGTTTCCCTTTCTCCTTAAGTACACCCTTTTGGGGCCTAGTTAGCTCATCTTTAGAGGGATGGGCTGTTTGTAGCATCAGACTTAGTACGATGTGTGTGCAAAGAATGCTGCAGGGTGATCAGGAGGTCAGGGTGTGTGTGTGTGTGTGTGTGTGTGTGTGTGTGTGTGTGTGTGTGTGTAGCCATTGAACTAGCTTAGGGCATATTAAAAATAAGCTGGTGTGTGTGTGTGTGTGTGTGTGTGTGTGTGTGTGGTGTGCACATACGCGTGTGCTGCTGTACAGAAACCAGACAGCATTGGGTATCTTCCTCACTTGCTCTCCGCCTCACTTTAATGAGATCAGGCTTTTTACTGATTTGACAAGTCCCAGGGACCCACCCGTCTCTGCCTCCCCAGAGCTGAGATTACAAGCAAATGCTCTATCATGCCCTGCTTTTTACGTAGGCTCTGGAGCTCTGAACTCTGGCCCTCATGTTGGCATGACAAGCCCTTTATGAACTGAGCCATTGCCTCAGCTGCCCAGGTGTCCTTGATGACTTCAGTGACAGAACAAGGGTGACACTATCCATAGGGTGTCCCCTGCTGTCCAAACCCAGTGTGTGAACGGAACTTCAGTGTTCAGTGTTGGGGTGCCACCAAGGAGTCCAGGTCTTATGATGACTGTTCCTGAGAATCCACACTGGTAAGCTCAGTGTGGTAGGGAGGCGTACCACTGCTTTTAGGCTCAAAGCCTGGCTGTGTGTTTATCTCCATTGGTTTAACTTGGTTAACACATAAACCAGGGGAAATTTATGGAGACAGTACAAGGGAGTTGCAATGTTCAGAATGGTTATAGGAGATTCGTTAAAGATTAGCAGTTGGCAGAGAGAACTTGTAAAGCCAAGAAACCTTCTTTAAGTTCCTGATAACCCGAGGACACATCCTTGTTTGATGGTTGGGGGGTTTCCTCTGCTTGCTCTCATCCATCCTTCCAGCTATGTTAAGGTTCCTGTAAAGTAACCGTTCTACTTCAACGCTTGGCAGTTGTTGAATCTTTATGAGGTGGGGCCTAGTGACGAGTTTTAGGTCACTAGGGTGATAGGGTGGAATCCCCAGGGCTCCAGTCTCCTAACCCCTCTCATATTGGTCATGAGGTCATGAAGTCTGTCACATGCTACTCCCAGAACCTGCTGCCTTGCAGAAGTAATGGAGCTAAGGACAGTGCATTGAGACCCGTCAAGCCATGAGCCAAAATAAATCCTCTCTTCTAGTTCCTTATCTCAGACATTGTTACAGTAAGGTAACACTGGCTGATGCAGGGAACTGACCACGCTCGTGTGGAGTTTCCGTGTCACCTCTAGGGGGAGAGCGCAGTTCCTTCTGTTCTCTACTGCTAATGCTATGTTTGTATGACCTCGTCCTTCTCTCCAGGACAAATGTTGAAGCAAGCAGACCACCCAGTTCCTAGTGGGTCGGAGGCCCAGTTGCAGTCAGCTCTTGTTGACAACTACAGACCAGGCTGATCTACAGTGCAGATCACAGGGCTCAAAGCTGTGAAGCCAGCAGGCCCCTGAGGTGGACCTGAGAGAGGGAGCCATGGGAGGGGGCAATGGGAGGAAGCTATGAAGAGGGGTCATTAATGTTTTCTGGGTGATTGGAATTTGGACATGGAGAACAGACTTCATCTTGCTCATTCTTTGTTAGCTTCATTTTGGTTAAGACCAGGCCTTGTGAAGTGATCTGGTTTTTGTGGTGCTAACCTCACAGCCCGGGGTTCAGATTGGGATTCCTGATGTGGCCAGCCATTGGCTCTGAGGTATAATTGCCTAGGTGATCTAGTCCTGGTGCGATATCATGACACAGGCATTTTGGGAGAGGATAGTGAATGTTTACTTGATCTCCAAATAGTCTTGAAGCAAATTGGAAAGGACTTGAGGATCATGCATGGTGATAGAAAGTTGACTTGGAAAACCCACTACCCATCCATTCACTGGTGGAGAAAACTGGATTCTTTTCCTCAGGGTTCCTGAAAGTGACTGTACTGGCTGGTTTTGTGTATCAACTTGACACAAGCTGGAGTTATCACAGAAAAGCAGCCTCAGTTGTGGAAATGCCTTCATGAGACCCAGATGTAAGGCATTTTCTCAACTAGTAGTCATGGTGGGAGGACCCATTGTGTGTGGTGCTGTCCCTGGGGCTGGTGGTCTTGGGTTCTATAAGAGAGCAAGCTGAGCAAGCCAGGGGAAGCAAGCCAGTAAGTAACATCCCTCCATGGCCTCTGCATCAGGTCCTGTTTCCTGACCTGCTTGAGTTCCAGTCCTGACGTCCTTTGGTGATGAACAGCCATGTGGAAGTGTAAGCTGAATAAACCCCTTCCTCCCCAACTTGCTTCTTGGACATGATGTTTGTGCAGGAATAGAAACCCTGACTAAGACAGTGAGCCCAGCTTCCTCACACACTATCCCAAGCTTTAATGGAGGACATTTTATAATAAAAGCACACTCTTGGAGGTACCTTTTGTTTGCTCAATTACTTATTGTATGTGGGCTTTCAGCACAGACCTGTGCCTTGCCCCATGCTCTTTGGGGTGGGTAACCACATTAGAGTGGATGGGGACTTATGTCATAGTGTGTGTGTTTACACAGTTAGATGCTGCCGGTGTGACAGGGTTCGGTGTTCAAGGGATTCCAACTCATCATGAAAAATGAATGTTCAAAGATTGGTTTTTAATTTACAGATTCCTTATACAAAGGAAGTGTAGATTTATTAATTACTTCCCAAGTAAAGTCCAAGTTGCCCAGAGAGGGCTTCAGTAGAGAAGACATGAACCAAACAAAGTTGCCATCTGTCTCTATTTTTACAGCATAAGCCAGTGAGGCCCTCGGCGTGGCTCGCACGCTGTTCCGTTTATACACCGTTCCCTGTGTCTTCTCTGGATGACCCCTTATGGTGTATTTTCCCCCCTCGCAACCAGGATAAAATTCCTGATTATATATCACCCCCATTCCATTTCCCCTTTGCCCAAGGCAGAAGTGTTGGGTCTCCCTGAAAGGACACAATTCTTCATCCAGCCCTATGAGGTCCTCAAAGGGTCCTAGGTTACAGCCTCAGGCCTTCTGGAACCCACGGTAGCTCACTAGCAAATCTACAGAGTGCATACACAGGGTTAGGGGAGGTTTTGTTTTTTACTATGTACTCCTTTAAATAATTTTACCAACTAAAGAAAACATTAGAAAGGCTTGATCAGGATCTTTGGAGGAAGAGAATTCTTGGGCTGTCCCATTTCTTTATTGAGCATAGATCTCTGCCGGGTCAGGATATATGCATGGTAGGAGGATGAATGGATGCATGGTAGCTCTGAGAGCTGGTTTCGTCCCCACTTCCCAGCCCCAGACTCTGTGATCTCAGGCAGGAGGGCTTAGTTCCATGATCTGGAAGGTGCAGCGGGTCATGCTTGCTCCGTAGAACTCTTAGGAGAGTTTAATGAGGCAGAAGGTTTACACGTAAGGGTTGTTGAAGCCTTGGGTGGTCAGGTTCTTCCTAGGAGCTTCTCTGACTGTTCTCTCTCTCTCTCTCTGCTCAGGCCTCCGGGTGCATGTTAGCTGGTGCTGTTTACAGCCATGTAGCATGAACTGTGTCTACCTACTGTCCTGAACAACCTGCCTTCATCAGAGTGGAGCCTGCCACTGGGCAGTGTCCTGTCACCCGGCAGTCTCTGCCACTGGGCAGTGTCTTGCCGCTCTTGTGTTTATTCTGGCTCTTGAACAGGCAGAGATTCTGGAGAATGGCATTTCTCTGGCTTCTTTTTGCCTTTGGGATAGAGACCTTTGGAGTGTGTACGTTCCTGTGAATAAAGATTAGTGGCCACTTAACATTAAATTTTCCCTGTGGTCCGATTTATTAGAGAGTATGTGTTTCTTGGGAAAACTGCCTTCTAGGGTGATCAGCAGAGTTTGTGGGCTTACTTCCTGGTCTAACGTGTAAGTTGGAAAGGGTGAGAGGAGGCCCTAAACCTGGAAGAGAAGTGTTTACATTTGTGCTGGGAGAACCAACATACCACTCGTCGTTTACAGGCCTGGCCTGCTCAGGGCAGCATGTACCCACCTAGTAATGTAATTTATTTCCCTCTGGGAAATGTGGTTTTATGTGCTGCGTATCAGTGTCATTGAAACCTTGTTTTAAGAGGAAAATAGCAATTAATGTTTGGAAATAGGAAATAACTTTACAAATTTGTGGTGGAAGAGACCCAATAAAAATGACGTCCCAGCATTCCCCCCGAAGGTGAACGTAAGAGTTTATAAATGGTGTTTTCTGTCTGGGAGCTGCATAGCCTCTGATGTGTAAGCATTTAGCCAATGTAGGACTGCCACAGGGCATTGCTCTGTGTCAGATAGGGCTACTGCTCGGAAGGCAGAGATCACATAGCCATACAGGCTGACACCTGTGTCTTCTTTTGACCGTTCAGTCAGATGAGGCCAGGTCTGTGTCATGGCTGCTTTTGATCCACTGCTGGGAGCTGACAGGTGGGAGAGCCTGCTTGAGGAAGCCGCTGTTAATTTGTAACTCTGGGCTTGCTCACTTGCGTTCATAAGCGCCTCAGTTCATTGTTTTAAGAGACAAAGGGGATCCACCTTTCAAGACGAGCTCGTGGGTTTGTTTTTAGTGTTGCTGATGAGACATCACCTACATTAAAGTGCTTGCATGAAAGAATGGCTCCAGCGTGGGAATTAGGGGCTTCAGGCTTTCATAAGAGATGCTTTCAAAATGGAGAATCTCTGTAAAGCCGTAGCAGTGTGCAATTAACCCAGAACATTGATGGTGAGAGTGTAGTTCAAAAAAAAGGAGAAATCATGACGATTCCAGACAACTCTGCTTAGCTGCCCTGTTCTGGTACACACGTGCCTTGCAGTGGGGATTTTTTGGGGATGGCGCTATTGACAGTCTGCATTGGGTCATTCTTGGTTGTGGGTGCCCTTCAGGATGTGTGGCTGTATCTCTGGCCTCTGCGTGGCCAGCAGGCTGGACCTTGCTCCTCATGTGTTGGGGCCACATGAGTGTCTGCAGATACTGATGAGTGAGTTAGTCCTTGGGAGGGAAGGATACCACACCAGCTTTCCAGGTTGAGAACCGAGAATCCCTACCCTGTATGGATCTGTTTTTAGAAAACAGTTTTCTATTAGTTGCTGGATGCTAAGGGCTTTTTAAAATATTTTTTGATCGTGTTGGTTTCATAAACCATGTGATGACTCAGGGTTTGCTGCAGGAGAAGCGAAGGAATCTATGTCTTTGCTTTTTCTTTGGTTTGCAAACAAAGGACTCTTATTTCCTTCCCCCCACCCCCCCCAGGTCAAGTCCAGGTGCCTTGAACTCACTACATGACTGAAGATGACTTTGAATTTCTGATCTTCTTGCCCCTACTTTCCAAGTGCTGGGATTTCAGAGCTGCACCACCATGCCTGACTTATGCAGTGCTGTAGACAGAACCTAGAGCTTGAAGTATATTAGGATATTAGTATATCCTCAGCCCATAATTAAGAGTGTATCGCTTTAAATATCTTCATGTTCTTTGGGTCTCCTTCTCTATTTGCTCTGACGGTTCGGATGGAGCTTTCTCTCCTCTCTCTTTTCCTGATGTCATCCCCAGGGCTTTGGGAAATAAAAGGGAACTGTTCTGCAGATCTTGTAGAGACCAGGGTCTGGGAAGCCTGTCCCGCACACACATTGGCCCTGCAGGGTTCATGCTGCAAACTCACAGTGGAGGGAACGACAAGACGCTTCAGCTGCCTATGCTGGAGAAACCCTTGATCCTGATTTATAAACTGTGACTGGCTGAGATAAAACAAGTTGGTGGGATCTAGTGGCTGAAGTCCCAGGCTTAGGAGCCAGACCGCTGTAACGTTTATCAGCTGAGAGATCTCTGGGAAGTTATGTGAAGTCTCCTTGCTTCAGTCCCTCCCAGTAACTTGAAGGCTTGCTATGCCTGATGGGTTTCTGGGAAGACCATGCTAGGGATGTATCTGGTGTGTTAGTGCTTGCCTCTTTTTGGTCAAACACCACCCTAGATGGTGTCTGTGCTTCGTTCACTCCCTGTTCCAAATCCTTTTATTATTTATTTTTTTTTCTCAGTATGAGCGACAATGATGCCCATATTTGTGAAGTCAACATGGACTCCATTTTAAACTCATATAGAGCAACACTGTTTTACATTTCGACGACTTAATAAGGAAACTGGTAGAGTTATTTTATATGTCCATGGTGACAGCAAGTTTGTATCGCCAGACACTGCCAGGAACCTCTGTGTCTGCTTAGAGTTGCTTTCCCAATTCCAGACATGGAGCATGGAAGAAAGGATCCCTTCAAAACGAGCGAACTTTGCTCAAAGGCTCACTGGCTTAGTGTGGGTGACCTCTTCCCACTCTCCTGAGACCCAGCAGAGGCTGGAGGAGGTGGATGGAGCTGCTCTAAATTTATGTCTAGGGCCTGCTTTTTTTTTTTTTTTTTTTTTTTTTTTGGAGCCAGGGACCAAACCCAGGGCCTTGCGCTTGCTAGGCAAGCGCTCTACCACTGAGCTAAATCCCCAACCCTAGGGCCTGCTTCTTAAGACACCACCTCAAAATTATCTTAATCAGTTTGCGAGTTTTCCGGCAGAGCAGACCCAGTCAGGCTTCCCCAGGGCACTGAGGGTGACTGCTGTAGGTTCAAGGCCAGCACTGTGCAGGTAAATGAAACCTTTGAAACTTCGAGGCAGGCAGACGAGATGGCTCAGAGGGTAAAGCCATGTGCCTCCAAGGCTGAGGTCCTGAGTTCGAGCCTCAGACCCCACATGGTGAAAAGAACAAACCAATTGCTGCAAGCCACACTCCAACCATCACGGGTGCGGTAAACATACCTGTACACTCATGTGTGTACACACAAGATAAGTTTTAGAAAAGTAAGCACCCCACCCACTGACAACATTGGCACTCACATGTAACTAAGCCAGCTCTTCAGTACTGTGGGGCTCTCTCTGGAGACCAAGAAAGGAAGTACTCTGAAGTGTCCACCGCCCAGGGTGTTTAAAAAAGATA
This sequence comes from Rattus rattus, assembly GCF_011064425.1. Lineage (NCBI taxonomy): Eukaryota > Metazoa > Chordata > Mammalia > Rodentia > Muridae > Rattus > Rattus rattus. The sequence continues at coordinate 202,271,629 of NC_046156.1, read as the reverse complement.
AGTTACTTACTGCTTCCCGCTGTCCTCCCAGCATCCTTTGATGGAGAGATTAGCTAAGCTCCCCCCACCCCGGTTTTCTGAGTCACCGATCGTGAACTGCCTTGGCTCACAGCTCTGCCTGGCCGAAAGCCTGTCACTGACCCGGCTGGCCTTTCTCTGAATATGAACTGTGAGGGATGGCCCGTGTTTGAGCTGATTTAAATTTTTGAATCTGAGACTTAAGACAGAGGGACGAAAGTGACTGAGGCTAGGAGGCGGCTGATTTCCTGCCAACTGAAAACAGTGACCAGTGACCGTTAGCAGCATCTGCTCTGTGCTGTGCACAGGACATTCATTAACATGCTCAATCTCCCATCCACCCTAGTGGGGATTGGAAGCTTTCTGCAGGGCTAGCAGAGGCTCTGTGAGTCCAAGGAGCTGTGTAAATAACTGATCTAGCAGATGGCATAGCAGAGAAGTGAAACTGTGCCTTGCGAAGGCTGGAGAGGCATCTCCCAGGTACATGAGATAATCCTAGACCTCTGGACCAGAAAATGAGCACATGCTCCAAGTCTGGGAAGGTCTTACTGGACCAGCTTTAGTCATCGTTTACCCATGATTCTCAGTGGCTTAAGAGAGGCAGAAGGAAGCCCATGTGGTAGTGGAAGGTGGGGAAAGGAGGCATGACCTCTGCCCCTTGGGTGTATCTGGAAAGGGCTTATGAACAGGCATTGCCTTCGTGTCCGGCTGCCTGACCACGGAGGCCTCTGTTCTCTGTGGCTTCTTGTCTGCAGCTGTGCCCATATTGGAGATCAGTGGGGAGACCAGTCAGTGAGTCTGTCCTCGGGCTCTTAGTGAATCGCCCTGGGCATTCTGAAGGTTGGCCCTCCTCTGGCTTTCTTTCATTAGATCATAATCTCCCCAGCACATGGAGACAGCCTGAGGGCTCCTTAAGTACAGGACCTTCAAGTTCAGTTCTTTCCAGACAGCTGCAGGCACCAGGCCCTGGGCTACTATTTTTTCCTGGACCAGTGTCCCAGGAGTAATTCTGGATATGAGGCAAGGAGAGGCAGCCATTGTGTGGCAGGAATGTGCCACAGGTAGGTAGCTGCTTATTAGCTTACTCTTTCGGTCAGATTATTTTTGCTGCTGTTAAAAATTAATTTTTAATAATTGGTTTTGGATCAAGCTGCTGGATAACTGTGCCAGCTTTTCATGCCCAATGAACTTTTATGGCAAACTCAGCCCTCTTTATGGGGTTATTATGAGGATGATATTTGTAAAGCCCTGTAACTGCTGACAGGAAGGCTCCGGATAAATAGCAGCCATATTTTCAGAGTTCTGGAGGACTGATTATACAGGGGCTTTCCACACGTGAAAGATGCCCATCACAGTCTGCTGTAGCGATGTGCTTTGGTGCATAGTTTCCTGCTTTGGGTTTCTGAAGAGACTTTTTTTTTTTTCAAAAGCCTGGGTGGTTATTTATATAACATACACAACTGTGTGAGTAAGTATCTTCACAGTGAACAAATGATGAAATCCAATAGTAAGAGCAAATGATTGGGAAAAGTCCATGGTCTCACTTTAAAATGTTTACTAGGGGTTGGGGATTTAGCTCAATCAAGAGCCTAAGTCCCTGGGTTCGGTCCCCAGCTCAAAAAAAAAAAAAAAAAAAAAAAAAATGTTTACTAATTTGTGTGTGTGTGTGTGTGTGTGTGTGTGTGTGTGTGTATACATGATATACATTTACACATACATTTACTTAAACTGGGGGGATTCAGCAATCACACCCAGGAACTCACTGTTTTTTTAAGTTGTCCAACTGACCACATGGTCTCAGACCGGCAGCAAACTTTAAAATATGTAACTACTAGGTGTGTGTGTGTGTTTAGCAAACCCAGAAAAGGTAGAGTTACTTTGTTGCTCCAGAAAGCAGCTCACTCCCCAGAGAAGGCCCACCATCTGGTGGACTGTAGGCTTTTAGTGAGTGACGCTAGTTGCTTTCCTGTGTTTGCTCTGAAATCTTGGCTTTAGTGCTGTGGGAGAATGGAATTAGGAGGACTCTATGTGGCTCCCCAGGCCTCTGTTGCAGGGATTTTCAAAAAAAAAAAATCCCTTGACTACAGAAAAAGAAGAAAAAAATGTATTAACTCCCTAAGATCTATCCCTGGACAAAGTTTCACCAAGACACATTCTAATGGTGTTATCTGCTTTTGCCAGCTTCCCCAACCTTATTTGTAACCATTTCTGTTCTCATTGAGGCTTCTTTGCAGGTCCTTAACCACCATGCTCTTGCCTCTCAGGGCATTCTCAGGGTGTCTGTTTCCCTGGTGCTCAGGTGTCTAGGAGGGTGTGAGAAGACTCAAGATCACCTATTTGCACTTTGGCAAGTGGCTTTCTGTATTGACAGTTCTTTTCTCCCATCCCTTAACCTGTGTGGGTCTTGTCTGCTCTTCTCTGTCATTATAGCTCCCCACACCCCACCCCCTAGTTCACAGCTCTGTTCGAATGTGCTGCCTTGGGCTAGCAGGCTTTAGTCTTGGAAAGCAAGACAGATACTTGCTGAGGGAGCACTGGATTCTGTTTGATTTTAGACTACTATCCTAAAAGGATTTATACCACTTCCATTTGTTTGTTCTTTCATGGTAATTAATGAACTTTGCCCCGCCCCCTTTAACAATGACTAAGTAACAGGATCCTAACCAAGTCTGTGTTTGTGTTGTGTAACTGTTTCCTATGAGGATTGAAACACTCCATCCTATAGGAAACTCCTAAAGTAGAAGGTAAACAACTCAAAATAGCTTCAGGAAGTTCCTGAAACTGAACAGAATGGCTAGGCCCCTTCCTAACAGAGTAAACAATAAAAGCTGAGGGTGCCCCTCAGACAGGAAGCTGAGCTGTCAGAAAGACTATCAGGAAAAGAGTTACCTCCATGGAAGATACAGAAACCAGCCAGATTGCCTAGAAGAGGTTTAGAACAACAGAGGCACTTGGAAAGGATGCTCACAAACCTGCAAGCTATCCAGTGTGCTCTGGGTTCAATGTAAGCTGTCACCCTATGCTTGTTAATATTCATTTGAAGTTTAGACTTACTATGCTTGAGAGACCTAAAAACAAAAGTGCCTTTCATATGTTAGCCTTATACAGGCTGCACCCTATCTGTCCACTTCCCTTTTTTCCATAGAGGTTGAAGACTATTCTTAAATTGATAGATATTGTAAAACTTGCTGTTCTAGCAAGATAAGTCTAACTGGTATTTATGCTTTTCCAATCAAACTTGCTTACTCTGCTCAATAACCAGGACAACTGCCAGACATATATGTTAAAATTAGAACCTGCCTACACATAAACAGAATGCATGTAATCTTGTGGTTTTTGACTTTATAAGCCTTGTAAGTTGTGTTATAAGCTGATCTGGCTAGCTGCTACATCTGGGGAACGCTCTTGGTTGTAGTCCTGGCACCATGAGGATCTGGCACCAGTATTCAATAAAGTCTCTTATTAAAATGTATTCATGGTCAAGGTGAATCTCTGACTGTCCCAGACCCATAAGAACTCATGCTAGGCTGGACCTTAGCAATGCAGCTGTCTTGGAGTCACTGTTGCTTCAGTAAGTAACCCTGTACCCATATTCCTATAAATGACCCCAATAAAACTCATTGGTTCACCAGGTTAGACTTTGGGGCCATTTTTACTTTGGTCTGTCATAGGTTTTATCTCTGGGTGTGAGTAGATGTGTGTTTTGTGTCTCACAGGAAAAGTTCAGTCACAAAACACTCTGCTTCTGGCACTTGAGATACACTTAGCATTGTGTTAATGTGCTGTGGTGGTTTGAATATGCTTGGCCCGTAGGGAGTTAGGAGGTATGGCCTTGTTGGAGGAAGTGTGTCACTGTAGGGGTATGCTTTGGAGGTCTCCTGTGCTCAGGCCCACCCATTGAGTAAGAGAACTTTCTCTTATCTGTCTGAGGAAGACAGTCTTCTCCTGGTTGCTTTCAGAATAAGATGTAGAACTCTCAGCTCCTCCAGCGGAAGGTAGGGCCCAGATTAAAGGTGTATGCCTCTACACCTGGACCTAAGCTGTTCGTTCCTTGTAGCTTGCCCTGCCCCAGGCTGGCCTTGATTTCTGAGGTGTGAATTTCCTTGAACACAGGATTTAGTTTCGTTCTGTGATGGCACACTGTGTGTTTGTGTTTAGATTAATAGACATATCTGCTTGGTGTCCTATTTGTAGATTCCCCATGTTCTTGGAATCAGTGACAGGTAAAGGGTGAGGCTCCTCCCCACATCCTCTGGTGTAGACCGCTGTTCTGGATCTTCAAAGTCTTTGCTACTGTGTGCTGCTCTCGCAGTTTTTAGCAGGCCTATGTGATGTCTCCAGGCAGCATTTTCTCGACTGCCTGCTGTCTAAATCTATAGAAGGGTGCAACAGACCAGGATGCTTTGGACTTGGTGTTCTCTCCCTTTTCTGGGAGGTTTCATTTGATGGCCATTGTCTACCCAATGCCCTGTGTTGAGTTCAGAGGGCCGAGAGGGCTTGAGGTAGGGCCATGATGTCTTGTCCAGATCTTCATAGAGCCCAGTGCTCATACAAGAACACCTCGCGTGAGGTTGGGAAGCAGCAGAGGCTGAGGTCCGGTGGATACAGGTAAGGTATAGCTGAATGTTGCCCTGTCTGATCTGCCCACTCCAGGCTGGGTAGGTGACTCTGGTCATGTTAGGGATGCTCAGAGGTGTCTGACAAAGGGTCAGCCTGCTTCCATTTGGGAGTCCCCAAGGGACAGTAGTGACTTTTCAGACAGAAAGTGTGGCCATCAATGGGCTAGTAAGATGGCTCAGTGGGTAAGGAATTGAATGTCCAAGCCTGGAAAGCCATGAGAAGCTGGCTGGGTAGGACCAGTTGTACCATTGTCCTTTCACCTCCACACATGTGCTGGGATTCACACCACCCTCATCGTGTAACACACACACCCATCTGTGTACACACATCATGTACACACTCACACACCACACACACCATATCCCCACCACACACACACACACACACACACACACACCTGTAACCCATCCCCATCGTGTATACACACATACATACACACATCTGTAACCCCCTGGTATGGTATACACACATACATACACACATCTGTAATCCCCTGGCATGTGCGCACACCCCCACACACACTCACACCATGTACACTGGCACTGGCATCCCTCCATCCATAACCCCCCCATCGTGTACGCATACACACATACCTGTAAACCCCCATCGTGTATACACACGTGTGTACGCACACACACTGGCATCATGTATGCTTGTACTCACACACCCCCATCATGTACACTTGCGCTGGCACACACACCCTCGTCATCCGTCACATACACTTGAGCTGGCACTCCTTCCCCTGACCCCAACAAGTGTCCTAAATATCTTGGGTATTGCTTTTATCCCTTTCAAAGAGAGCTCAGATTAGGGAAAAGTTTTGATAGTTGAATAGCTCCAGTAGTTAAAGACCTAAACTGTCTATCCAGAACCCATCCTCTTGCGCTATTCTGGCATGCGGTTATCTTCTTCTGACTTTGACTTTAACTGATTGTCCCCTGAAGGTGTGAAATTAAAGCTGTGTCCTCTTTCAGTCTCTGCTTCGGATCGTCTTTGACACCCCGTAGTTTCAGGTTATTTCTAAAGTTTACCTAAGAAAACGTTGGATGTCAAAAGTAGCCAGTAGTTCTCTGTAATTGGGTGGGATTGTAAAACCCAGTGCTGAGGTCTTACAAGAAGTTTCTATGTAGGTGTGTTTTCTAGCATTTATGAACAAACGCTGCTTGCGTGGCCCTCTCTGGCTTCCTCTAGAATGCTCTCTCTGGCATTTCAGTCTGGGAGAGTCTGCCCCGATCCATGTGATTAATGGCCCGTTTTCCCCTCTTTGAACTTTATCTCCTTGGTCTCCTTTGTCCATCCCCTGTGTCACCTGACACTTTCCACCAGTTCACTGGTTCATTGCTTAACTCTTTGACACTTTCATCCAACGGTGGGGATATCACGTATCTCCTCTCGACTGTGTGCTCCTTCACTGCCCAGAGTGATTTCAAATTAACATTCATTGCATGCTGCCTTTGTCTGGAGTCTGTTGGTCAAGACCATCACAATGGTAAGATTGGGGTGCCTGTAACTTTGGGAGGGAAAAAAAACCACTGCCCATTGCTTTCATTGTAAGCGTATCTGGACGGTGACGCAATCGGTTTAAAGTAGTTGTGGAGTTTTTCATTGTTTAATTTCATCAGGTATAGCCATCTTGGGATGTGGGTTTTTCTTATGAATTTTGATTGACGTGCCCGGGCTGCTGTGTGGAGGGAAGGGATATGCCGGCTAGTGACAAGGACACTCCGGGATTAAAAAGAGTACAAGGGGCAGAAACCAATCAAATGCAGACAATCAGAGACACAACAGAAACATTCTAATCCGTGTGTGTGTGTGCATGCACACACGTTGTGTACCACAGGAAATCCTAGGAATACAGATGTGTTCAGTGAGGTTTAGCTTTTAACTAGACTGCAACTTAATTTTAAATGTCTTTTGTTCATATGTCAGAATGTCAAAAAGAAACTTCTGAGAGAGGATGCCCTGGGACTTTGGGTGTGATTGACACTTGAGACAGCCCTGGGACAACGTTCGGTGGGGCTATTGCCTTGATGTACCTCATAGTTGGGCAGCCTGGCGAACCGGAACATCAGCGACTTCCAAGGAAGGTTGTTGCATGAGGTGTTTTTCTCAGCTGCACAGCCAACACCATTCTGGAGTGGTCCACTGTCTTAATGATTCACGCTCCCTGCATAGCTAGATTTCCCCAGGGTCTGTGTTCACTCATGGCAGACCACATGGAAATGCCCCTTCAGGACACCAAGGTACCATTTAATGAACTGTTCCATTAGTGCTGTTTAATAACTAACAGTCCTGGTGCAGTAAGTGGTATTTAATTACTGACTTTTTGAGCCACCAGGGAACCATTGAGTAATTACTGCTTCATTGTCATTTAATAAATTTCACTCTTGTACATTAAATAGATCTGAGCAATAACTCACTGCCTAGTCCCCAGGGACATAAATAAGTTAATGCTCCTCGTCGAGATGTGTCTGTGTCGTAGAGACCAGATGGCCACTTCCTCATTGGTAGAGTAAAGGTCCCTGGACTTTGGTTTCATAGAGCAGTTTAACAAAATGCCCATAGGCTGACATAGGGTTATTGACTTAATTCTGTCGTTTTATTTCCTGTAAGAGACCTAACTCAGGTTCACCTTCAGGGCTTCTGGACACTCAGTAAGCGTCGTGTGAACTGAACTGATCTCTGTATTTTAGGCCAGAATTTTTGCTGTTGGTAGACAGTAATTTTGTTACTATTTCCTAAGACCTTGTCCTGGAGATGCTAACTGTGTAGCATGTGTTGCTGGGTGTGGCTGCTGAAGATACTGTACATCATGTTGGGATCCTGTGGATTAGATGAACAGTGTAGCTCAAAGCTGCAGAAGAACTCTGGAGTAGATTGGATGGAGCCATGATTCCTCTGTGGATTATCTGAAATTATTATTATTATTATTATCTGAGGGGTTTCAAGATACAGATGCAGAGTCTGCAGGTTGTGGTGTCTTCTTTTCGGATCAAAGAGAACATGCATCCATAAGAACGATTTATTTTAAATGAAACTTGAAAAGCCCACCTTCTCAGCCACGTTGCCAGGTCTGTTGGAAGATACTTGCTGGAATTCCATCCAGTTCAGGGCAGCTAGTGGCTGTGGAAGTGACCGTTACATCTGCTGTATCTTGAAAGACTGTGATGGAAGAGTTGATATCCCATGTTTGAGGGGAGTCCCCTGGGCTGCCCCAGGCCTCTGCCAGACCATCCTAAGATGTGGGCATCCGTGTAGCTCAGTCTGGGCTGTGTGTCTACCTGCCTCATTCCTCGTGCCCAGTAGCTTTTCGGTTGCTTATACCAGAATGGTCCTGTAGAATGCTTGCCATTTAGCATGCAAAGAGAATAGAACAGCTCATTCTAACACTTTTCATTGAACTGCTTTCCCTTATGTTAGAAATATAGTTTATACTTGATATCATGATTTAAATGTCTAGATTAGGAGCTTATAAGACATACATTCTTCAGTAGGGCTTTGTAATGGAAGAAAGGGGAATATCTCATTGTCTTCTGATAGGGCAAAATGGAGCTCACTGATTCTGCCCGCCTCGCTGGCCAGCAAGGGGTCTGTTAGGCACACAGGTTAATTTAGCCCGGTGTCAAACTGTTAAGACTGTAAATTCGGCGCTCAGACATGGAGCTAAGTTCATCCCTCTAGGAGAGTCACCACATCTTTTTTAAAATTAATTTTTATTTAATTTTATGCCCTTGGTGTTTCTATCTGTATTTATCTCTGTGTGAGGGTGTCAGATCCCAGACAGTTATGAGCTGCCATGTGGTTGCTGGGAATTGACCTGTGCTCCTCTGGAGAAGTCAGTGTTCTTAACCACTGAGCCTTCTCCTCCAGCCGAGTCACATGGTTTAGTTGGAGGGATTTAGAGCGTTCCTAAATGCTGGGCGTAGGACCTAAGTGGAGGAGGAAGGGGACGCCTCCTGAGGGCAGCTGATGTGAGTGTGCACTGTCTTCTCCCCCTGGGAAGCAGCGTGCCTTTACTTTAAAGCCGTTGGAGTGTTCGTGTCAAGCTGTCTTGAGTGTGAGCGTCTCACGTCTCACGGAAACCCATGTAGAGTCTCTTCCGACTTTTCATTCAGTTGTTCTTCTGCTGGAGTATCCGAACTCCAAGAGCAGTGCTCTGTGGTCACCCCCATCGTTGGGTTTGATGTTCTATCTCTGTGGGAATGAAGGTCTTATCGCTTTAAGTGGTGGGTGGGAACCACTGCTTTTAAGATGCTTGCCCGTGTTGTAATCCGACACACCACACATCTGCATTAGCCATAGTCTGCTCATTTTGAACAGCTCATTTACTGGTTCATATTTTATGTGTCATTGTGTGCTTAACTCCCCACCCCCACCCCTGAACTCTTTCCAGATTGAGGCTGTCATAACATCTACAAGCCAGTTACTTTACGCTTTCTATGGGGACCCCTTCCTGGGAATGTGTTTCTCCACAGGGATACCTGATAAAAGATGGGGACCCTGTAGCTTTTGTTTCTTATTGCTGCCTCCCATTTGCCTCCAGTGCTCTAAGGAGATAGAAAAGCAAGGGAAAAACACCTGGAAGGAAAAGAGATTGTCTTTGAGGCTTGCAACCTTTTACTGGAAAGAAAAAAGGGTTTTTAGAGCACGGAGTCAAGATTTTGTTTGCTGTGGGCTAATCAATAATTTATTCAGTTCAGTGCAGTGGTTAAGAGCACAGGCTGTAGAGATCAAATCCATCATTAAATGCCCCCGAGCCTCGGTTCCCATCATGGCTAGATGCGTGTGCTGCCACGTTCTTTGGGCGTGTGCTGAGATTTAAATGAGACAGTGAACTCTAAAGGAATCGATTGATCGTCACAGAGCCAAGCTCATGAGCAGAGCTCATAAATTAGAGCTAAGAGATTGGTTCTGGCTGGGGGCCCGTGGCATTAGACCTCAGAATTTGGCTTCAGATGGGATTGGCACATCTGTTCTTCGTGGCCATTCTTCATGGCTGTGCGTGGCCTCGAGCCTTCCCGGTATGTCCACTGAATTTGCCATCTGAGTTGCTCTGCCAGGCCAAGTGCTCAGGCTTGTGTGTGAATTAATACTGATGGTGAAGGGAGACTCCCCTAAGGAGAAACACTTTTCCTTTAAGGACACAGAAATAAGGATGACATCATCCAGGAAGTGTCAACCAGGTTTATGAGCAAACTTTGACCACATTCCCCTGACACCAGGTTGTTTTGTTTGGGTAAAAGCAAAAGGGAGGCTTGAGAGGCCTGTGATTATTTCAACCTTGTTACCTCATTAGCCTGAATCAAATGCTTCTATGGGGAGCTGTCTCGGGGGTTAGGACACTTGCAGGTCATCCAGAGGACCTGAGTTCGGTTCTCAGCACCCAGTTAGGTGGCCCTACAACTGCCTGTAATTCCAGGCAGATCTGACACCCTCTTCTGACCTCCAGGGGGTACCTACACACATGTGGTTTATGCTCACACACAGATACATGTCTACACATACATATGAAATCAAAAAGCATCTAAAAAGCTGTTGGACCCAGGTTTGTGCAGATTTGCCATGCAGTGTGTTTGGTGATCTTACTGGATTTAGTCTGTACCTGTTTACTGTGAAGCTTAATGTGTCCTCCTTTGAAAGATCTGCCCTTTGAGACCTCATATGAGCAACAATGCCAACCAACCAGAGCTTCCAGGGACTAAGCCACTACATAAAGACTGTACATGGACTGACCCTGGACTCTGACCTCATAGGTAGCAATGAATATCCTAGTAAGAGCACCAGTGGAAGGGGAAGCCCTGGGTCCTGCTAAGACTGAACCCCCAGTGAACGGGCTTGTTGGGAGGAGGGCAGTAATGGGGGGAGGATGGGGAGGGGAACACCTATATAGAAGGGAGGGGAGGGGTTGGGGATGTTGGCCCGAAACCAGAAAGGAATAACACTTTAAATGTAAATAAGAAATACCCAAGTTAATAAAGATAAAGCGTGCGCACACACAAACACACACACACACACACACACACACACACACACACACACACACACACACATAGGAAAGAAAGATCTGCCCAAGTCATAGGACCCTTTAGCACCATGAATTCACATCGTTAAGACGAGAGAGGGTCCTGTCTGCCCTGAGACCTGCCTTCTCATCTGTGACTTTGTGAATGTGGTAGTGTCCGCTCAGTACAGCTTGAGGCAAGCCAGATCACCTCCCGAAAGTGAAGGCGTTTGTTCTGTCTTCCTTCCCATCCCGGAGAAGTCTGGGGTCCAGGTTTTCGTCATTCTCCATGACTCGCTGGGCCAAACGGTCAGGGTTGTTTTAATTAATTGTATTTTCACAGTTTCTCCTCTGAGGCTTCCCAGCCCCTGATCTCTCAACTCCAGTGCCCTCTTGGCCTGCAGGGTCATTCATTCTGATGTGAGTTTGGAACAAATGGCTCAGGGCGGGCTTAAGGGTGATTCCCTTTACTTTCTAGTGTTTTCAGAGCTTCAGTTGGCCTTTAAAAGATGGTTAATTTGAGATCAGATGCTGGCCAAGATAAAAGCTCGATCTGGTCATCTGCTATTTTGTCCCGTTGTGGGAAGCGTTTTCTCAGCCAGAGCCTGCACTTCAGTTAATGGCTTCCTATGCTAGGAACCTCTCTGGCAGGATGGAGAGAGTGGGACCATTGGGTGGTTATTTGCCTCCTTGAGAACCTTAGGATTTGAAGCCTGAAAATCAGGAAGTGGAGGAGTCATCTTTTGACCTAGATTATTCCCCGCCCCGTCCTCAAATGGAGAGCCTGTGATTGTCCCTCACTCCAGAGCTTTGCCGTGGCAGAGTTGTTAACGAGTGACATCTACTTAGGTCATTTAACAAGAACGTATGAGCGATTTGTTTTTGGGAGGGTCTGTGTTTAAAAGATTCAAGGTAGAAATGGTTTGGGGAATTTAGCTGGTAGCACACCGTCAACTTGAGTCATTTGCAGTAACTTTCTCAGCCAGTGGACACTGCCCCTCCCTTGCTTCCCTGGGGTGGCACTTGGAAGAGTTTGAGTAAGTTTGCGCCTTATTCATCTGTGAGGAGGGTGGAGGGGCAAAGGCCACAGCTCATGATTTCTATGGTGACCAAGAAAGATTTCTTTCAGACAGAAGTTTCTCTCAAGACAATCACTTCAGCTTGTCTCTTCTAGTTGTCGAAAGAGGACTCTTGAAATCACCGATAATTAGGGGACAGTTTGAAAAGCCTGAAGTAGTTACACAGGCAGACAGTTGTGTTCCGTTGAGGCCACTTCTGTCTTCTATGTCATTTCCTGTGCCAGGCCACCACCAGGCGAAGTCCCGAAGCTAGCTGGGAAGCTCTGTGCTTACTATTCATTTAATCTTTGAACTTGCCGGCAGGGCCCATGAAGAGACACGGTAGTCTTTTTATGATAACACTTTGCCTGGCTTTTATTTTATTTTATTTTATTTTATTTCATTTTATTTTATTTTCGAGGTGGTATTTCACTATGTTGCAGAAGCTGGCCCCAAACTCCAGTGATCCTCCTGCCTCAGCTTCTTGAATGCTCGGACTACATACACATGTGAATTGTTATAATCTCTGGGCACATGGTATGGGGTCCCTGGTCTCAGATGATGCTTGTTTGTGTAACTAAGTCAGGATTACCTCAGAGGTAACATTCGGCAATGTTCTTCAGACGTGGCTTTGGTTGTCAAGTTCTAGTGAGTAACTCATTAGTAAGCCGGGCATCCTGGAAGTTGATTCATTATGTTTGGGATGAGGGGGTGGAAAGTAGGTGTCTGGTGATACAAATACATCTGAAACATAGAGCCACTGAATTAATTCCTTCACATATCTAGAGGTCAGGGCCCACACTGCTGCTTACTTACAACCCTTCCCATGCGACATACCATAATGCACATTTGCTAAACAGCCAGTGAATGCGTGGCCCTTACTCTCCCGCCCCCCTTCTCAACTTCTCCTCTGCTCTCTGCTTTTAGGACTGAAGAGGGGGTGGAGGAGGAAACATTGTATCTAGAGTTTTCTTCTTTCTCAAGCTTCTTCCCGCTGTCTCCCCTGACCCATTGCAAACTTTGCATACTGTGAAGCCATTCCACTTGACAACACTTGGGCCCACTGTGTCTGCTCCTTTTCGTGGCTTCTGTACTCTATAGAGAGATATTGAATTTTCAGGAAAAACCTCCTGGGGACTTGGAGAAAATGGGAAAAAGAAAAAAGACAAGATTTCAACTTTTATCCAATATCTTGCTGCCATTCTCGAGTTCCCGGGAAGGAAGCAGGGAAGAGGTGGCATCCTAAGGTTGTCTGGATGGTGCAAGGCTGCACTGGGTTCACAGTTAATTCTCCCTGCCTGCTGTCACTGCGGCCCATTTAGCTCTGATCTCTGGGATGGGTGCTAGATCATCTGTGAGTTTCCCAAATTCTGTGGTGATTGCCTAATGCAAACAGTGTCTGAGAACTCAGGTAGGCAGCTTATTCCCAAAATTATGGTTTGTCAAAGATTCGTTTGTGGTTTATTTAGCTAATGGTTATGAATTAAATTCTTGTACGGGTTTAAATTCGTTTTGTATGAACTGACCGGCTGTGACCCACGGTTAGGCTCACATAATTCTTATAGTTTAACAAGAAGACAGCCAACTTGGAGAGAGCAGTCAGCATTGTCATAAGGGTAAGGAGTCGGTTGCTAGGTCTTGGGTCTTACAAATGATGCCCATCCAGCTTCAGAATGAGGGTGCTGGGCCACACCCCACATTCACTTTCTAAGAGTTTCCTTCAGCTACTGAATTTCTACACAGGTTCAGGGATTATGAGAGGGAGCAGGGATCTGTGAACAGGTTCCGACTGGTATGTGGAGTTGGAGTTGGAATGGTTGGGAAAGGATCACAGGTTTACCTAAGAAGGGTCCACTCAATCCCCTGGTCTCACTTGGTTGACGTCATGAGTATTTGTGAGTGGCTTCTTACCCTCTTGAGATGGCCTGTGTCGGATGAGCTCATGTCTTTCAGAATCAGAGCCTTCTATATCTTCCTTGAGATGTAATCTATAACTGCCCAGATTCCAAATTCAATTTCCAGTGACTCCCGTCTGGCTTTTACTGGAGTCATAATGATGTTTTGGAAGGAGAGAAGGAGAGATATGTGGTCCGATGTCATTGATCATTTGCTGTAATTCCCATAATCCATTTCTTCAGTTTGAAACAGCCACAGTGGTCTGCTTCCTCTGGGTTTTTAACCGATAAAAGAATGCTTCAACTTTTGCGTCTGATACAATCAGGGACAGATTTACTTTAAATCAAGTAAAAGAAATATTGGTCACTGTCACTCCGACCCCCTTCCTCCCAGACCCTTCTTTGCCAGAAGTGCTCATAGTTTGACTTTCTTCTCGCTCTTTCCTTGTCCAGCATTCCCTCCAAAGAGAGGCTAGCAAAGGAAGAAAGAATGACATCCATTTCCTCTGGTACCACCCTGAACAGTCAGGAGTGTTTGTGTGTCTTGTTGCCTGTCTCGGGGACCCCTTCCACCAAGGTGACGAGGGCTTATAGGTCCCTGGTGACCGATCGGCCCATTCATCCCGTTAGAGTGGCTTCAAGCACTGACGTGGCGTCAACTGCATTTGACCTGGTGCTGTGAATTCAAGCCAGCAGCTGACTCACGATTTCAGACGCTTGGTTTGCGTTGTACTTGAAGTGTTCTGTGAGGGAAATAGAGAAGTCTGTTGTGAAAGTGTAGTCCATGCCCGGGAGGGAGAATCCCTGTGTCTTGAGAAGAGGCTGGATGTCTGCTCGTCATGGACGTTCCTTTTTTTTCCTTCTGCCTCGGATCCTGGTTGGAAGTGCGTCTGGAAAGCGTCCATCAGTCCATGTTTGGGTGGTTGCTGATTACTTGCCTGTTTCGAGTGTGAATTCAAAAGATGCCTGGTAGAGAGTTTGTTCTCTGGTGTCTGAGACAGAATGGTTGGCGAGGGGGAGGGAGAGGTGAGGAGGGCCTTCCACCCGCTCCATGCTGAGGGAAAGAGCACAGAGCCAGACCCCGCTCAGTAGGCTGAGCTGGTCAGCTGCCTTTGCCCTGCCGTTGACATGTGACATGCACTTCACATTCTTCCTTTGGAGGCTGTCCATTCCATATGTGATTTAGTAATTTTGGAATGTTTGGCTTTCTAGAATCAAATGGACTCTTGTCAATGTCAGGGTTTTGGTTTTTTTGTTTGTTTGTTTGTTTGTTTTGTTTTTGATTTATTTATTTAATTGTCTTCAACTTTTGCACTGTATTTTTAAGTGAAATATTCTACTGACTTGTAAATGTGTCCCCCTCTTGTGTTTTTGGAATCTCGTGCTTACATATCCCGGGAGAACACTTAAACTATGGAATCCCTTCCCAAACCATGAAGAGAAAGACTGTAGGATTTGCTGGGCCTCTCTGAACTAACATTGTGCTTAAACCTATCACTATTACTGTGTTATTGTAGAAGTTAGGCTAATTTGTTTAGATGGTGATTATGTACTAGATACCTGGGGGAATAATAGCATCTATTTATGTGTGTGTGGCAGGAGGGGTTTTGCGAGTGCACACACACACACACACACACACACACACACACACACACACACACACACACTACGAAAAACTAACACTTCATCTAGTGGCCTTGTAGTTACTAAGTGGCCAATGTAGCCTGAGTTAAGACTTGAAGGACATCTCTATAGACTGCCTCTCCTTAGGGGAGCAGGGTTAACCTTCTCTGCACTGCTAAAGGTCTCCATAGCGCTGTACATGTCTAGTGATACATAAATGTGCTTTCTCTCAGAGATGTGGGGTTGCACAATTGCTAAGAGCAGGACAAGTGTCTGACCCTTATGCTGACCAGCTCTGAAATGCTGGGCAACTAATTTAATCCTTTCACATCTGATCATCTCGTCAGTGGGGAAGACGGTGCCCATAACTGGGTGAGTTCCTATCTCTGACGTTGTTATTGGATGGCTCGTGAGGAACTCTTTGCAAGCAGCGCTTGCCGCTGTTGCACACATTTTTTGGAAAGCAATCGGAATGAGATCACTCTCCTATCTTCTTGCTTCCTTGGGCCAGCCAGATGTACTCATTCTGCCCGTGAGAGAGAAGGACCAGGGCACAGCTATGGCCAGTATGTGAGGGGAACCCTGGTTCAGTCCTTCTGCTCTGAGCTATGCATGGAGTTCCTGATTTCTACCACACACACGTGTGTGTTCATCTCTGGTCCTCCCGCTTCTGCAGGTTGCCGTCTCCCCTCAATGTCTTCTCCTCTACCACACATGCTATTAAGACAACACTGCTCATTCAAACATTAACTTACTATCCAAGACTGTTTGTTATTCTAACTGGCGTGGGCACCCTGGCTTATTATGAATTGTAATAAACCCAGTCTGAGGACCTCAGAGAGTATTGTTTTAAAAGCACTTTAAACATTGCGTGCATTAAAGGTGCCCGAGGAGAGTAGCAGGCGTCTTTCATGCCTCAGGCTCAGACTGAAAAGTATGGATAGAAAAGCCAGCCCAGGAATCTCAAGGGACTTAGCTCTTACCCATCATGCTTCCCGTTCTGTAATCCTGGGGTCCCGGATGTTTGAAGATAGCAGATTGCTTTGGTGGTGGTGGTGGTGGTTGGGGGTTGGTTGGTTGGTTTGGTTTGGTGGTTTTGCTGTTGTTTGTTTGTTTTTTTTTTTTTTTTTAATTGCCATGAGGAAGACAAGTGAGTTCAGCCTCTTTGACAATCACCACACTCCCCTCAGAAGGACTTGCTGTGAGGAACAGCAGACCCCACCCCACCCCACCCCCTCAGTGCCCATGTGACTGTCAGCCTGTCAGGGGCCCACTATGGCTGTAGAATGATGCTTCTTAACTGGCAACTGTTGTACTTAAAATTAATTGGGGGTTTTTACCCCACCTTGGATCATTTAGCTCCCAGGTAAAAGACACAAAACCTATATATTTATACTGAGTCTTAATAGCATTTGAGCTGGACAGATATGAACTCTATGCTATCTGTCTACTTCCCTGTCAGTGACCCTGAGATGTAACTTGCCTTGTTTCCACCTGGATTGCTTTTACACCAGCAGGCGGGCCCTCATGGCCATGTGATCACCATTCACCTACTCCATGGCATCGTCTCTCCTCTCTTCCTCTCTGACCTCCTCACGGTCGATGTCTCAGACTCCAAGCCCAGCCGATCTCTTTTCTGCCCAGCTATAGGCATCTTTAGGCAACCTATAATTTTAAATTAAGGAGCAAGGTTACGTAGCATCATTTGGTGTACCGGAGGATCTCCTGGCCCTGAGGCAACCAGACCTTTAGCATTACAATGCACAGCAGGGGACCAAACCGTGACAGGCCACCTGCAGCAGCTGAGATTATCTGTAGATTAGCAAAGCCAGGTGTGGAAAGAGCCTGTTGTCTGTTCTTCCTCCCCCTTCCCCTCCCCTCCCCTCCCTCCCTCCCTCCCTTTCTTCCTTCCTTCCTTCCTTCCTTCCTCCTTCCTTCCTTCCTTCCTTCCTTCCTTCCTTCCTTCCTTCCCCCTCTTTCTCTCCCCGTCTCATTATATAGCCCAGTCTTGAACTCCAGATTCTCCCGGCTTAGCCACCCAAGCACTGGGGCCATTTTCCTCTTCAGTAGTGATAAATGACACGTGGCGCTCAGCGCAGCATTTGACGTGTGAGACACAGAGCTTATTGTAAATTAAAGTAAGAGTGAAGAAAGCAGACAGTGCTTAAAAAGAGCTTCTGGAGTACGCCCGTCAGGGAATCTTCCACAGAGAGGGAAGGTTGAAGAGTTCTGCTTCCCCCCATGAGGTGGAGACTTTAAGCAGTTTGTTCTAAGCTGTAGACATCACAGAAAGAGGCCAGCCTGGGTTGGCACTGACTTCTTGCACACCCATCATGTCTTCCTGAGGGAGAAATTCTCAGCAGCTCTTGTGCGTGGCTCTGCAGAGCTCCCTCCTCCTGTGCCTCTGAGGGAGGTCCTGTCTGCTGTACTTGAGCTGTAGCGACAGACAGACAGACAGAGTCCCTTGTTATCTCTCCACTCTCCCAGAACCCCACCGCGGGGATCCTCCTACCACACCTTCCCTTGGCCTCTAGCTGCAGGGTGCTGTTGCTTGTTGGGAAGAACACTGTTTTGCTGGCTAATTTAATAGTAAGCCCGCTTGACCACGGGGAAGAGACCACCAGATGGCAGTGGTCTGAAGCGAAGCATGTCTTCCCAGATCTTCCCAGATGCTGTGTGGGTGCACCCTTCACAGCTGTCTTGTTCAGGCTCTTTGTCTTGGGTTCACTTAGGAGTCAGCTCTTGGCCCACCTGCCATAGTTCATTCCAGTTGTGTGTGCCCAACAGAACTGTCAGAAGATGCACTAGGGGGTGCGCGCTGCCATTGTTCCAACTGTTCTGCCTGTGCTGCTCGACGAACCAGTTTGCTTTTCACTCCACATCCCTGAATGCAAGGCTTCCATTGGCTTCTTATCTTGCACAACACTTGGTTTTAACAAGCCTAATTATCTCAAGGCGCATCTTGTTTAATAATCACCAGTAAACCAGGAAAGCAGCAGTGGCGATGTTAAGGACTGTGGTGCAGACAGGATGGCGAACACTTGCTTCGCCTGGCCATTGGGTTCATTACGTGGTTGAATTTTCCTTCGCCATCCTATTTCTACCCCGGCCACACCGCCTTGCAGTATGATTTTATTGAAAGGTAATGGCAAATTGTGACTGTGTTCTCCACCAGGGCTCTAATAGTTTATTCCCAAATGTAAACATCTTAGTAAGCCTTCAGTGTGGTGACTCATTAGTTTGATGAGGAAAATGTCCTAATAAAGAAGCTGTAAGTGGTTTCAAAAGCTGCAGAGGGAAAAATGTTGGGGCACTTGAGGTCAACTGCTCCCCCCTGCTCTTTGGATCTCATTTGGTGTTTGCTCATGGGAACAGACGGATTGGTCTCGGGGGTGATCCGTGTCTTTCTCTTCCAAATTAATGTGTCATTCATGGATGCTTCATTTCCTGAGTTCCCTTCTGTATAGGCAGAGACCGAGGATGAGATTTCTGTCAGCTTTTCCTCTACAAGTGTCCCAAGGTTGGCAGTGGGTACAGCTTGGTTGTATTGGAGGTAAAGGGTCGATGATGGCTAAATAGACCATCTATTGCTCGTCAGAGCTGTCTAGCCTGCGGTTACGTAGGCAGAACCTGTATCATCCACTTGCACAAAGTCTCTTGGCGCTAATAGGATTTTACGTTGCTCTACGTAAGTTTGCTAAGGCTAAATGTGCCGGCGCATTTGGTGCCATTGCTTCCAGAGCTCGATATAGTGCTTGTCAATCAGGAAACACAGGGATCCAGATGTCACTTTCATTGCAACCTATCTTTAAAGTATTGCCCTTTTCTTGTTTTGGTTACTGGCCAGGTGTTCCTGGACCAGGGGACGATAAAGGAGGTGCAGAGTCATAATGATACAGTAGCTGTGGTGAAGCCGTGTGTGTGAAAGTATGGGTGTTTGCACAGTGATGCAAGAGCATGTCGTAGCAGACACACACGACAAGTTGTTTCACAGTGATGCCAGTATATTTCAGTTAAATAGCTTTCTAATGACACCCTCTAACGAGACACTTTTTCTAAGCTACGGTCTTGCCTATACTACAGATGATATTCGGAAGTAACACTCTTCGATATCCTGATGGAATTCTGAGCCCCTTTAATTTGTAGTAATAGGCAGATGAGCCTGACCTAGGGGAAACAGGAAGGGTCTACCAGCAAGATATCTTGAGGCAATTGTGCTAACAGTTTTGCGTGCCCTGTGGGGGGCAGGGATGGCACACGGGGTGTGTGTGTGTGTGTGTGTGTGTGTGTGTGTGTGTGTGTGTGTGTTGGTGGTGGAAAGAGGCCAGAGCTGCTCAGAAACTGCAGGGTTGGGGATGGAGAGGACCCTGCCCATCTGTTCACACCAGGTTGGGAAGGGGCAGGGCAAAGAGGTCAAGAGTAGGGTACCATCTGAGCTGAGCTGTGAATGATTCAGTCCATGTCTGTTTTGGATCCATATTCCTCTATGTTAGTTGGCTTTCTAACTTTGTAATGAAGCTTTAACTTCCTAACTAGGAGCTGGATATGGTGGAAAGCCACATCTGAGTCACCCAGACTGACTTTGAGTTCTGGTGGCCGCCTAACAACCCCTTGACCTTCCTGAACAATTACGTAAAAAAGATAACAAGATCTTCCACGGGTGGCTGATGGGAATACGTGAGATGTGCACCCACGTTTATCCACCTCACGCACACCCCAAGGCGAATGGCTTGAAAGCCAAGGAAGCACGTTTTGAAAAAAACGCTTGATAAAACAGGAAGTCGGGGTTAGTCCTGGATGACGGGAAGGCACCATTTGTTTGTTAACAGTGCCGGCGTTGTTTTAAGTGCGTTCTTGCCATTTGATCGCTCACACAAACTGGGTTAGTATTTTGTCCTCACCTGGTAGTGAAGAGTTCTGAGGCTACAGCAGCTACAGAGTTTTTATTAGTCCCGTCTGCCTGGCTCCACAGCTCTTGACCCTCCTAGTGGACATCACCAATGGTACCTCAGACCTCTACAGGCCTTCGTCTCTGGAAGGAACCCCCTTCCCTTTGCTCCTCAGGTGAGCAAGTGGAATGGCTGGAGACTGTAGAAGAAAGCTCAGATAGCCACAGGACAGCAGTAACTGCCCAGGGTTACTCACTCATGTGTGGACAGACTGGTACTCACACTTCCTTCCCTTTGACTTTTTGTGTTTACACTGATCAGGAATCCTTTGAAAACTTGTTCCTGCTAAACCTTGTCAGTGTAGGACAGACACAAGGATATGTTAGTTGCCTTGCTAGAGGAACTCGGGTCAGAAGGGCATATCTAGCCCAGAGCCACAGAACTCACTTCTGAGGGCTTCACGTGAGCTGCAAAGGTATTGAGGTGTGTGTTTTCTGGGAGCCTTGGAGCCTTGGGGTCCGTCTTCCCAGTTCCTCCTGAGAGTCTAGAAGTAGCAGAGGCAAGGCAAGGTGGCCAAGGCCTCCTCACTCGCCCATGATGCGCCTTCAAAGGAGGGCCATGGAGGCCACACCTGGGAGGAAGTTAACAGTTCTGTCCCGGCCCCTGGGATGAATGACACAGACTGTCTTCCAGCACTAGCAGCTGGCTCCTTGGACATTGGAAACAGCACAGTTTTAGAGTGTGAGCAAGATGAGAGGCCAAGTATCGCCCAGCCACCTCCTGGGATACCATGGTTCCTTAACTTTGGATACCTGTGATTAGGCCCATGGCAAACAGCTGTCAAAGGCATTAATAAAGTCCCCAAAGGCTCCAAAAGAGCAGCTGTGGAGTTAAAGACCTACAGTTGTCACCTGCAGTGACTTACCTGTGGGCAAGAGACATTTGGATTCATGAGGGTCGATCTCATTTCGTATTGGAGATAAGGAACACAAGGGAGTAAAGATTTAGAGGCATTGGTCTTTTCTGTGGCTGCGTTACTATTGTTTCCGTTTATTCTTGGCCTACAGGCCCTTTAAAATGATGGAATTCTTTCCTAATGGCTTGGTGGCATCGTTTGACCTATTTACTAAGATGGATCTGATTGGCTTTCTTGGCAATAAGGATCGCCATGCCAGCGGAGGAAAGAAAGCAAGTCGCTGTGAACGACTTCAGCTGACCGAGGAGAAGACCGTTTATTTTAATTTGGTGTATTGCTCACAAAGTTTGAGGTTTTCAGGCTGGTCCTGTTTGCTATGTGCTCCTTAAAATTCCGATGTCAAGAGCTTTAGATGACTATTAGAAAGAAATACTTTGATTGCTAATAAGGAAGGTCAAGGTTGAACGGAGTGGTCGGGGATCATCCAGAGTTGATGGTTTCTGACTGGACAGCTGGTAGGAGTCTTCCCACCACATAGAAACGAGCTTATCGAGTGTAAAAGCCACTCGGCAGCAAAAAAAAAAAAAAAAAAAAAAATTAATAATATTAATAATAATAATATTTAAAAGAATATTCTAAGTGTTAGTATGTAGAAAAAGAACATCCTAGTTCTTGTGTGGAGATGTCCTTTTCCAGAGCTTTCTTTAGGAAGTACGGTGTCTGCCAGGTGGATATAGAGAAGACCCTGAGGTCAATAGTGGGGTAGATCACCCCACAAAACATGAAAGTTTCTGGTGCTCATGCTATGTGGCCAAATGTAACAGGACTTTGTTCCGGCTTTCCTCGGAGACCCTGTTAGGACACTCACGCCATGTTTGTGAGACTTAATGGCAACTGCAACGAAGGGCAGGGGAAGGGACAGAGGGGAGAAGTCTGTGAGGTGTGAGCTGTGTTACTGCGTCCTCCTAGGCCCGGGCATTCCTTACTGTGTCTGTGTGCTTCTGGAAGTCCTGTCCCAATAACAGGAGAGCGTTTGGAAGTCTAGCGGGATAGCGTCAAGTAGCAGCCATCGTCAGTGTGTGTAGACTGCTGTGCTGCTGTGAAATCACACATCAGAGCTGCCTGGCAAGGTGGCCCAGTGACCAGCCCCATGTCAGACAAGATAAAAATAGCCTGCCCAAGAGAAGAGAGTGTGAAAAGGGGAGTTGTTGACCCACTGTGGGACCAGGGTTGTTGACCCACTGTGGGACCTGGGTTCTGAGCTGGGGAGAGTCATGTGATTATATCTACACATCGAAGTGGAAAATTTGATGCTTAAACCCAAAAATCTGAACTACAGGACTGATGCTGGTCCTCTTTCCCAAATCTTTTTAAGAGGTAAAACATGGCTTTGTTTCTCTTTCCTCGGTAAGCCCTGAGGTTCCACGGCCTCAGACCCCCGGGTCTAAGCATGAGAGAGCTTTACTGCTTCTTGTCTGTATGACTTCAGCCAAGCTAGCCCACAGGGCCTCCACCTATGAAACACCCCTTCTCCTAATACTGTTGTGCATGGTCCACAGAAAACGCTGTGGGTGCTTAGTGCAGTGCCTGGTACCTAGTAAGGGTTCTCGTCAGTGCTCAGTGATGGTGAGGAGGAGGGCAGGGAAGGGCTTGGTGTGGTGATTAATGCTATGATGGTTTTCAGTGGCCTTGAAGTTTTACAACATGGAAGGCTCTGTCCCCCTGAACTCTTGGTGACTTCCCAGATGAACACACTCTCAGGGGCCTCTCCTGCTGCACACACACACACACACACACACACACACACACACACACACACAGACACGCACACATACACAGACAGAGACACACAGACACACACAACACACACAGACACACACACACACACACACACACACACAGACACACACACACAGACACACACACAGACACACACAGACACACACACACACACACACACACAGACACACACACACACACACACACACACACACACACACACACACACACAGACACACACAGACACACACACAGACACACACACACATACACACACACACAGACACACACAGACACACACACACACACACACAGACACACACACACACACACACACAACACACACACACACACACACACACACACACACACACACACAGACACACACACATACACAGACACACAGACACACACACAGACACACACAGACACACACACAGACACACACACACACACACACACACACACACACACACACACACACACACACACACTCTATAGCTTCCTGAGCTGTAGTTTCCAGGAAGAGCAGCAGCTTTTGGGCCTCTCACATCATCTGTTTCCTATTTACCCCACATACTCCAGATTAAACTTTCAAGGTCATTCCACCCCCACGGAGAATGGAAGCAGCTGGACCTATGGCTCATGCTGACTCGGTGTCTTCCGAAGGTCGGTGGCATCCTACAGCCTCCCCAGAGTAAACCCCTTGAGTCATCCGAAAACAAGCAAATGTGCATATCCCCAGCAGAGTCAAGCACTTTAAAATTGTGTGTGTATCTGTGTGTGTGTGCGTGGATGCATGTATCGTGCCAAGCATGTGGAGATCAGAGGACAGCTTGTGGGAGTTCTCTCTTTGCACCGCATGAGTCCTGGAAACCCAACTCAAGTAGTTAGGTTAGGTGGCCAGTGCCTTTACCAGTCCACCTTGCTGACCGTGATGATGATGATGATGATGATGATTCTTCCTCTTCTTCCTCCTCCTTCTCTTCTTCTTCCTCCTCTTCCTCCTCCTCCTCCTTCTTTCTTCTTCTTCTTCTTTCTTCTTCTTTTGAGAGGGGGAATCACATACATCCCTGGATCACTTTAAACTTGCTACATAGCCGGAGTGACTGAGCTGCTGATCATCCTGCCTCTGCCTCCCAAATGCTGGGACTGTACGTATTTGCCATGGCCGTTTATTTGATACTAGGAATTGAAGCCCAGACTTCATCCATGCTAAGCAAATGCTCTACCAACTGAACTGTAGTAGAACCACGTACCTTATGTCCTCCGGGTCACGTGACCAGATGCATCTGTCTGCATTTCCTTGTAACAGGGAGAGGAAGGCCCGTGGGGTACCCAGTGCCGAGGGCGCATCCTTCGCCTGATCCTGGGTAGGAGATATTTCCCAGCAAAGCTGTTGCTCCGTTCCCCTGGGTCTCCCTTGAGAAGTTACTCGTTCTAGCTGGCTTTCTTCCTCGGGGACCTTCTATGGGGAACAGGGAAAAAGTCACAGAAGGCCTCTGTTCTTTTTCATTTTAATAGAAAATGTGTGAGGACCACAAACCCTTCTTCCCAACTGATATTTGGAGTTCGGCGTTTGGAAGTGTCATTTAGAAACGTGTTTACAAATACCATCGACATTAGATGATTTCAGCCTACACTAAGATTAAAGACTTATTTGTGATCTAGAAGCAAAACCCTTTTTTACAGATCGTTGCCTCTCCCCAGCAAATGGCCTTGCTGTGTGACCCGAGTTCAATCTTTAGAACCCACAGAAAGACGGAAGGAGTCAACCCCGTGGTGTCGGGCTCTGAGCTCTCGTTGGGCACTGCGGCAAGTGGCCTTTTCCTCATGTGGGCGTGAACACACAACAGAAACAACGCTTTAAAAGTCACTACTTTTTTGAACTGGTTGTTTTGGTTTTTTTTATTGAATAGGGTTTCTCTGTGTAGCCTTGCCTGTCCTGGAGCTCGCTCTGTAGACCAGGCTGGCCTTGAACTCAAGAGATCCACCTGCCTCTGCCTCCCAGTGCTGGGATTACAGACATTACCAGCACTGCCCGTAAAAGTCATTACTTCATAGCCAGTGAGACTTGGAATGGGAACAAAATAGTTCCCTTACTTTAATCCTAGACTCTGCTATAAAAGTAGCTCGGGGCTAAGAAGACTCTAGTCTGAATTGAGCTAGCGGCTCATTTGTTGACGTATGTACACTTATTACTGCTAAGCCGTGACTTTCCCCTCCATAGCTGTCTCCCAACCTTTAGCTTCCGCTTCATGAGGATGAGGAAGCTCCAGTAATGCATTTGTTTTTCCTTCTAAAGATCCCCTCATCGTCTCTGATTTGATATACTGAGCGGGAACACAACCGAACGGTTTTCTTAGTAAGTGGAATTTCAAGGCACAGCTCTCCTTAGTTCTGATCAGGCAGTCAGGCCCTTTGTGAACACATAGTTAAGGATTTGGCAGTGGACACTACAGTGGGTGTATCTCTCTGATTGTTCTTGACCAGGACCTGAGACTGTACCCCAGGGAAAGAACAAAGCTATGACAAACAGCAAAACTACCAAACTTGCCTCACTGGGAGGAAGGACATCTTGCTTTGGTCTGAGATAGTTTTCATCGTTCTCTTTTGCAGAATCAGATTCCGAAAGGTGGAGGAAGTTGTGTGAGATTTGAATAAAGTAAGCTTCCTAGTACATTGAATCTGCTTTCTCAGAAGTGTCTTCTCAGTGAACCTGTGTCTCCTGCCCCTTGTGGCTTCTAGGAGCAGGAGATGGGGGTGTGAGCCCCTGACATGCTCACACGTGTTGGTAGGTCACGTGTGACAGGACAGGTAGTTGGGAGCAAGCCCACTGCTGGGCACCCAGTTTTCAGATACAGAGGAATGGAATTGAAGACACTTTCAGATTCCAGGCAAACACTTCCAGAAGTACACAAACATCTTTCTCTCCTTGATCTTTTGCCAGAGGAAAGTGCATGTCCCCAGTCAGAAGCCCTTGTGAGATAAGACCAGAGTGTTTGTCTCTCTGACTGTCTCTCTTTATTTCCCTCCCTCCCTCCCCCAGTTCTCCCCTTCACACCTTGTCTGGAGCAAGAAGATAGATAAAGCAAGTACAGGAAAGGTTCTCTTTTATTATGCTGAGGGCCATCATACAAGGCTCACGCTCTAAACTCCTAACTACAGTCCTCAGCCTGTCTCCCCAGAGCTGCTCACCTGTGTGACATAGCTTAGCTGAAGATCAAATCCAGTCTGGAACAGAACCCTCGGATTCGAGAGTCAGGATCCTGGGGGAGACTGTCCAGCTGCAGGGTGTGGTGTCTCTCCAGATGTGCAGAGCAGAGAGCATTGCTCCTGGTCTCAGCTTATGCACTGTCCAGTGGGGTTCTGTATATACTGTCACAGGGTTCTAGGACTGGGTCTGGTTATCCTGATGTATGATGTCACTCGGTTCTTGTTATCAGGTGCAGCCTTGGGTGCAGTGGGATCCTGACTGAACTATTTTTACAAGCCTTTTACATGCCTAGAAGGGATGTTGTTACTCTGCTCATTGCACAGCTCCTACCTCTCAGACCTTCCTAAACATGGTTAAATTCAACCATGTTTTTAATGAAATTGGAAAACAAAACAAAACTCCCCATAACAGAATATTCTCTCTGGCAAGGAAAGGAAATTAACAACTAAACTTCCTCAAAGGGTCTCAGGCAGTGACAGCCTAAACCAGCCTTACTCAGCTCTCGTTGGCAGAAACCCATTCTCACTTCTCCTCAATTCTTAAAACATACCCCCAGCCCCTAGTCTGTTTGGGTCTCTCTGTGTGAGAAAGCCCCATCCAGCTTATGCATGTGCAGGGGATCTGAACTCTTGTCTCTCATGCTTACAGGCTGAGTACCTCTCTAGCGAGCTCTCTCTCTCCAGCCAAGGTTATGGCTCCTTCTGCTCTGTCTTAAGAAAAAAAAAATCAGAAGAGTCATTTATTCTTGCTGTGATTGACATCTTGGTTTTGTCAGAGAGACAGGTAAGATCAATGCGCTGGCACGTCCTGTCTTTAATTGATTCTTTCTGCAGGTGAAACGCAGCAGCCGTGCCAGAGAAGGCAGAGCGTAATTAATACCTCTATGACTCCGTCCAAGTTCTGAGAAGCTGTGCAAACTCTGTTAGGCTGGTGTTTGCCAGCTGAGGTCCAGCCAACCCCCTCACTTGTCCTTCCTTCCCAGAGGGCATGACAGGGAAAGAGGAGGAGAAGAGCTCAAAGAACTGAAAACAGAGATTTCATTAGGGCAGCATTTGGGGGTCAGGTAAACATCACTTTTGAGCTTCATTGAAAAATTCCAGAAAGCTGAGCAAGGGCATAGTCTCTGGATTGCAACAGGGCGGGAAGTTCTTCTTCAAAAGAATGTCGGAAAATGAAATATAATACTTCTTAGGGAGCAGGAACTGTTAAACAAAGCAGAAAGGCATATAACCTCCCTGGATTTCTTTTCTTTGAGAAATTCGGAAGACCCAGAGAAGAGGTCTCTAGGGACCAGAACACACTTCTTAATTGCACTCTCGCTCACCACTTTCCCACCAGGAGCTGTGGTGGTCATTGAGTTTGTGAACTTGGATTTTAAACGAAGACACACTGCAGACCTGCCTGGGAGACAGCAGCATGTGTGTTCTTGGGAGCCAGACGTCTTCTGTAGACCTGGCATTGAGGGCGTAAGCTCCATGCTGACTGCTCTTTTTGAGATGTCCCTTCCCCAGCATCATTTCTATAAGAGAGCCAGGGTTAAGACGACGCCCAGTTTCCCTGGAAATCGCCTTCCAGGTTTGTTTTGTTTTGTTTTGTTTTGTTTTAGGTGCATGGCTTCTGACACCTTTCCACCCAACTCTATCTCTCATTTCACTTTACAAAGAAGTCAAAACGGTCCCCATCGATGCCAAAAGAAACGAAACCACGAGTTAAGCAACTTGTGGAAATTGCGGAGTTTCTGTCCAGGAGATCTTCAAAGTGGAACATAAAAATTAGGTCACTTAAGTAAGTCTGCTTGGAGGGTGGCCAAAATGGTCTTTTGCAGTGTTCCAAATGTATTAACCACTCAGGTTAGTATTCATATATCGCCAGACCAGAAGAATAGTCAGTCCTTTGTTTGCAGCCGGTGACTTTAAATGATCTCCGTGGGGGCTCCCGCCTCGCCCCGCCTCCTGTGGTATACTGCTTTTTCTGATTGACAGGGAAGTAGGAGGGGGGAAATAAAGAAAACAGCATGTGCTCTCTCCAGAGGATGGTGTAACGAAGGCAGTTGGCTGGCTAAAGCCCGGAGAAGCCACCAAACGGCCACGATTAAGTGTAGAGACATGATCCACGCAGAACTCTTGCACCGCAAGGATATTTAGGTCTGCACTACTGGACACTCTTGACTCTAAAGGGTTAAGCAGATGATCCGGAACAAGACTTTAAAATCATCTGGCTCCGGTATGAGCCTAGAATGATAAAAATTGAAAAGTCGAAGAAAAGGTTCTTTGTGGAATGCCAGACCACAGAGAACATAGTTCTTGGTGACTTGCAGAATTCCCCCTGTCCCCAGGGCCATTTGCTTCTCCTTCTGCAAATCGCATCCAGACCTTCCTCCTACCACACAGAGACAGCCCCTCTGCCTCCCTCCCATTGACCTTAAAGAGACAGACTTCCAGGGCTCTCGAGCAGAGCACTCTCACCAAAGAACACAGAGGTTTTCTTAGCTGTGCAAACAGAAAGCCGTGGAAGGGGGCTTAGCAGAGAGGAATTCAAGTGCTAAGAGGCTCAGCTTTTATTTTTATGTGTGTTGGTAATTTTGAGAACTTTATATAAGTTTTCCCACATTCCATTTCTAGGTTGAAGGTTTTGGAATCTTGTTTATTTTTAATTCTTTCAAAAAAATTATTTTATTTGCACGAGTGCTTTGCCTGAAGATATATATGTTACCGTACTATGCCTGATGCCCACAAACATCAAAAGAGAATGTTGGGTCCCCTGGGATTGAAGCTACGGTATGGATGGCTGTGAGCTGCCACGTGGGTGCTGGGAATGGTATCCTGGTCCTCTGCAGGAGCTGCCAGTGCCTTTAACCACGGAGCCACCTTTCCGGCATGCTTCTTGTTTATTATTTTTGAGACTAGCTCTCTATGTACTTGAAGCTGGCCTGGGGCTTTCCATCCTCCTGCCTCAGGTGAGCTCGTAGGTGTGTACCAGTCAGTCCACCCAGAAGGATTTAGGAACTTCAATTAGGAAGTTAAACGTCTACCACCTTTCTCTCTCTGGAATTGGCTCAGTTGAGGAAGGGCGTGTGGTGAACTTTCTCAAGAATCTGAAAACCCCTTTTTCTTTGTGTTTATTTTCTCTCTGTATGTTGCCAAGGCTGGTCTTGAACTCTTGGCCTAAGCATTTCTGTTCAGCCTGTGAGTCTCTGGGGCTATGGGCCCCCGTGTCTCTGAACTCCACGTCTCTTTGCCTTTTTCTGTATTCTTGGGCAGGCAGAAATAAACACGAGAACTCGTGCGCTCCGGTATTTGGTTTAGTGCTGGTTTCTTTCTTTCAGCTTTCTAAGGAGGGCGCTCATTAAAATGAAGCCGACTTTCCTTTCTTCCTTGAAACTTTACTTGGATTGGAGTTAGTTCTGCCCTAAGTAGGGCTTCTCAGGATGTTTGTACTTGTGGCAGGCCCTTAATCTCATGCGTAACCCTGATATATGACACAGATAATGTGGCACCATCGGTCAGCTTGTTATCAGGCCCCTTCTGCCCCAGAGTTCCCAAGACCCATCCCACCAGGCCCTGAGGAATCTGCCTTGACATATGACGCCCGAAACACAGAATCGGGAGGGACATGGTTACTGTCCCGTCTGGCTCAGCCACTGAAATTTTGTGGTGGTTGTTGAGTCTCACCGAGTAGCCCAGGCTGGATTTGAATTCACGATGTTTCTGCCTTAGCTGTTCCAGCATTGGGATAGCGTGCGTATGCTATCACGCCTGGCCTACCAAGACGTGTTTTGTCACCTCATCTCCCTGGACTGGAGTTTGCTCTCTGAGGGATGTGCCCACGGCAGCATCTCTCTGAGTGAGCCCTTGCACTGAGTTACACAGAGAGTGCGGCCGTTCGAGCTGTGTCTAAACGATGACGTAGTAGCTGAGGACAGGTCCCGGGGGTCGGAAGAACTGTGAATGGCCTTGCTCCATCTTAACAAATGCTCTAGAGCAGACACCGATGCGAGCAGAGTGGTCTCTGAGGAAAGGTCGTTCAGAGGCTTCAGCGAGGTCGATGTAGCTCTCTGGCCTTGAAGAAGCTTGTAGAGAAAGAGGCCTAATCCAGTTGCAGGTTGTTGATGTTTACTGTTGACTATAACTGGATTTACTCTACTCCTTAGTTATTAGTAAGTACTCTTTTCCTAATAGGAAAGAGTTGCCTCCTGTCACTCCCTTTTGTTATTGCTGTTGGATGAGGAGTGCATCTAAGACCTCGTTCAAGAATTTGGAGCCTGCTAATAACATTTGAGAATGGAGATGATCAGGCCAAGCTCAGAGTTCAGCCACCATGTGGGCCGGTCAACTGGGTGGGGCTCTGTGGCCAGCCCGCTTCTCAGTGTGCCATGGGTTGGTCATGGGAGAGCTTAGAAGAGCGCGAAAGACTAGTCCAGCCTTTCTTCCTGGGACCACTTAGGGCCTTTTTTCTAACAGGAGGGCATGGCCCTCTCATCTTGGTGTAGAGGGCACCCTGCTCACCTCTTTGTCATCTGGAGACTCATTGTTACTGGTTCTCCTCCTTTTGAAGGCAAAACTTCACTCTCTTGAGTTGAACAGAGCCAACAGTTTCATTGACTGGCACTCCGTAGGTCTCTACAGCTCTCCCCGACTGTGGGGAGTTAGGAGAGAGCCGAGAGTACGATGACCCTGCTTCTGTTTTTACCTCATGTGCTTTATTGTTCTAGTTTCTCAGCTCATTAAACGACATTTTGTAATTAAAATTTGAAACATTTGATTTTTTTTGGTAGCAGCATACAATATTTAAGTTTTTAGAAAAATTTTAATTAAATGTTACATGTTTTCTTTTTATTGTCATGTTATTGCATGCATATGAATATTTTACCTGCATATGTGTCTATGCACTCCATACATCCCTGGTGCCTATGGAGGCCAGAAAAGATAGGTATCTGAGCCCTGGAACTGGAGTTACAGACAGTTGCCGTGTGTGTGTGTGTGTGTGTGTGTGTGTGTGTGTGTGTGTGTGTGTTGTGTGTGTGTGTGTGTGGTGGGAATCAAACCCTGGTCCTCTGGAAAGACAGCCAGTGTGTTTAACCACTGAGCCATCTCTCTAGCTCCAGCACACAGGAATTTTGTGAAAGTTTTTTTTTGGGGGGAAGGGCACAAAAAGTATGATTACAGTGCTCAACCTTCCCTTACAGAATGGTTTGGTGTGAGCGAGTCTTCACTGCTAACCATGGGGCAGTTCCCTGTGTCTGAGCAGAAACTGTAATTACTGTGTGGGGCCTCAGAGGGCTCCATCCCTCTCCAGGAGTCACCTGGATTCAGTTATTTGTATTGTATTTATATTATGTTTTCTTCTGTGAGAAATAGGAAAGACAGGCAGCCTGAAACGAGCAATCTCAGACACTTTGTACTGGAGATAAGTATTAGTTTCCTTTATATAAAATGCAAATGGGATGGAATTCCAAGGCTTGCCTATCCCTGGGCCTTCCTCCCACCCCTCCCCCACCCCAGCCTTCTCCTAGACAGTCCTCAGCCAACTGTAAAACTGACCACAAACGTTAGGATTTCATTGCATTAACTAGTTCTAGGCAGTGGCTTCCAAAGTGTTGAACTGTGAATAGTTTCAGAATTATAAGTGGAATTCTGATACTGGGAGTGGGAGAGATAAAGGCAAAAAACTGCCGTGGCTGGCACTTCGAAACAGCTCTGCTTCCCTCCCTCTGCACCCGGACTCTGGTGCCCACCAAGGACCCTCTCTGCAGGGCCCCTGGGGTGGTGGAGGGGCCTTGGCAGTGGTGTTGACCAGCTTGGCTATGGGACATGGGATTTCTGTTGTTGTGTTTTCTGTTCCCCATCACTGAGGTTGACTGGTGGTGGTGGTGGTGTTGGGGACAGTGATGGTAGCAGTGGTGGTGGTGGTGGTGGTGGTGGTGGTTAATTGTTGTTGTTGTTAATTGTTGTTGTTTTGAGTTACATAGCTAGTTGCAAATTTAAACCCTCACCACCGCAGTCAATCAATGCCTTTTCTGTCTTGCTTTCTTGGACCTGTACATCAGCTCAGCCTCTGACTTTAGTTCTAGTACCACACCTGTCCACCCCTTTTAGTCTGTGTGAGGAAGGGTTTCCTCTCAGAGACTTGACTTGCTAATGATAGTTTCTGCTCCTGTCAGTGGTAGACGCTCATGTTTGTAGACCTTGTAGTAATGAGCCTGTTCTTTCTTTTAATAAAAAACCCATTTTTAAAAATCAAGTTCTGCCTATTTTTATTTCTCCGTAAAGCAATTAAAAGTAGTGCTGGATGGTTTTATACTGCCAGTAATCTTGAAGTATTTCTTAAGTTTTGAGCCGACTGGAGTAACTCAGAGCTCTACAAGAGAAGAACACAGCCTTGGATAAATGGTATGTCCCCAGATGTTCATCATGTGGCACTAAGAGGGGTCTTCTTCACGACTGAGAAGTGTTCTCATGTCCTGAGGTAGTTTGCGAACACTGGACGTGTAGAGTTATTTGGCTAAACATTGAAGAGGTGAGAACAGATCCTTGACCTGTGCCCACACGTTCAGTGACCATATCCTGTGAGGTTGATGCTGTTGTTATTTCTATATAATGGGCAGCCCTGCCTGTGCTCACTTTACTCCTTACTCATGACTCCTGTTTCGCTCTCAGGAAGGGATGGGGCCAGGAAGCCTGAACTTTTGAGGGGGAGAAGTTGACTTTTAGCCTATGCTCCTGACTCAAGACAAAGATGGGGGAATCTTGAAGAAGGGGTGGAAGGACATGCTATAGCTCCATTAAATGAAGGGAGAGGGACTTAAGGGTGAGGTTGTCACCACAATTTGGGAGGACATTGGTGTTTTGTAACAGTTTCCTCTGACATGGAAACATTCCATCCTGCAGGAAGACAACTCAAAATAACCTCAGGATGTTCCTGAAACTGACCAGATTCACTAGGCCCCCCTCCCTGACAGAGTAAACAGTATGCACTAAAGTTGTTCTGAGACCAAGAGCTGAGCTTCAAAGCACTGAGAGGGAAAGCTGCAGAGGACTCTGAGATCAGAACCACTTCCTGGAAGAAGCAGAAAACAGCTGAGGCACCTAGAAAGGACGGTCCCCAACCTTTTGAGCTGCCTGCAGGCTATGCAGTATGATCCAGCTTTCTACCTTTGTGAGTTGTCATCCAGGCTAGGGTGAGCCTTGGTGATGCACTATCTTTCTGGAGTCATTTCTGTTCCTGTAAGTAATCATCCATGTGTAACCCCAATAAAACTCATGGTTCAATAGTTCACCAAGTTGGACTTTGGTGGTATCTGGACTTTGGCCTGTTATGAGTTACTTACCTGGCGTGGG
This sequence comes from Rattus rattus, assembly GCF_011064425.1. Classification (NCBI taxonomy): domain Eukaryota; kingdom Metazoa; phylum Chordata; class Mammalia; order Rodentia; family Muridae; genus Rattus; species Rattus rattus. Next base: position 202,238,276 of record NC_046156.1, on the reverse strand, counting down.
TAGATGTGTATGTTGCATCTTCCCAGGAGAAGTTTTGTCACACAACAATTGGGCTATCCAGGAAGTTCTGGCAACTTCCATATGTGCCCCTTGGGTATAGCTTTGATAGTAGTTTGCTTCCTACGTTTTTTTCTAATTTGACACACAACCCCACCCACTTTTCCATGGAAGTCTATAATTACTGTGGTTTACTGGTGACAATTCCGTTACGTGTTGTTTGTTTTTAGTTTTAAATAACAGATCCTGCTCTATGGCATGATATTCTCTGTTAGACTGGCAGAGTTGTTCCAGAAGATCTCCCGAGTAAGTTGTCATTGCATTGTGTCTTTTAAAAGGGTGATAGCTTTGCCTTGCTTGCCCATGGTGTACCTCTGAATGAGGTAATCTCACACTATAAGGGCTCCATGCATGGCTGAGACCGGATTTTAGGGTTTATTAACAAAGTGTATTTACTGAATATTATGGATAAAAAGCACTGCTGTAGGCTTTATGAACCGTTTAAAGGTTCAGAGACCCTTTGTTCTGTTACGATGCATGGTTTTTTTGTTAACAGTCTTTCACAAGTCACAGGGAAGTCTTCTGTTCTCTTGGTAGGCAAGGATGACTTTGAACTTCTGATGCTTCCGTCTCTACCTCCCGAGTCCTGGGATTACAGTTGTGTGGTGCCATGCCTTGTTTATGTTATTAAACGTAGGGCTTCGTGCACGCTAGGCAAGCCCTCTGCCATCGAGCCATACTCCGATCCCCTATCTTATGTATTTCCTGAGCCCTGTGCCTCTGAAAGCGATAGAAGCCTACTCCTAGTGTTCGAGAGCGAGTGGTGTGCAAAGGGATTGATTCCTCCGGAGGGTCGTGCAGAAGCTGCTCCTCTTAGAGCGTGCAGTCACTACTGTGTGATTTCACACATGCTTATCCATGTCAACGTCTTTAAAAAGTTGTTGATTGGGTAGGCTACTTAGTATCTAAATATACCTGGAAGAGATAGCACTGACCTCTGGACAGTGTCCTGCCGGAGCAACCACCACATCTCTGTACTCACAAGGTCCTCAGAGAGGGCAGGGAGGAGACCACAGGGTATAGAAGATGATTGGTCTGAGCACTGAGAGAAGCCATTTCATGGGGAGAACAAAACGTCTCCTCTTGATGCCTTTGAGCCTGGCAGGGAATATGTATGTCCCCAGTTGATACTTTTAGACTGAAAATGAACAAGCCTAATGGGCAGATGGATATGTGTGTGCATATGGACAATAATGAATTTTTTTTTTTTTCGGAGCTGGGGACCAAACCCAGGGCCTTGCGCTTGCTAGGCAAGCGCTCTACCACTGAGCTAAATCCCCAAACCCTATTAATGAAATCTTAAGTCGGTTAAGGTTGGTAATCCAGACACACCTACCCTTTTCACCATTGCAGCTAGTCCTGCACACGTGCAGCGAGCCCACCCTACCCCCATCCCACCCCCACCCTACCCCCATCCCACCCCCACCCCCACCTAAGGTGCTATCTTTCCATTGGTTTCTTTTCTTCTTTTTTCCCCTTTGTTCATGTTTCTCTTACTCCGATCTATGTGTTGGTGGCTGGGTAGATGCCCAGTGTCTTCATCCATTGCCTTCTTTATCTTTGAAAGAGTCTCTCTCTCCTTGGACCTGGAGCCATTAGCCATTAGTTTTAACTAGCCAGCAGGTGCTAGACGTTTTGGAATTACAGGCACCTGGCATCCACTCCTGGCCATTCTATGTGGGCACTGGGGATCAAACTCGGGTCCTCATGTTTGCGTAGCAAGTGCTTTACTGAGTACTGGGCTGCCTCTCCAACCCCCTTTGGTTTCTTTCCCTCAAAGACAAAGGATAAGGAGCTTCCCAAACGTGAGCTGGTATGTCTGTCTCAGTGGTCATGCCCTCCAGTGAGCTGCTTCTGGGGAAAGATCTTGATCAGACTTTCTGGAGGAGCCTGCACAGTGCATGAGCCATTAGCAGGGCTGAAATGTTGGAGACATACAAGGGTCTCTATAATGCAGTTTATAGGTTAAGTAGGCTTTTCCTGGACTCCCAAGGGATTTACACACGGCAGCCATCTTGGAAGTACCATCTCTACTTGTGGAATCTAAGCCTCGGGCTCTGTGTGTGTGTGTGTGTGTGTGTGTGTGTGTGTGTGTGTGTGTGTCCGTAAGTACCTTGCTTCTGGATATCTTTTTAATGGGTGAATATTCTTTATTTCCACTTTTAATCTTGGCATCTGTTTTGGGAAACATCGGTCTGTTATTACTTGAAGTTTATGCCTAGGTTTGGAATGCAGACTGCTGGGAAATGGTAAGCAGAGCTCTCCCAGTCTGTGTTACTCACTGCGGCTACCCGTCTGCCGTGGCCTGTTCTCCAGGTGTGTAGCAGTCACCTGCCAGCCTGTCGCAGCTTGTGTCTGTGCGGTGGAAAGCACCTGTTCGGAACAGGTAGTTGGAGTGTCCGGAGAGCTGTATGCGTTGCTCACGGTGGACAGTAATCACAGCAGTCTGCACTGCGAAAGGTTGTATATTTACAGTCAACGAGGCAAGACTATCTCGTCAGTATCCCTAGACAAAGGCTCTCAAAATTACTGTGCACACTGGTCCCAGTCACTCACTGCCCTGACCCAAACTAAAAAACTGTTAAAGGATGGAGTTCACGGAGGTTGGTTAAGGTAGGCACTGGCATTTTGGAAATACTCATTTTAAGGTTGTTCTTAATTATGCAATTTAACCCTTGCCTGCATCCCCTGCTGCCTGCTGGTTCATGTCTATGCCTTTCCTTTCTCTTCATCCTATGACGACCTCCTCATTTTCTCCACTCCTCACAATCCATTTCTCCTGCCCTAAGCCAGCTCTTCTGTGGAAAGTCTGTAGGGATTCTTCCCGTAGTAGTCCGTTTTTTAATTCATGTTTCTTGTTCACAAATTTAAATATCTTTAAATGTTTAAATTTAATGCTCTGGCCCCGTGTGCTGTATTGTATGTGGGAGACAGAGAGAAGTGAGTTAGAATTATTTCATTCTCCGGAATTTATAACTAAATATCAGGAAAGGGATGGTGGCCACGTGCGTGCACACGATCCCACCTGTGTGTAAATGACAACAACCGCAGTGTGATGCCCAAGCCTGATGCGTAAACCACAGTTGAATCTCCCTTGTTGCTGGCACAGGGGTGGGCTGTTCTGGGATACCCAGATACTGAATGGTGGACATTCTCCACGCTGACATTACCGTGTTTGATCCAGAAGGTTTCCAGTCCTTGAGAGTGAAAGGAAGTGTTCATGATTTTCAGATTTGACCCGGAGTCCACAAGGTCTCGAAATTGAGTTATACAGCACTGTGTCTGAGTGGCAGGGCAGGCCCCGTGGAGATTCGAGTTCCCAGCATTTCACTTGAGTGAGCGCAGCCTGGCCTTGGCAGTGTGCCACCTGCTGGCTTTCGTAGACAGGTCCCTGAAACTTGACCCTTTGATCAGCATCCCTCCAGTGACTGACCCACTTCTTTTGTTTTTGAACACTTCTCACCAACACAAGTGTGAGGTTGTTGTAGACGGGGCACTCCAGCGACTCCCCCCCACCATTCTCTTTTCTCTAATAAACTCTCAGGCTGATCTCTGAGCCACGGTTTATGATTTGGACACAGAACTGGGGCACCGCTCTCTGTGTTTGTTATGCTGAGCTGCCCTCAAACCGAGGAGAAAACTCTCCAAGCATTTGTTTTACCAACAAAGCCCAGTAAAGTAGACTTGGATAATTATCCCTTCAGTTGACTCATGTAAACAGAACCTTAAAGAACATCCCCGCTGGGAATGTAATGAGCCCTTCTTTGTCAGGGAGAAAGGAGATCTACTGGAGTGTAGGAACACTGCTCTTGTGCTGCCTTAGGTACTCTTTTGGGATTCACCTCCACACTTTAGGTCTTCCGGGTATATTTGAGTACTGTGGTGGTTCACAGTACCACACCCTGAGTGTTGGAGAATCAGCTGACTTAAAATAGGCCCAGAGTTCTAGGTCGAGGGCTGGGGAGAACCTGACTTCACGACTGTAGAACCCATGGAAAGCCAGGCAAGGCAGTGCACATCTCTAATCCTGCATCCCTTTGGGACACGGGAGGTGGGGACATGAAAGTCATCGGAAATGTGCAGGTCAGCTAGTGGACGAGGGAGCCTGTGTCAGGGTGGAAGATGGGGACCAACACCTGAGGTTGTCCTGGGCCTTCCACACAGGTGTTGTAGCATATGCACAGGCACACACAGGCATGCACAGAGAGGCGCACACATGCACACACATACACATGCACACACACATGCACACACACATGCATACACACACACATGCACACACACAGGCACACACACACACACACACACACACACACACAGAGATAGATTTAAATACACACATGCACACAGAGAGAGAGAGAGAGAGAGATTTAAACACACACATGCACACACACACACACACATGCACAGAGAGAGAGATTTAAATACACACACACATGCACACACACACACATGCACAGAGAGAGATTTAAATACACACACACATGCACACACACATGCACAGAGAGAGAGAGAGAGATTTAAATATGCACACACAGATTTAAATATAAGGGGGTAGACTATTTTGAAGCACAGTTTGTTGCATGTGATATTTCTGTGACTCTGTTTAAGATGCTCAGCTTCCTTTCTGGAGAGGCGAGAATAATAAATGAGCTCTGTCTCCACCCACACTCCAGTCCCCTTTTATGCATAGAATGACTTAGAGTGGAAACTGCACTGGACGAGGCCTCTGAAGATCGGCTGGGGCGCACCCGCCCACCCTTGCCTGGCTGGATGGAGTGAACCAGCTCAGGTTTCAGGAAAAGGCTCCCTATTCAAGGACAATTACTCAGACTCTCCCTCTCTGTGGCTTTGGTGATCATGAACAGCTGGGTCCTAACCGCCTCTGAGACAAACCCGGCCGCTGTGGGCAGCTCTGTTTCTTACTGAGTTCCTTTTTCATTCAGCTGAAACGTATCCTTGTAACTGCCCAGGCGATTTTTCACTCCTTGGTTCTAGTTTTACAGAGGAACGTGAAGCAGTTCAGACTGGGTCGTTTCAAGTCTTGGCAATCTGTAACAGAGAAAGGGGTCTTACAGCACTGTTCCTGTTTGTCACAATTCAGTAGTCAGCGAGCTGGTGCCTGTCACAGGAACGCTGTGCATGGGCACAAAGGACAGCTGTGTTTCTCCCTCCTGATGCCCGGAACGGGAACAGGGAGCCCAGACGGAGATGGCTGGAAGTACCAAGCTTTTTACCTCTTGATGAGAATAGGCACCACGGTTTTCATGATGCCTTCTGGAATAAACAGTGCCTACACTATTGGGTTGTAAATAGTTTAAATGGTCAACCAGACCAATAACATAAAAATGTAGGTAAGAGAATGGTCACTAACGAAGTCGGTTATTTTCACTTTATATGTGTGCCTGTGTGTTTGACAGCCATGAAGTATAAGACAGTTGCATGTGGGAACACGGTGACATAGCAGAGTGTTCACTGTGTGACTGTACTGATGTGATAGGGTTTCAGAGGGTCTTCCCAGTGAGCAAAGGCATCGAGTACTCACCACACAGACTTACACCTTCCTTTAGAGGCTCTACCCAAAGGACAGTGCTGGAGAGGCAGCATAAGCCATAGCATACGGTGCCCTGCCACCTGTCTGCCACTTGTGTGCCACCTTGTTGCCAATCAGCTGAGTGACTTGGAGGACTGGGCAGTACTACCCAGAATTGCATTTCCCTCCACTTTAAAAGGAGGCTAAACTTTACTCCTCTCGCCTGTGTGGATTCTTAGGATTAAAGGTTTTAAAAGCCTTTGGGGCTGAGTCTTAAAGCTGCTTCATCAGAGTCACGTGGCCTTCGGAAGGTTCTGTAAGAGTTGCCCGTCTTGAAGACAGAGGTTGTACGAGCGCCTCTCACAGGGCGCTTGTGAGAAGTAAGGAGTTAATTCCCATGTAGGGCATAGAGCAGCCTGGCAGTCACTACCTAGTTAGTTACTCATTATCTTTTGTGAATGTTTGAAGGCTACGTGACAGTGTGTTTTTAATGTGCTCTGTGTTTCTCTGTTTTTGTTTTGTAAAGAACATAGTGTTAAACAATAAAGAATAGCACCTTAAGGGGTTAAAGACATGGCTCGTCAGTTAAAAGCACTGCAGAGGACTGAGTTTAGCTCCCAGTACCCACATAGGGCGGGGCACACAGCCTTCTGTAACTCCAGCTCCAGGGGATCTAATGCCCTCTTCTGACTTCAAGGAGCAGTGTATTCAATGCACAGGAACTTACACATACACACATACTCGCATAGCTTAAAATATTCTTAAAAGAGAGAACTTCAGTTAGAAACATAGCCATTAAATAGTCACATAGCATACACACACACATACTCACACACACACACACACACACGCAGACACACACACACATACACACTCACAGACACACACACACACACACACACACACACACATCCTACACTCACTCTTTAAATAAGATTAGCATCTTAGTTACCAAGCAAACCTAGAGAATTAATTCACCTGACTAATCTCTCTGAACCTCCTGATTGTGACTTTATCAAAAAAGTTTAGTCATGACTATAGAGAATTACTCCTAATTGACTCTGTCTTCAGAGCTTTGAGAGAAGTGGACTTATTCTAGGAATAGTCCTCAGCAGCTTGTGAGCTCAGAGAGCCATGGGTGGGACCAGTGTTCTAGCTCGCCTTCTCCAGTACTGTTGTCATACTGAAGCTTTGTCTAGAGCCTGGCTAGCATCTTATATAAAAGAAGGAATTCCAAAAAATGTATTTGACTTTCAGTGGCACTACGATTGTCGTACCTCTGTGTTTCACTGAGACTTTAAGGAATATAGAGTGTTGATGAAGACCTCCACTTATCAAAGGCCCATTCATAATAACCCTCATGACTTGTTTCACAGACAGCATGTTCAGATAAACGTGCTGTCGATGACTTACCATGACTTCCCCTATTAAAGTGGCAGGGAACGATTAGAATGTCGCTAGCAATTAGCATACAAAGAACTATTGAGTCTAGCAAAAAAAGCTTTAAACTTATTATAGCTGAGGTCTTTATAGAAACAACATTCTTTTACTGTTATTGTTTTAATATGTGAAATCCAGGTTATTCCACATTTCAAATTTATTTTGGAAGGGAGTTACAGCCCCTTGTGAGCTACCTTGTGGGTTCGAGGAACCAAACCATGACCCTCTAGAGGATCGGCCGGTGTTCTCAACTGCTGACTCATCACTCCAGCCTGCTAAAATGCTTTTGTCTTTTTAAGAGAGAAAGGCCTTTGGGTCACTGCTGGCTCTTTCTTCTCAGGAACAGTTTGGGTTAACATGGGCTCTGCTGATAGTAATGTACAGCAGGATATAAGCATGGGTGTCTATAGATTATAAGCATGGGTCTGTTATAGATTTTCATTGTCAACGCCATGTGAACGTTTGATTATAGAACATGGGCATATGGACTTCCTGTTTCCAGGTTTAGTGATACAAGTGAAGTTGTTGAATACTTTGTTTCGCCATTCTTACATGGAATTTAGTATATTTCTTCACTAGTAGTTCTATATTAAATACTTCCTGAACTTTAAATTCTTAATTTCTAAATATTTTTATGCCATATTATAGTCCTTCATAGCTTTTTTTTTTTTTTGCTCTCCATGAAAAGATAACTTTTAAATAAGCAAAAAGAAGAGGTTAATGCTACATGCTAGCCATTTGATTTTACAGGATTGAAGGAATGTCATCAGGATATACTGATTCTTTTATGTATTTATTGTTTTAATATGGAAAATCCAGGTTATTCCACATTTCAAATTTATTTCTTAGCTAAAATTAGTTTTTCTCCTTGTTAAAAAAATTTATTTGTATATTTTTATTTATTTATTTATTTATTTATTTTTATTTTTGTGTATGTGACTGTTTTGCTTGAATGTATGTGTCCAGGGATATACTGTGCTCTGTAAAGTAGAAAGGAAACCTTCAAGAATAAAACCAGCGTGCCAGGACATAATTCCTTAACCCTGGGTCTGTGTGATCCAAAAAAGTTGTCTGCTTTAACACAGGCTCCTCGTTTGTTAGTGGATATAGTTAGCTGGGAAAGTTGTAATATGGTAACAATATAAGAGATATGATAAACTTTCAAGGTATATGGTCTATGATACTTTATTTTAAAAAATTGTTTCATTTATGTTTAATGTTTCCAAACAATGCTGAACAGATATTTAGGGATCTATGTTTTTGAGTGTATTCATAGACACATCATTTTCTAAAGGTTACCTAAAAAATATTGAAAAGACTAGAAGAAATACTTCTGAATCTGAATAATTCTTCCCAGTGTTTTTATTGTTATGGTTTTAGTGTTCATTTTTCCATTTTCCTGGTTTTCAAAAAAATATCTTTGTGAATTTAGCTTTAAAATAAATTAGAATAGCTGGTTAAGATAGGTACCTTACAATTTCATAATCCTCATTTTATTTCTGGATTGCCTTGTCTTAATATATAAAGTGATCTTACTATGCACATTGCATTTTGAAGTTGGTCCTTTTGTGAGGAGGAGGAAAGGGGGCTGTGAATCGGTGCTCAGTGGACTGCACATTCGTTCCCCACTGCCCCTACCCACCTGTGGGTTGAACCTTAGGTTAATGCTTTACTCTCCTAGGACGAAGTAGCTGTGTTCTAAGTCAAGTTGCACCGTTGATGTGGAGATCAGTATTTGAAGAGGCATCACACATTAAAATGAGATATAAAATTGCTTAAAGGTTTTCTTGGTACTGTGAACAATTGCCTAATATTTTGCTCAATTGGTTCTGTTTGTCTCTTTAGGTGGTGTTTTTCTGAAGTTGTTCACTGAGGCTTCTCAGCATTGCTGCCAAGATAAACAGGTAAATGCAATTACGGGTCCTTGTTGCTTACTTCTCTTTGTCTTATTTGTTTTGTGTTTCAAGACAGGGTCTTGTTATATATAAAACCCATGTAGTCTTGAAACTCACAGCAATCTTCTTGCCCCTGCCCTTTGTGTTCTGGGATGAAAAGTGGGTGCCATGGTGTCTGGCTTGATGTTGTTATTGTTGGAAGCATTTTTTGAGAAAGGGTAGCTTTTCACCTTTTGGGACTTTGCCTGGCATCTCAGCTACATTTCTATTGCTGTGATAAAATACTACGACCAAGCTGACTTATGAAAGAAAGATGTTAATTGGTTTATAGTTTCAGAGAGTTAGAGCCATGATGGTGCAGCAAAGACTTGGCTGCAGCAACAACTGACAGCTCACACCTCATCTGCAAGTAGGAAACCTCAAAGCCAGCCCATAGTGACACCACAAGGCCACACCTCCTAATCCTTCCCAAACAGTTCCACCAGCCAGGCACCAAGCATTAAAACATACGAACCTATAAAGGCCATTTTCATTCAAACCACCACACGTGTGGTAAGCCCTAGTTTGCTAGACTCAATGTACCACTTGGGTAACATCAATCATTATCACAAAGAGTTCATGGCAGTGTCAGATGAATGGCATTGCGTTCAATACTCTTAATTTTTTCTTCAGTTCTGATCTGCTTCGTTCTGCTGCTGCTCAGAAACAGTTTCAGTGATCTGCATTGTGGAATAGTCTTCCTCTTTTAGCCTCTCTGTAGACCATTCTAAGTCCTGTATCATTTCTCTCAAATAGGGAAGTAGACGTGGCCAATTTAAATAACCCAGATTTATTGCTCGATGATCATTCATACGGAGGGACTGCCAGAAAGAAATTTGGAAATGATTCAGTCACAGGTGATTAATGATTGAGTAGATTTTAATTCACAAAGGTCACCTTTGGAAAATATTAGTAGTAGGGATTGGCTACAATTTAGGCACACACATTTAGGAAAATCAAGGCAATGGGTAGTTGAATATTTGTTGCTAAAAACCAGTCCAGTTCTGTTTCTCAAAAGAGAGCGGGGCTTGTTCACCTCTGTCCTCTCAGGGCCCCGTTAGTGTTACAACCTTGGCAATGAGTTTAGATCGAAGGAGCCAGGGTCCAGTGCAGATTCTAGTCCAACTGATGCCTGTCCAGTAGGGCCTGCTATGCAGAGGGTTGAGGTAGGGCAACCACCCCCTTTGTAGAAAAGCCATTGTTTGGGTTTGCACATTTTGAGAAAGAACATATTTTTCCTGTGTTCCATCTTGTGCTACTGACTTCTCAAGCATTACTAGGCTGCAGTGCCGTTGGGAGACTTGGACTCTTTTTGATGAGAATCACAAACACTTGAGTTATAAAATGATTAGAGCAGCAACCTTCTCACGGGAAAGCAAGGGCTGGCTTGAAACAGATGGTGTCCTGGGCAGGGTAAATGTTTGCAGCTTATCAAACTGATAATCTTCAAATATTTGTTCCATATTTATCTAGTGGAGATGGTACAATCTGATTTTTCTATTAATAAACATTATTTAACCAGAGACATAGTAGATACCTGTAATCATAGGAGGTGGAGGCAGGAAAAATGAAAAGTTCAAGGTCATCCTTGGCTACAGTGAGTTTAAAGGCTAGCCTGGGCTACTTAAGAGCCTGTCTCAAAAATATGTATGTGCATATATGTATAGTATACAGACCTAGGGTACATATGTGTGTTATATATGCACACATATGAATGCATACACATACATACATACATACATACATACATACATACATACATACATAAGAGTGTGTGTGTGTGTGTGTGTGTGTGTGTGTGTGTGTACTTTCTGGGTTTAAAATCCCTGCTTATAATTAGATGTGTAACTTTGAGTTTCTGACACCTTGTCTGCCACCCTTTCCTGTATGTTAAAGAGACTTATTGCAAAGAATTTATTGAACTGGGTGTTCATAAACCTTGCTTAGACTCTGTCTAGTGATATCAGTGTGCTGAGCATTTTAGATTTGGAAATTAGGTGCCTGGGAGCCTGGTGGTGGGGGCGGGGTGGGGGTCGGTAGTGAGGCCTGTGTCTGTTCATATGGTCCAGGGAAGATATGCTCAACGGGGGAGGGGAGGAGGAAGGGGCTGTGCTGTGAGGAACCAGGGCTTTCCCTCTCTTCAGAGGAACCATCTGCTCTAGTTCCCAGGAGCAAGAGCCAGACCATGCTGCCCGCCACGCTCAGTCATGTGAAAACCCAGGCCGAGGGCCCACATTTTCCATGTGTTCTGGTGGTGGTTCAGTTTCCCGGTTGTGGGATGTCACCCTGGATCACTGCCGGGCTGGCTCTTTGAATCCTGCTCTGGGGAGAAGCCAGTTCCATTTGGCAGTGCCTTGAGGAGCCAAGTCATGTTTGGCCTGGTGATTGGTCCCCTATCAAAGCCCCGTAAATCCAGCTCTCTCTGGGTCCTGCATGTTAGTTTTAGCTGCGGATCCATCTGAGACCAGCGAGGCCAACTTGATCAGGTCAGATGGGACGGAACTAAGGATGTCTGAATCGAAGTGTGGTCCTACTTCTTTTGTTACCTATGCTCTCTCTACACGGTAGCAGCCCTCTCCTGAGCGGAAAGAACAATTGTAGTTTGAGGCGACTCTGGGCACCAACTGTCATCAACATAATCCCCTGCACCGGACACACATGGGCTGGGATCCCAACAGAGGGGCCATGAAGCTCTGTGCCCAGGTCAGGTTTTGGAACCTCCTATACTCCACCTCTGTTCTTGGGGATGGCTTCTTTTTTCTCTGGTCTGGGAGGCTGAGGGAAATGAAGGCAGAGGTGTGTGTATCAAAATTGTCAACCAGTGTGCCCTGCCAGGCTCTCTGACACCAGGTACTGTGGAGACTTGCTTGGATGTGCAGGCTGAGAACCCATTCTCTCAGGTTCTCACTGACATTTGTCTTTGGACAAATGTCTCACCTCCTTGGTAGAGAGGCAAGGTGTCTCTGCTCTGCTCCCTGCCCTGTGGGGATTGTGGGAAGACTTTAAAGAGGGCAAGTTCAAGTATGTGGTTAACATCCGCGGACTTCTGTTGGCAGCTCTTGAGAAAAAAAGTAAAAAAAAAAAAGGCTTTCTGGGCTTGAAGCCCTCCTTATAATTAGGTGTGTAACTTTGGCCGAGTTCTCGACACCTCGTCTGGCTCCCCCTGTGTATGCCTAGTGCTATAAGGAACTAACATCTAGTGATTCTTAAGAACTACAACACAGCACAGGAAGACGAAGGTGTCATTACTGAAAAGTGCCCACACTTTAAAGTCCCTCGAGTGTGACTCTGGCTTCCTGGGCTGCCTGTGGTACCAGGTGATGCTCCTTGGGTCCAGGAAAGGTAATCTGGATTGGTGGAGAGTAATCACGTGGACCGCTGTGTCTGCAGACGGTATTGGCAGACTTGGTCCTCCTGGGTTTTCTTCTAGGTTGGAACAAAGTGAACCACCTGGGTGAAAGCACTGAGCCTGGTGCTGGCCCGAGTGGCAGCCACACCCCCACACCACACGCAGCTGAGCTCTTAAATGGCCACCAAGACACTGAATTTTTAACTATTTAATTTCCATCATTTAAAACATCTTTTTTTTTTTTTTTTTTTTTTTTTTTTTTTTTTTTTTTTCGGAGCTGGGGACCAACCCAGGGCCTTCTGCTTGCTAGGCAAGCGCTCTACCACTGAGCTAAATCCCCAACCCAATTTCCATCATTTAAAAGCTAGCACATATGGTTCACTTCCTGGGAAATTTTTCAGCGCCTTTAGAACAACTTGGGGAAAAGCAGAGGTGCCTTCTCAACTGGGAATTTCATGACGAGTGTTTCCGTAGCTGGAAAGGCGGTTTCTCCTTGTGTACCTCAGCTGTTCTGTTCCCGATTCTCTAAACTGGCAGTGGCCCAGGGTAGAACTCAATTCCGTGACCAATCCGGAAGTAGTTAAAGGCAGTAGAGAAGGGTTTACTGGGTCAGAGTGTGACAGCTTCCTTTCTTTACTAAGTGTGAATCGAAGCAAATGTATCACTTTTGTGGTAATGACAGTCATCTTCATGGCTTGAGGAAGACCTTCAAAATCATGAAATATGTAGATATTTTAGAGTTCTGATTGTTCTTTTATTTCTATGTTTTTTTGTTTGTTAATTTTTACTGTGCATGCCTGTGCCTGGTACCCAAGGAGGCTGGAATTGAGCATCAGGGATCCTAGAACTGGAGTTAGAGACATTTTTGAGCCACCATGTGGGTTCTGGGGATCCAACCTGGGTCCTCTGGAAGAGCAGTCAGTGCTTTTAACTGCTAAGCCACCTCTCCAGTGGACTCTCTCTCTCTCTCTCTCTCTCTCTCTCTCTCTCTCTCTCACACACACACACACACACACACACACACACACACACACACTTTAGTTAACTTTGAGATAACCACTTGTTTTTGTTTGTTTTGTTTCTTTTAAGGACCTCTGGCTATAAAAGCCTCTTAGGGGCTCTCCCCGTCTGTCAATGAAATGTGGTTCTCCTCAGTAAACTATGACTTTTAAAAGGAAGGTTTGAGCCTTATGGATGTCCCCAGTGTCTGGGCGCTTGATGGCTGTCTGTTGGATGGAGAGGCCGTGACTTCAGTACACTGGGGCGCCCAACATTAGTGCCTGATGTGTAATGTGTGCTCAGTGGGTGCTGGGAAGTGGAGGGGTGAGTGTGGACTTAATGTAAGCTCCAGATAGGAAGAGAGTTTTATTTTGTTTGTTTTGAGATGCTGGAGAATCAGACCCAGGGCTTCATGCATGTGAAGCAGATACCAAGGCAGCTGTGTCCCCAGCCCTAGGACCTGAGTTTAAGAGAATGACCCACATAAAAACTGGAGAAGCCATAAAGGTTCTCTCAAGCAGTGAAGGGAGTTGAGCACTGTCTATCTAAAAGCCGTGATGACTTTGTGTAGATGAAGTGCTAATAGGGGTATCGGTTGTTGGAGCCAAATCCCGAAGGCAAGAAACAGGCCGGAAGATGCCCGTGGCTCGAAAGGGAGAGGGCAGAGGGCAAGCAGAGTGGGCGGGACCTCAGCTAACTGATAAGCACAGGCTAAAGAGGCAGGAGTCAGTGGGTTGCCTGGAGGTAGGAGCAGAGACGGGGTGTAGCATTAGGAGAATCGCATTGCCTTAATACTTCAAGCACTGTGCCGGCTCCCGTACGAAACACTAGTGGAGATCTGCGGAGCTCCGGCCTAGCCAGAGCAGCCAAAGAGTTGTGCTTTCTGAAGGTGAGGAGGAGTGGGATCTTCTGAGGCCAAGGCCTCTGCTGCTCTGGAGCAGCAAGAACAGAGAGGGGCAGTCAGATCTGGGCGAGTCATTGGGTCTCTTCAGCGGCTGCTGCTGTGCCCCAGCAGATGCAAGGCAGCAGATGACACCGGGAGGCTAGGAGCCAAGGTCAGGGGCACTGAGGGGAAAGTGACTGCAGTAGGCTTGAGCAGCTTCCAACAGTGAAAGCTTTGTGAGAGAACTCTCTTCCCCAAAAGTGTTGCAGTTCTGATATGACAGATTTTTAATGAAATAGCTCTTGCCCCTTATTCCTTGCAGACTGCGTCTTACATACATTTTGGGGTGGGGTGGGTTCTAACGGCAGATGCTTTCTGTTGGCTGGGTCTGAGATATTAGGGCTGCCTCATCTGCATGTGGAGGGGCTTCAGGTGCTGCCCCTACGTGACTGATTCTAATGGTCCCCTCCATGGGGTGCCGTGGACACGTGTCACAGGACAGGAACCTGGTTGGGAGTTGATGAAACACCTACCATCCTCAGGTATCAGGGTACCAGGTTTTCTGAACCCACTGGACCGTACCAAGTTTCCTGGCACGGTCCACTGCCCCAAAGCACAGTGGACAGATGTTAAAAGAAACGTCGAGATTTGACCTCAGAGCCTGTGAGGAGTAGGGACAGTAAGCTGCTCTGAGCGAGGGTGAAGCCAGACGCTTAAGGGGAACCCTATGTGACAAGGAAAGGATCTCAGCTTCCTGTCATTACAGGGTGCCTATCCTCTGTGCCCTCCGGTCTCCATCTGATGAAGTGTTCTCATGGTGGGATTCTTCACAGGGATGCTGCTGGTGTTAACA